>NC_081408.1:19904995-20223139 GCF_030272615.1 Cryptomeria japonica | reverse complement strand
TTTAATTAATATACAGAAAAAACTAAAAAGTCGTGACAATTAATCTATGATCTATTAGGAATTATATTTTACTTTTTAATATATATATATATATATATATATATATATATATATAATTTATCATATATTTATAATATTAAAATGAAATACTAAATATTACAAGTAATCTTGAACTATGATCTATTAGGAATTATATTTTATTTTTTTAATATATATAATTTATCATATATTTATAATATTAAAATGAAATACTAAAGATTACAAGTACCTTTGGTCGCCATTACAAGTCACAAAAAGTAGCTAACATATTTTAAAACATTTTTTATGCATATTTGTAACATTGATAAAATTGCTAAGTATCTTACAACTCAAATTATTTAAGATTTCAATTACACTCGATTAAAAAATTAACAAAGGCAAGTACTCGCCACTATGTGACACTTGTTTTATAGATATTGATGTGATCCACTAGAAACATTAATATTAGGTTTTGTTTCTGCCAATAGAGCATTTCTTTAGTCACATATAAATTTGGTTGCAAAAATAATTTTCTTCATTCCTTTCATCAATACATGAGTTTATAATTTAAGATAATTAATAATTAGGATCACAATCATAGTATAAATGATTCAAATATTTATAAATATTTTATAATTAGTTTTAATTTTGAATTAACAATTGATAATTTAGAAAAATATTATATATATAGAACCCTAAAAAATAAATAATTTATATAATATCAATTTTGATTCTAATTATAATTAAATATTAACTCTAATTTACAACATTAAATCTTATTCAAACCAATTAAACATATTCTAATTAATATAATTATGATTTTAGTCTAATTAAAAATTTATATAATTGCAATTATAACTTAAAATTTCAATAATACAAATAATAATAAACTTAATTTAAAATCTAATTCTTAATTATTATTTTAAGATTATATTATTTAATTATATTTATATAATATGAACCTGACATAGTCCAAGGGGTTGAGCTTAAGTGGTTAAAACACTGGGGAAGGTCTTAAGTAGAATTCTAAGCTGTGACTCTTGCCCTTCCATAGGATGAGGAAGGTCTTGGGGTCAATCTAATCAAACATAATGATAATAATAATAATAATGATAATAATAATTCAAAAGATATGTAATGGGGATGGTCCTAGCTCCAGTCAAAAGCTATTCGGCTTCCGCCAATTACCCCTGACATAAAATTTATTATAAATATAATATCAAATTTAATCTTAAAAATTATATTATATTAAACTTACATTAAAATAATTTTTTAAAACTAAAACTGAATTCTAATATAATTTTATTTAGTTAGCTTTTTAATGTCATTTACTAAGACACAAATAAAGTAGTTAATAATAATAGGCTCATTGTCCTGCAAAAATCGTTTTTAAAAAACCTATATTTAATAGCTTTCAACTGATAGTGATTTTATTTTGTTTTTTCTAATAGCAGCAGCGGAAAAGGCGGTAAATACGGGCAGTGGAATATGTTAAAAAAAATAACGAAAGCCATGACTTCTAACCGGCAGCGAGAAAGGCGGTAAAAACGGGCAGTGGAAAATCACCACTGTTTGCAATGATAAAACAACGCAAATACGACGGTAAATGCAGTGTACCGTCGGGCGCAGGAAAGGAATGCACTAGTCGGCCGTATTACCCATCAAATCGCAATACGTGGAGCGATAAAGTCATCCGACGGTCCAAACAGTTGCAATGGTCTTGCACTGGTACTCAGGCGATATTGACCATCGATTACAAACGTTAGCCCGTTCATTTCATATAAGGATCGCCTTCGACGAAATTATCTCTAACTATTGTTTGAAACTGATATTTTATAACTAATCTATTAATCAAAGTTAAAATTAAACTAAAAGTATTTTTTCAAAAATTTTAACTCTCTGTTTTGGTTGACTAAATTAATTTTAAAATTATAGAAAAGCTAATTTATCTCCAAAGTTTAAGATTAATTAATCCAACTTATTTATTATATTTGCCTAATTAAAACTAACGCAAAGCTTACTTTCACATGAAGCCCTAAATCTAACGATCCATTCCTTCAAAGCATGGGCTTCTTCCGTCTAGGGTTTATGGAGGTAACACTGCTTGGGAATCAGTGCATCTAAAACCTCGGAGATTTCTGTCCCGGTGTTTTGGTAGAAATGGTCGCTGAAGGAGATTTTGAAATGGCCATGGAAGATGAGTTGAGTGATTTAGGAGCAGAGGCGAGCACAGATGATGAAATGTATGAATTGGAAACAGAAGAGGGAACCGACACAACGGAAGAGAAAACTGATGAATCTGAATCAGAAGCAAAGGAGACTGCCGAAGATGAAATGTGTGGACTTTTCAGGACCAAGCCTACCCGGCTGAAAGCCCATGTTATGTCGCATCATGGCGTAAAAATAGGCACATCAGGTAAAATAGATAAATTGTTAGAGAAGAAAAACCCAGAAGATTGCAAAATCTTTGAATCAGAAGTGAAAAAGTGCAGGAAAGTTGAAAATAATGGGTCGATGCAGAGGAATATAAGGCGCTACTGCTGTCAAATATGCGGATTCATCAGGTCCAAGCGCAAGCGGCTCATAGTCCACATTATGTCGGATCATGGCGTCGAAGTAGATATAGCAGGTGAAGTAGATAAATTCATAGAAAAGAAAAACCCAGAAGATTGCGAAATCCTTGAATCAAAATTGAATAAGAGCAGAAAAGCTGAAAACAATGGATCGAAACCGAGGGATATAAGACGCTACTGCTGTCAAATATGCGGACTCATCAGGTCCAGGCGTAAGCGGCTCAAAGGCCACATTATGTTGCATCATGGAGTAGAAATAGACACAGCAGAAATAGATAAATTGGTAGAAAAGAAAAATCCAGAAGATTGCGAAATCCCTGAATCAGAAGCAAAACAAAGCAGAAAAGTTGAAACTAATGGATTCAAAGTGAGGGAATTGAGAAGTTATTGTTGTACGCTCTGTGGACTCGTCAGATCTAAACGTAAGCTGCTACAAACTCACATTATATTAGAGCACAGCGGAGAAATGAACACAACAGGCGAAATGGACAAATTTATAGAGAAAAGACGCTCAGAAGATGATCAGAGGGGCTACTCATGTCAAATATGTGGAGTTCTCAGATCGAAGCGCAAACTCCTCAAGTTACACATGTTCTCATCTCATGGCGTAAGTTTTGTAACCTTGATTTCTTCCTGTTACCATCATTTTGATTATTCATTATGTAGCTGAAATTTTAAATTTTAAATTGCAGCCAGAAGCTCTGAAAAGCGACAATAGATTTGCTTCGAAAGGGCCGGGCAAACATTCACTATGCATCTGTAACATCTGCGGGATGTCATTCGCCAAGCTCTCGCACCTTCAGCAGCACAAGATATCGCACTCAGCCCTGGTTAGTTAACATCTTAACCCTGATTATACCGTCGAATTTAGTTACTCGTATTTTATTGCTTGTGATAGTTTTATTCTAGTGCTTTAATGCAGGAGGGTTTGAGGCATTGATTAAAGCCCTAACCCTTTTTGAACCTTGTTGAATATTAGTTTTATGGCTTCATCGTAGTGTTTTTCTGCACGAGGGTTTTAGATAGCTTTTAAAACACCGTGCATTGGAATCTATTTTGTTGTATCTTGGTGTTTGTGATTGCTTTCAGTGCTTTTGTTGTATCTTGGTGTTTGTGATTGCTTTCAGTGCTTTTGTTGTATCTTGGTGTTTGTGATTACTTTCAGTGCTTTTATGCAGGAGGGTTTGAGGCATTTAGCCTTGCTTAGTACAAGGTGGGAGACTACCTTGGAAGAGCCGGGTTGTTGATGCGTGACAACACAGGATCCCATCCGAACTCCACAGTGTCGAGGAGAGGCTCCCATGGATCAGTAGCAGGGGGGTGACCCTCTGTGAAGCTCCATCTGGTCAGTTTATGCCTTAACCTCTCTCACGCGTTGCCATTTAATTTCAGGTTGGACATTTCTATTCTTGTAGCCCTGGTTTAGGCATCTTTTTGTTTTGAAGTTGTTAAATTTGTTTTACATGAGTAATTTAATTTCAGGCTGGACATTTCTATTGTTGTAGCCCTAGTTTAGGCATCTTTTTGTTTTGAAGCTGTTCAATTTGTTTTACACGAGTAATATGTTTTTCTCTTTATCTTCCGCTAGTAGAAACCTATTCGAAAGGGAGTTATGCTTTGTATATCTTTAAGAAAACATACTAAGTTTATTGCTTTAGCAATGGAATTAACGGTACATAAATATGTTTAATCAATAATTTATGAGCATTGTCGCTACAAAGAAAAAAGTGATATCGATGTTAATTGATTTTAACTGCTCTGTTGTGCGATAAAGTGCAATTGTACTTTCAGATGATAAACCTTATTCTTGGGGAGGTAATAGGATGGACCCGGCCCTTGCCGTAATTTATAAAATATACTGCACTGACTACTTTATATTGGTCTCATTTTCGCTCAGACACTTATGTGCCTTTATATACATGAATATAATTATATAAATATTGAGCTGAAATCAGAGAGGAAATTCTTTGTAGTTTGTGACATTTTTTTTAATTATTTTGTTTTGCAGAGATCATTTGCTTGCCCGATTGATGGTTGCCATTGCAGCTATAAGAGGCAAGACCATTTAAATCGTCACTTGCTAAAACATGAAGGGGAGCTGTTTGTGTGTCCCAAAGAGAACTGCAAATTGCAGTTGTCAACATTGTCCAATTTAAAACGCCATTTGAATCGGCACAGAGAGAGAGGCAATTCATGGCATAGCCAATCTGTTAAGTCCAAAGAGACTACAAAGAAACATATCTGCCCAGATCGTTTTTGTGACAAGGCTTTCAAATATCCTTCAAAATTGGCAAAGCACCTTGAGGATGTACATTGTAAGTTTTGCTAATTACAAACACTCTTGCCTATTCATTAAGAAGCATGCATGTTTTTGTTTGCAGAACTAAATGCAGGATTGATGATTGACCTGCAACAGTAATTTTATTTTAGCTGTTTGCCAAATTTCTAAAAATCTCTTTTTACTTATTGTCTTGGATCAAATGCAATCATATGTTTTACTTTTTGGCTCAGTTTTTCTCTTTAGCCAGTAATGTTAATTACAAATTTCATGTAAGCTTTCTAAACGTAAAACATTAAATTTGCCCACCTCGGCTCATTGAAATGCCAAGGAAACCGGGAAATAATTATCCATAGATTTTTTTAAGTGCCATTGAAGGTATTATTCACAAATGTTTCTTAAGGCCAGATATCAGCATGCATTTGGCATTTCATTTGGCTCTTTTGTACTAGCAATAAATAGCAAAATGCCTTTAGATTGATCATGTTTCGTCAACTACAGAAAACTTTTGTAGTTTAAAAAAATAATTATGCTATGAAACTTAAATTAGCAAAGCTAAAATGTTCTAGTAGAAAGTTAATTTTTATATACAAGGTAAAATGAAGATATGTACATTAGAAGCAGTTTAGAATCCATGACAGCTGAAGCCTGAGACATGATAGCTGATGCCAGGATATTACTTTTGATGGAGCAATGAATATGAGATTTTGAGTTGAAATCTCTCCTTATATTAAATCTTTGGATTGAGAAAATTATGTTGTGATTGTCATCAAGCCCGTGCTTGACAGTTTATTGCTTCTGTTAATTGATTGTACTTTGCTAATTGATGGTAACTGTTTTTTGTCTCCAGCAACAAAATACACTGAGATAATTTGCTGTGAGCCTGGCTGTTTGAAGTACTTTACAAATGCAGAGGCCTTGAAAGAACATTTGCGGCAGGCCCACAATCGCATCTGTTGTGAAGTTTGTGGGAGTCAGCAGTTGAAAAAACAGATTAAGAGACATATGCGAATTCATGAAAATAAAACCTGTGTGAAGAGTATAGCATGCCCTTATGAAAGATGTCTGCACAGCTATACTACAGTATGTTATGTAATTTATGTGATGTACATGTTTGGTCTTCTTTTGTCAATTTTTTTGTTGTATTACACATTGTGTGCTTCAGCAGATTCTGACAAATTTACCATTGCAGAAATCTAATCTTCGCCAGCACATCAAATCAGTACATCTTGAATTGAAACCATTCAAGTGTCAATTTGGAGGATGTGGAATGACTTTTGCTCATAAGTCTGCCAGGGATAGACATGAGATGTCTGGGACACATTGCTATGTCCAAGTGAGATTCATCCTCACAATTTTGAGTTCAAATCTTGAATTTTCATCAAAAAAGTGTTTTACTTGGTACTGTGTGACATATGGTCTCACTTGATTTCTATTTTTGACAGGGAGATTTTATAGAGGAGGATGCAGCCTTTCAATCAAGACCACGTGGTGGCCGAAAGAGAAAAGCATTTACAACGGACTCCATCTTTAGGAAGAGAGTTGCAGGTCCAGATCAAAGCACTGTTCTTGAAAATGGATTGCCTTTCATGGATTGGTTAATGTCAGACAATGCTGAATGAATCTAATTCTATTTTGGAATATCCAGAGATCGAAGGGTAATGATTTGGAACTTTTAGTTTATTTAATAGAGCAGAAATTTCAAAATGGCATTAAGAAGACAAGTTACTATTGCAGTGTTGATCACTCAGAGGTGGTGGGGTGTTACGTTAACTGTCCCTGGGAATTTGAAAGCTATCAATTCAAGCCACTCAACTATAGTTATGAGAATCAAGGTTTTCTTACGAACACTAGTTGTGCAAGTCTGGAATTATAAATACTCCACATTCAGAAATCCTTGGAAGCTAAGGAATTACAAGTGTTGTGGTAACTAAAATGCTGGATCATCTTCTATTGTTAGTGACCGCAAGTTATGGTTCACTGGGAAGTGGGGATGGTTAATACATTATTAGCATCTTCTGTAGGTGATCATTATTTGTAGTATATTTTTTTGTAAAGCTCCGTTAGTACCCAGATGCATGTAACTTTGGGTCATTTAATCACTGTAATTTATATGTAATATACATTGTACAGCCTGCAACCTTGCTGTGAATATAATATTTGGAAGCCATTATTTTTTCCATGTTTCATTTTGGTGTTAATTCTAAAACTATAGTTCTATCACACTTCTGTACGACCATGTGAGAAAATGATTAAGCTCAGTTTTGAAGATGGAGTTTGTTAGTTTAGAGAGGCTTTGAATACCAATACATACTAAATTTGGTGGAAAATGATGATTCTCTGGATTTTTGTGTCAACTCAGTCGGAAGGTAATTCTGGTGTGGCATTTGTTTTTGTAACCGAAGAGTGGACAAGGGTTATATGGAAACCGTGAGGAGATATATGCCATTTTCTTGGCCATAATGCAGTAACCACAATACCCATGACCTTATTCACCATCTCCAAAAAAATCGACTTCCTGCTGTGCCTGCAACAATACATAGATAAAATTAA
The DNA here is from genome assembly GCF_030272615.1 of Cryptomeria japonica. NCBI lineage: Eukaryota > Viridiplantae > Streptophyta > Pinopsida > Cupressales > Cupressaceae > Cryptomeria > Cryptomeria japonica. The sequence continues at coordinate 20,215,717 of NC_081408.1, read as the reverse complement.
AAAATTGAAATGTTTGTTAGATGTTATCATTGCAACTGCCCTCTATCTACAACACATCACACATCATACTTGACAATATAAACTATAAACACTGAATATTAGAAAAGATCAAATTTAAGATTTGTAGGAGATCTCCCAAACGTTGCACAGGTCCTTTAATTTCTTTTCCTATCCCAACAAAATGCAAAATGTTAAAAACCTTTATTAACTTTCTCTCAGCTCATTGAGATGTCAACACTTAAAAATTGAAATGTTTGTTAGATGTTATCATTGCAACTGCCCTCTATCTACAACACATCGCACATCATACTTGGCAATATATACTATAAACACTGAATATTAGAAAAGATTAAATTTAAGATTTGTAGGAGATCTCCCAAACTTTGCAAAGGTCCTTTAATTTCTTTTCCTATCCCAACAAAATGCAAAATATTAAAAACCATTTTTAACTCTCTCAGCTCATTTAGATGTTAGCGCTTAAAAATTAAAATGTTTGTTAGATGTTATCATTGCAACTGTCCTCTATCTACAACACATCACACATCATACTTGGCAATATATACTATAAACACTGAATATTAGAAAATATCAAATTTAAGATTTGGAGGAGATCTCCCAAACTTTGCAAACGTCCTTTAATTTCTTTTCCTATCCCCAACAAAATGCAAAATGTTAAAAACCTTTATTAACTTTCTCTCAGCTCATTTAGATGTTAACGCTTCAAAATAATTTCATATTATGTTTACGTATTTTGAAAGAAACTTTGCATTGGAATAGATGGAATTGAGGGAACACACAGGGGAGAGAGTGGAACAAACGAAGGAGCATGGTTGGTGTGTGAGCTATATAATGTAGTTTGAGTGTGATCCTTTCCTCACGCAATACATTACTTACCTTTTCACAGAATATATCTTCAGTTAGTAGCTTACATGGCGAAGGGCATATATGCGTTTACACACAACAGAAAAATAAAACTTCCTTTTCAATTTTTAAGCTTGTAAATCACCAAAACAGAACAAAAAGTTGCCACTTTTGAAATATCACTCCCCAGAATTCTAATTAATAAATTAGAGGTTGACTTACTATAAATCCCAAGTTCTTTATAGAAACCTAACCAATCATTCCATGCACAAAAAATACCAGAAAGCCAAACGTTTCTGCTCATTTTCAGGAAAAAACACTAGAAATAATGTTCATCGGTTATTTCTGAAACACAAAAACCTGTATGGAAAATATTCTTTTGAAGACCTCTCATATAGAGTTCAAAGAGGAATGTTTGTAATGCTAACAATATATATACTTATTTTATGTGTTATTCCTTTCAACAAACTAATGAGTATTTGTTAATGATTTCCTATGTATGCATGTACTTACTCTGTTGTCATTATTGGTGGCTGGAAATAAACTAGTTCTTATGCATATGATAAAATAGAAGTATTTAGCAGACGGGGGAACGTTTCCGGGATGGAGAAACGGGGACGTGATGTCTCCTGCCACCGCTCCCAAGGAGATGTGGAGATGTCTCCACACTTACTTGGGAGATGCCTAGGTGTTTCTTGAGGGGCGGGGAGACATCTAGACGTCTCCTATCACCTCATCCCTTCCCCAACAAAATACAAAACCATCATTTTTTATGATTTCACTTATATTTTGAATGATTGATTTTTTTTCCAGCAAGCTGAAGAAGAGGAAAAACTTGTAGAAGTCTGATTGAAGGAGTGAAAAGAGTGAAAAGAGTGATTGCAAGTGTGATAGGAGTGAGAAGGAGCAAGAAGAGGAGGAAGAGGAAGGGGTGAAAAGAGTGATTGCAATTATGATAGGAGTGAGAAGGAGCAAGAAGAAGAGGAGGAAGAGGATTCTACTGCTTTTTGGAGAGATTTTTCAAGCACAAAGTAGGGTTTTTCTTGTTTCTTTTATTTTATTTTCTGATTTTCATTTTTCAATTCTTTGTTTAGTTTTTTAGTTTTTTTCTTATTCCTTTCAAAATCAATTTGATGTTGAATCTTGAGGGCAAAAGGATACATCAATTTTTATTATTTTTTATTTTAATTTTCAAATAATATAAAAATAAAATTATAAATTGTAAATTTTGTTTTCAAAATCAAATTTGAATTTGAATTTGTTAAACTAGGCTGATTTTATTTTTATTTTTATTTTGTGAAATACAGTGTCACTTTCACAATGAGCTCCCAAGACATGAATGAGGATGAGATGGAAATCCATTCTCATAGTGAACATGATTCATAATTTGAACCTGAAGATAAGGGGGGTGACCATGGGGCTGATCTTGGAGCCCAATCTAGTTCCATGGTGAGTGCACTAGCTAGTACAAGTTGCCCTTTAGAGTTGTTGGCATAATATGCTAGGGGTGCTTGTGATCCCAAATCTCCTCTTAGACAGTTTGCTTCAAGAGTAGAAGGCACATCACATTCAGGTGGGGGAACAAGGAAGTGGAAGTGCAACAATTTTGGGGTTGAATGGTTTGGTAGCATCACTAGAGTGAATGCACACTTTCTTTTTTGGACAGGAAAAGGTGTGGATCATTATAAGTTTATGAAGGAAGCTAAAAATATACAATACATATTTGAGTTTAACAAGCTTTGGGGCATTCCAAATGACACAAATCTTCCAGTCCCTAATACTTTGTTTGCTAGGGCAGCCCTTCAGCAGAGCCAACATGCGCCACATACTTCTCCTCATGCTTCACAGACGAGAGGAATGATGTTTGGATCTCCATCCACTTCCACTTCTAGTGCCATGTCCACTAGTGGGACAGGGAAACACAAGTTGCAGACATCACAAAGTAACCCCATAGCTGATATGTTTAATGTGCAACTGAGAGATGAGATAGATGAATCCATTGGCAAGTTCTTTTTTGCTAATGGCATCCCATTTCATGTTACACAGTCTCCTTATTATAGGGAGACGATGGCTATCGTGGGGAAGGGAGGAACATCTTATGTGCCACCAAGTGAGACAAAAATGAGGACCTCGATCTTGGATAAGTGCTATTCCAAGATCAATATTTTGATGGAGAAGATGAAGGCATGTTGGGTGGCATCTTGGTCTAGCATTGTTATGGATGGGTGGACGAATATTAGCCATCACCCACTCATCATCATAGTCACATGTGTAGAGGGCTCATACTTCCTTAGAGCAGTTGGTTGCACAGGGCATCATAAAGATGCTAATTTTTCAGTTTCCTGTCCTCAGGGAGACTATTGAGGAGGTTGGGCCACAAAATGTGGTCCAAGTAGTGATAGATGCAACCCATGTGTGTGAAGCAGCAGTGAGACTCATTGAGGCAACCTACAGACATATTTGATGGACCCCATGTTGTGTGCATGTCATGAACAATGTACTTAAGGACATGGGAAGATTGACTTGATTAGAGGAGTGGTCACCGATGCGAGAGATGTGCAGATTTTTATCTGCAACCACCACACTTCACATGCACTCTTCAGGACCTTTGCGAAGGAGTTCTTGAAACCAATTGAGACCAGATGTGCATCCTATTTCATTCTCTTGGAGAGAATGATTGAGTTGCAAGAGGCATTGCAACTCATGGTTATGACTAATGAGTGGAATAGGTAGGCTAAGGCCAAGATAGAGTAGGGGAGAAGGGTGAAGGAGATAGTGAAGAGTGATGTGTTTTGGACTGATGTGAAATACATTGTCTCCATCATTTCTCTAGTATTCCAGGTCATCAGATATGGGGATGGGGATGCACCTAACCTTGGAGAGGTGTATGAGTGCATTGACTCTATGCTTGACCAGATGAGGGTTGTTGTGCGAGTGAAGGACCACTCTCTGGCATTCTACAATGAGAACATCCGACCAATCATTCAGCATAGATGGGACAAGTTGAACACTCCTTTACATATGGTTGCCTTTGACTTGAATCCTAAATGGTACAAGGCTAGACCAGGTAGAGTGACACCGATTTAGGATGATGAAGTGAAGTCGATTTTCTTTAGGTGCATAGAGAAGATGTTTGATTCTAGAGATGCTAGCATAATTTGCACTGAGTGGACAAAATTTTCCACTCTTAGAGGCTATTCAGATGTAGTAAAGATGGATATAGAAACTATGGCACAAGAGGACCCACTTTTGTGATGGAATTGTCATGGCCCAACATCTTTGACCACCACTCTAGCTATTTGTCTGCTATCCTAGGTTTCCAGTTCTTCAGCTGCTAAGAGGAACTGGTCTACATATAGCTTCATCCACTCTCTTAACAGGAATAAACTTACCTCTAAGAGAGAAGAGAAGCTTGTGGTTGTACATAGTGCTTTGCGTCTCATGGACCGAAAGACACTCATGTACAAGGAGAGTCCAGTGACGTGATGGGATGTAGAGCCAAAGGAGCCTTCACAGATTGATGAGGATGATCCTACCACTTCATATGCAGGGCTGGTTGGTGTGAGCTTGAAGGATCTTGACTTTTAGGATTCCAGTAGTTCTAGTGATGAGGAGTTTGCAAATGATTAAAGGCCCCCCTTTGCTACATTTTGAGTTTTGACATTTTGGCATTTTGTCTTTTGTAATGCTATTGCTATTAGTATTTGTATTTGCAACTCATTGTAATGATGAATCATGTAATCATCTTTATAGACTTTGTGATATCTCATATGACATCAGATATTCATATGTTCGATATAATAGGAATCTCCAATTTGACAATTTCATTTGTCAAATTTTATTTAGCAATTAGCATAGAAATCTTGGTATTTAGATTTAGTATTTCAAATTTTGCTATGTTATAATTTTACTAATTTCCTATAGTTTCATTTGAAATTTAATTCTTATAATGTTGTACTGTTATACATCTTTTCAAAACTAGTTTTTCAAGTACTATATGTATAACTATATCAACACCACCACCCCACCCAACCACCCCCTTCGCCGTCGTCGTGGCCAAACTTAGGCCCTTTGTCCCCCATCCCGGAAACCCATCCCCCCATCCCAAAAACCCGTCTCCCCATCCCCAATGCACTAGTATTTAAATAAATATTATAACCAATTTAGAACATTTTGTTCTCATTCATGTATGTAAGGCTAAAATTAGTAGAGAAATAGAAAAGATACGAAAATTCATAGGAAAATTCATTTTAATCTACTTACATATACTATATTAGAATCCAAACACAAGTATATGGGTTATGAATAAGGGAAATATGATATTTAAAATATTTATATGGTTGGAAGAAAAATGTAATGTTTATATTTATTTGATTCTTAATAAACATACATAGAGGCTCATTAAGCTCACATGTACAATTGTTGCATAAGATCTTCTAATATCACATCTAAGGTGACATATACAATAAATATAGATTCTTAGGGCTTATAACCAGAGTGTTGTAGGAACACGACTAAATGATAAAAAAGAGGAGAGAAACAGTCAAGTAAACTTCTAAGTGTAGAACCATGACATAAACTAATAAAACAAATAAATAACACCATAACACATTTCATAACCAGAATGTTGTAGAAACGATTAAATGATAAAAAATAATAAAAAATAATGTAGAACCATAACAAAAACTAATAAAACAAATAAATAACACCATAACACATTTCATATTCCAATTATTTAACAAACATAATTAAACTGTAAGCCTTATAGATCCAAACCTAGGTGATTTGAAAGCCTAAATTTTGGCCAACAAAATCATCACAAATGGACAAATGTACTTTGGATTTGTATGAAAGCATATCACATCTAGTGTTTGTACTCTATAATATGCCAAAAGAGTAGGTAGTGAGTGTTAGAGATAGAAAAAACACAGAGATGACATCTTACAATATTTTTAACCAATGAATAATGCTTTTTCTTTCCATTATAATTATAGTGGAATGTGACTCTTCTTTTTGAAAATCCAATATCTTTAGAAGGAATATAATTGGATTTTTTAAAAATAATTTATTTAAATCAAATTCTTTTAACAAGTATAATATTTTTTTCCCATTAATTAAAAAAAGTTGGCATAGGTTTTATGTTCAATGTAACAAAATAATAATATCACTTCAACTCAAAATTTTAATTTTAATATATAAAATTAATTAATCATTATCAATCTTTGAAAATTATTATAAAATTTAAATGTATCTTATAATAATCTAAATATTTGTTTTGCTTTTTCAAATAATAATAAGATATCTTTTGTAATATATTTTTAAGAATAAGAATTATAATTAATTTAAACTTTTATGTATAATTTTATAACCAATATATTATCAATAAATTTATATTTAAAATATCAATATTCTTTTTATATTTAGTAGATTTAGATTTATCCAAGATTAGATTTTGGTGAATATGGTCTTACAAATAGAGTATTATTCTTGGGTCTAGTCAATTGATTTTGAAGGTTCCCCTTTTATTTTTGTAGATGTTCTTCTACTAATCATATGATTTCAAATTATCTTCTCTCAAAATAAAAGGTAGATTATCTACCTTCTTTGCAATAGAATGTACTTCTATGCCATTTCACTATTGATTCCCTTAACATTGCTCACTCAATTTGTTCAAGTAATCCTTATAAGGATATTGTGATTACCCCTTTACGGGGTGGCTTCTCCTAGCCTTGTGGTTGATAGGGCTTCTTACTTTTTTTCTTCGATTGATGGAGTGCCAAAATCTTTAGACACTACTACTTATGATGACTTTTTCTTATTTCAATCTAGTGGTTGATCTTGGTGTGCCTATGATAGTGGCTCCACAAATGCTCTTGATAGGGAAATACATCCTCTTTCAACATTGATGATGAGATTAACTCTATATTTTGGATAGTTGTTCAAAAAAGGAGAAAGACCCTCCCAAATTTGGTTGGATTCTTGCTTCCAGAAGGGAGGGGGAATGCCTCTTATGGAAGGTTTAGGAACTATGCATGATATTTTGAGTTGTTTTGTGGTAGGTTGGGCAATGACCTATTAATATCATTAAAAGTATTTTGTCTTGCAAAGACATTGTTTTTCAAAAATGTATTAGCATTGTTTTAATTTTATGCATTAGTTTTCCTTTAAACATTATAATTTGCAAAAGGATGAAACTCCTTTTAAAACCTCTTTTTAATGTTTATAAAACATGTTTTAGTTATCAATGATATCATATTTTCACAATCCATAATTTAATCAGTACTAAGCTTCTGGATTAGATTGTGTCATAGTTTTTGTATTAACATTTCAGATTACACTCCATGATCTGTCATTTAGATAGTAGAGAGATAGGATTTCATGTCTCCTAGCTCTCTACTATTCTGATAATGGATCATAGAGTGATCTGAAATGTTCATACAAAAACTATCACACAATCTAATCCAAAAGCTCAACAAAAATATTTTGATTTATTATTTATTTATAGTTATTTGAAATTATTATACAAATTAAGTAAAATATTTAATTCTTTATTTATTATTGTATGCTAGAAATGTGGTACAAGCCTGCAAGAGGGGAAAACATCTCAAACATACACATGAAATATTATGTTAGAGGTTAGAAATCAACATTCAAAACCAAAAAGTTAGCTTGAAAAAATAAACTCTAAGCACATCCCTTATTCCTCTATCTCTAAAGATCCTCAAGATTCAAGGTGGCCCTCACTTGGAAGAGTACTTGATTTCTTGGATGACAACCTAGAGAACGAGATTTATGAGAATGATTCTAAGATCTAAATGGAATGCAACTAAGATCTTAGTGATATGCTAAGATGAGAGCTAGGATGCAAGATGCAAAACTAAATGCTCAAGATGATGAAGATGATATGAAACTATGTTGATTCCAAATTGAAAGTTAAGATGATGTATTTAAGCTAGATGAAGATAAGATGCTATGAAAAGATATGCAATTAAGCTAAACATGCTAAATAAAGCTAAAATGCTATGATGCTAATGCTTGGATGCTTGAAGATGACTTGATTGAGCTCCTTAACCTGCAAAATGACTATAATTTGGATGCACAAGAGGATTGGATGATTTTAAGAGGGAATGGGCTCTATTTATAGGAAAAATAGAGAAATGGATGGTTGAGATTGAGTAATCTCAACAAGGGCTAGGATTGAAAGTTATCAATCCATGGGAGAGATTCAATCCAATCCCAAGTTGACAAATGTCACCTTGAGAGGGCTTGAGAGGATGCTAATCAAGAATTATATTCTAAGTAAGAAATTAGGGATAACCTCAATTAGTGACATCATTGGATAATGTCATTAACCAAGGAGGCATGCTATTACCCAAGAGATAAACTCTTGTGCAACATGGGAAAATGGTTAAAGGGACAACCATCATGGCTAAGGGGTGTGGGCTTGTAAGAGACATTAAATGCCTTTTGAATACTTTGGATGCTAACTTGCCCAAAGAGGAAAACCACTAGTGGTTTATGTAAGAGCCTTACATGTTTGGAAGACTCAACAAAATAACTTGTTGAGATAGATAAAGTCTTAAATACATTTGGAAGACTTTCTTCCAAATTTGGAGAAGTGACTCCCCCAAATTTAGGGAAAGGACACGATTAGAAGATTTAGGCATGATTAAGATGGAATTATGAGGTTTCTAGAAGGATGATTATGGAGGCAAGTGGGAGATGTAGGATAATGCAAGTGGGTGAAGAAAAATAGGATTTTTAGTTCAATTAAAATGATTTAATTTAGCCAAAAGGGATGCAACTTGCATTTGTAATATTTTGTAAGTGGGGGAACTATTCACAAATAAATAGTGATTTATTTATTTGCAAAGGGGATTTTCAATTAAATGTGAATTTAATCAAAATGGGGTAAAGGGATTTTAATCAGATAAATAAAATTTATTGAATAAAATGGATAAGGGTACTTAATCAAACCTTAGTTTAATTAATAGGTTAGGCTAGAAGAAGGAGATTTAATCAAATCTTTAATTTGATAATTAGAAGAATAGGGATATTAAATAAATCTTAATTTAATTAATTGGAAGAATTAGGGATAATTAAATAAATAAGATTCACTTAATCCATTGTACAACTTTTAGGTGTCTACATTTTGCCCCTCTTTGAAGTGACGTGTGACTACATGTTGATTCAAAGAAAAATGCTCAATTTGTCGTCAAACTTTTCCGATATGATGTTGTCGCCAAAATTGTCGATATGATTCCCTAGATATGAAAAATTGATTTCGATAGATACGCTAATGTGATTTGATTGGTCGATACAAAGCCGATATGAGATTGATATGGAGATTTGATATGATGATATGCCTCCTCGGGCGATAAATTGAGAAAAAATGCGGTTTTCGAGGAAGCAACACGAGGCACAATGATTTTTGAATTTTTAGATTTTAAAATTTTTTGATTTTTTTGGATTTTTAAGATTTTTGATTTTTGGATTTTAAAATTTATCACTCGATAGATTTTATTAAAAATGATATGTAAAAATGGGGTTAGGTCTATGTGGGGATAACGGGTACATACCCCACACGTCCACCGAGGCATCATAGCTTCCTGTGTCAGCATGGGCTATATAAGTCTCCAAGGGCCCATTTCCACCTCATTTGTGCATTTGTCAGTTGAGAATTGGAGCTCTGGAGTGGAGAGAAGAAATGACACCCCCTTACCATCGTCATCGATTTGAGTGAATTCGGCAATTTGAGAGGCCAACAGAGTATGGCTCACTGATAAGTTCAATTTTCTAACCCTTCTTGTGAATTTTTAACTTAGATTTTAGTTGATTTTGGTAGATTTCGCATGATTTTTGAATTTTTCTAGGGCTTTTTTTGCGTTTTTATTTTTTTGAATTTTTTAGTGCATATGATTTTTCTTTTCACGCATTTGAATTTTCTTTTTGTGCATTTCATTTTTTTCGTAGCGCATATAAATTTTTCCTTAGCGCATTTGATGTACATTTTAGCGCATTTGGTTAGGATATTAGCGCATATGAAGTTTATTGTATTTGACACAATGAGCTATTTTTTGTATTTTTAGAAATTTTTTGACATGTGCAATTTGATTTTTAGGTTTGTTATGAGTTTCCGCACCTTGTCGATGTGTCAGTTTGTGTCATTTTTATTGATTTGTAGATGTTTGTTGATTTGTTGTCGATTATGAGTTGGTTGATATGGTTCATTTGTCGATATGGGTCAAGTTTGGGCTAAGTCGATATGTTGCAAGGTCGATATGGGTCAATTTTTGATATGGGTCAAAGTCGTTATGGGTCTCAAATTGTCGATATGGGTCTCAATTCGATATAGGTCTCTTGTTGATATAGGTACTAATTTTGATATGGTTCTTGTCGATATGGGTCCTAATTGCGATAGGGTTGTCTTGTCGATATGGAACTTGGTCTTTCGATATGGGTCTTGATAGATTGATTGATCTTCGATATGAGGCTTGATCTTTGATATGGGTCTTGATTGTGTTATGTTGCTTGATTTCAATGTGTTTCTTGATTGACTGAATGATCTTTGATATGATACTTGTTTGATTGATATGAAACTTGTTTTTGATGTGGGTTTGTTTGCGATGTGATGTTGGGTTTCGATATGAGACTTATTTGCGTTATGAGTCTTATTGATTGGTTTTCAATATGATACTTGATTGGTGGTTAGGATATTCCTTGTGTGATGACATGATTGTCGTCACTTGATAGATGCCTGTGTTTTTGGTTTGTTGATTGCTTAGGATAGATAAAACTGATATAATACCTCTTTGTTGATATAGATCCAACGAGGAGTTCTCATGCTTTAGGAGAAATACCCGAAGAGACTTGTGTGATGAGAGATCGATTGACTGTTGATGATTTGGCAGTTATAGAGGCTTTCAGTCTCATTCATTTGTTGCACATGCCACCCTATTGGAAGAATAGGGAACTACTCACCATGTTGGTCGAGAGGTGGCACAACGAGCACAACACTTTCCATTTACTGACGGGTGAGATTATAGTGACACCTGAGGATGTCTATCAGATTCTTCAAATTCCGATTACAGGAGAGCTGGTTGCATATGATGTGGAGGAAGTTGGTGGGACCGATGCACTACGGGAGGTGTTTGGTGATCCACAAATTGCAGGTTACTTGGTGACTTGGCAGGATATGGTGGATAGCTATATCCCACTCCCTTCAGTATTGTCCGACTTGATTGGTAGCTTCCTGATTCCTGACAGGATTTCTCATGGGTTATTAGTTGGATGGGGCCAAGTTCTATGAAAGATGATGTAGCTACGCACATGATATGCATGGGGGATATGTCTGCTTGCGCACCTATATCATGAGCTCCATTAGGTTGTTTATGATGATGCAGTCAATTTAGCTTCCGATTGCACCCTTCTGTAGATTTGGGCATGGGAGCATATAGCAGTGACTCGTCTGCTTGGAGAGAGATTTAGGCTAGTAGGGGTACCTTATGTGATGATGTATAGCCAGCTCACTTCCCAGCTGATGCTCGGGAAGTTGGAGTATTGGAGGCGGGCATTAAATGATATGGATACAGTAGTCTGGAGGCCGTATCAACTATGTGAGCCTTGGCCCGAGGATGGATTTGAGGTACCCTATTTTTTTTGAGTAGATTTATATTGGGTTGCACCCCTATATGGTAGAGCAGTTTATTCTTCCTCGAATATACCGACAGTTTGGTCGCGGTCAACCTATGCCATAGGGGATGACTATGTATGCTAGGGTACACAAGGAGAGGACAAATTGGGGGCCAAAACAGGATTTTGCAATAGCCCAGGCTAAGTTCTATTCCTTTCCCTTTTGTGTATGGAACCTGCTGGTGGATGTGGCTGATGCAAGCATGACCGATGAGTATACCCATTATTTTATGACACATAGGTTCCCATGACTAATAGGGCCAAGAGAGCCTATTCCTGCACTGGAGTACTTTGATGATGATGATGATGATTAGGGTCAAGGGGGAGGTCACCAAGGTGGCGGGCGAGGATGAGGGAGAGGTACGAGGTGTGGGAGAGATGGGAGAGGTGGTGTGATTGATCATGACCAGGGAGTAGGTGGTGGTGGGGGTGGAGGAGGAGATGAGGAAGGAGATGGGAGGGGTGGTGGGAAAGGTGTGAGGGGGAGAGGAGGGGGATGGAGGCAATAGTTGGGATGGGGAGGGCCAGTGCAGGCTGAGGATGTTGCTGCGATGGAGGCTAGGGAGAGGTTAGGTGATGATGAATTTGAGGGGGAGATTGATGATTCTTCTGATGAGTATACCAAGTCTGAGGAGGTTGGTGGAGGAGGAGGGTTGATTGGATTGGGAGGGATGGCAGTGGAGGAGGAGGAGGAGGATGTTCAACTACTTTCTCGACAAAGGAGAATTGATATGCCCCCTCCTACCTCTTGATAGGTTGGTGTTTAGTAGCTGTAGCCCTCACAACCACAGGGTTTATAGATTAGAGTACCTTTGCATCAACAATAGGTGCAAATTACTGGATTACAGGCCTTATTGCAGAGGCTATAGGGTAATCTACATCCTCCTCCCCTAGAGATCGACTTACTCCTGGAAGTCACATGAGCAGAATACAAAATAGGGACATAACATTTCCCACAATTTCAATAGGTTACTCTAAATCTTATCCTGCCTACTAGAAAGATGCATTACCAAAACCAACTTATTATTGTAACTAGCTTACTATCTTCATAAGGTTAAATTCTTACATTCCCCTTTAATCTCAGGTAGGTGTTTACAAAATTCTATCTTTCAACAACTTACGTTAATACACCATCCAAATTATATCAATAACACACATCAACTCCCATAATCAAGGTTACACATGGTAGTTTACTTATTAATTTCTAGGAGTCATACTTATTAAGGGTTCGTGTAAAACATGTTTATCCCACTACAATTGTCATCCATGCTCGCCACTAAAGAGAATTGACATCATAGTTTATCCATAATGAATCTACTTATTTTACATCAAGGTGCCTCATAAGGGGGTTAATCACATATTTGGTAAACCACCCTAGGTGCATGATTTCTTCCAACATCCTTAGGAAACAAGGGATAATCAAGCTTAAGGTCTTTGAATCTACCCATAGGTAGGGAAATTTTCTACTCCTAGGGCCCACAATGCTTGGTATTTCTAGGCACCAAGGTTTTAGTTTCATAGGTACATTATTTGCTACAAAGTACACAACTGTAGAGACAAGTGGTAGTAGTGTCATTAGAGTTGGATACCACTCGGGTCGAGAGAGATACAGTGCAGCAGGGTCTACAGGCCGTCCAAGCTTAGATTACACATGTTACAATAGAGCATGACACCGAGATAGAGTGTCGAGGTTGAGCCAAGGAGATGGTTCTGTGTATGGTGAAAATGGATAACAATGATAACAATATTGAAAGGCTAAATGAATTCAACCACCAAACCCTAGCCTAACAATGAACAAAGATCCACCATAACATATGAAGATTACCTAAGACAATGCAAATAACTCAAAATCACAAAGATTATACCATCACATGTCCAATAGGGTTTTGATCTCCATTCTTCCTATCTCCATTGATCTTGCTTGATATACTTGCTCTCAGATTTTTATATGCACAAGAGCTCAACAAAGAACGGAATGTGGTTGCAAGTGGAATTGTAGTGTAGCCAAGTACTCCAAAATCAGTCATTAGGATATGTCATTAGGGTTTGACAATGAAGAAAGCATCTTCTTAAATAGAAGACACAATAAGAAATGGAGGGTTAAGATTGAGAGGTGTAAAAAGAGAGGTCGGCTAGGATTAGAGGGTAGGTAAAAGAAATACCAAAATAATGAAAGAGGTAGGTAGTGTAGGAATTAAGAGATGAATGACATGTGTCATGTGTAGAAAAGGCTAATGAATTAATTAAATAAATAAAGATTTATTTAATTAATAGAAGAAGTAGGACAATTAAATAAATAAAATATTTATTTAATTTAGGAAAGGGATAATTTAAATAAATAAATGTATTTATTTAAATGAGAAACAAGGCTAGAAGAGGATAAATGAATTAATTAAATAAATAAAGATTTATTTAATTAATAGAAGAATTAGGCTTAGATAATTAAATAAATAAAATATTTATTTAATTAGATATGACAATTTTGAGTGTCTACAGGTTCAAACTTTGCAACATGCAACCACACATGGGGTGACAGGTGAGACTATCTAGACTCTTGTCTATCAGTCGGAGCGGGCCACCTATTACAGGGACTTGTACTTTGTGGAAATGCTAAAAAATTATCGGGCTCCTAGCTATGCGGCCAGTTCTCAGCGGGATGGATCTCGCAGAGATAGAGGCAGCGAGGGGCTCATGGGACCTAGGAGGGATGCCCCTAGCAACAACACAGGTGCAGGTAGCTTGAGCTCTTGGCTGGTAGGTTCTGGCGGTGGTCATGCTCATCCCACCCCTTGACTATGTTCACATATGTTGTATTTTGTACCCTGATGTACTTTATTGATATATACACACATCATTGTATTTTGATGACCTCTCGATATGCTACATTGTTGTACTTTGATCCCATTGATATGATACTCATTGATGTTCTGATATGATGCTCTAGTGATCTTATTGATTATATTTCCTTGATACTGATGTTACTTGATTTGATGGACATTGTTATTGATATGATATCCAAGGACTTTGAAAATTTTATTGTTTCATCGATGATTGGCTCTGAGTTGTATCATTGATTTTCCTTTGGATCAGCATGTGGCCACACATATGCATGATGATATGATAGTAGATATGTTTATACATGCAACTAATTTGATTTCAATGAGTTATATGATATGCCTTTGATCTATATAACTTTTGCTTGCAGATGATGTGATGATGTGATGTGTTTTTTTAATTCTTATGATCTACATGCTTCTATTGCAATGTATGTCTAATGGATACTATATGCTTGGAAGGTAACATTCCTATGATGGTTGGATTTGATGATTGCAGATGCTTATCATTGTGCAAATGTTTCTAACATGTTTTTGGCTTTTATGTGTTTTGGATAATGTGATCTAGAATGCCAAATGTTCTTGATATGAAATGCATTATGATAGTGATGTAAAATGCGATAATGTTTTGAAACATGAAATGTATAGATTTGAAAATGAGATGTATGATGTATGATATGAGATGTATCTTGAAAATGAGATGTATGATGATAATGATATTTGTGATATGATAATTATATAAAATGTAATGCACTTACAATGATATGGAAATGATTATGATATGGTATTAAAATGCGACTATAATGTGATATGAAAATGATACTGCAATCGAATGCAATTTTAAAATGATAATGCGAATGCACCTAAATGGAATTTTAACATGATAATGATGTGCAACCTAATGCAAGATTAATATGATAATGATGTGCCACCTAATCCAAGATTAATATGATAATGATGTGCAACCTAATGCGTTCTTAAGATAACAATGATAATGTAATGATACTAATGTAAGATTAAAATGATATGCAATTGAAGAGGGGAAAAAGACCTATGGGGTGGATTAGTTAATAAGGATGCAAGTCAAACACATAATCATATACAATCAAAGACATAACTCCAAAACACATGAAAACATGAATAAGATGCATATAGCTCACAAAACCTTATACCTCTCCCTTGGATTGAGCTTGATGAAGTGAAGGCGCCCCTTGGTGATGCTCCACTTGATGTGCTCCTCTTGCTTGCTTGCTTGATGTGGATGGCTCTCCAATGTTGTGCACAAATGGAATAGATTTGGAAGATGATAAGGATGAGATGATCAAGTGTGGATGAGATATGATTTGCACATGATAAGGTTGCCAAGATGATTTCCTGGGCTCAAAAGGACAGCATAAGATTACTAAACTTGGAGATAAAAAATGAAGGGATGACATCCTCAATTTATAGGAAGAGGAGAGGAAAAATGGATGGCTAGGATGGATTCAAGATAAAGGGCTAGGATTGCTTGTGAGCTCCCACAAGGCCCAAGAGAGGGTGTGGAGACCAAGAGATATGCCTTAAAGGCATTTCTTGTCTCCACACTCCTCAAGGTACATTGGGAAGACTTCCCAAGGTACCTTGAGAAGAGAAAAGTGCATTGGGAAGACTTCCCAATGTGCCTTGTGATGAGGCTAGGATGTGTTATTTCTTTTACCCTTAATTTGCCACTATTTGTCATTCCTATGGTATCCATGTCATTCTTGTCACCATTTGGTAAGGAAGGAAAAAGGGAATTCAATAAATATGAAAGAAAAGTCAAAACCAAAATTATGAGCGAAAACCGTGGTTATTTACTGACTCAATTGTTTAATTGCCATAACAGGGGATCTATAGGTGGACAGGTACTTGGAAGAAAGGATTGCTTGGTGCGTGGATCATGTGAATGAGAGAATGACATGAAAGTGATCTATTTTTGACAAATAGTTTTGGTATAATCTTGAAATGGCATAGACTTGTTGAAGTTGTTATATTGTTTTGATTCGGTGGCCTGCGACCCTAGATTAGTTGATGGCTATCATTTTGTTTTGTATAAAACAAGTTTCATGGTTACAATCCCGTAATCAGTTAGAGACAATATTAGTAAGCAGTGTTATATAAATATGTATGGGATTGTTCAAAAGGATAACCAGATAATATATGAAAAACATTGCTGTTCCAATTATTATTCTCTGATTACGAATGCATGGTTTGAAGTAACAAGCGTTGATAGTTTCAGCACTTGGTGATTGAGAAGGTAGGCCCCCCTTACTCGCGTTATCAGGTGACTTCGTTAATAGTGTGAAGTGAGTAATTTTATGTTCTGTTCGCGTGATTTGTGTTTATTGTTCATAATGATAATTGTGTGATTCTGTAAACAGCTTAGTTTAGATTCAACATAGCATTGTTTGAAGGAATTGTGAGTTTGCAGAATATTTAATAATCCACACAGTAGGACATCTTTTTGTTTGATTTGTAATTCACAAGTCTAATCGGAAATTGTAGGATAAGGAAAATATCTCCGTTCAGAAATCAAGTTATATCCATCCGAACTTATGTTTGATCTGATTAAATGAGCTGTGATTTAGAATTCTGATACTCAGACAAATACACATTTAAATCAACAGGCTGTGACTCATAATTCTGGTATTCTTACATACTGTTCCACTTCCTGTCACTATCGTGACAGGAAGCAGAACCATCTTATTTTCACTCCTAGATTGCTAAGCAAAACACAATTGAATGTTCTAAGTTGGTGTTTATAAGGTAGGTGTTTAAGTAAAGAGACTTGATTGAAAGTGTGTGACTTAAGTTTAAATATTTTAAGTGTGAGATTTAATTTGTTAGTGAATGAGCCTTAGATTTGTTCTTGGAATAAGCGTGTAAATTAGAAATGCATTCATAATCACTTAACATACTATCTTCATCCCTTGAGCAAATAGCCGCTATACCTCTCATCAGTTTACAAATCCCGGATTGACACTTTTAGGTGTAACTGAGGGTGCTTGCATCAAATTAGTCCTAAGTTAATCCAAAGAATCAGACCACAGTTTTACCCTACATTTTTGGCACCGCTGCCGGGGAGAGGTATTAAAGGCATGAAGCCATAGTAAGTTAAGATAGGAACAATGCGCCTTAGTGAAAGCTTGAACAATTGTCGACCTTGCTTGAGCTAGTACCTTAGGTTTGCATTGTAGTAATTCATCTAGGTGCATGAATAGAGCTAGAGATAGTAAAGGTATATTTGTTAAGAAGCAAGAATCAACTTCAGAAAAATCAAAAAGTAAGTCCAAACTTTTGAGTCCTCAAACATCTTTCAAAGGGAAACAAATACAAAAAGAGAACTCGCAACAAGAAATACAACCGAAAGGGGAAGTCAAAAACAATAAAGAAGTTGATGGTCCATTGAAAGACAAGTCTAGTGAACCCAATCTAGAAAAATACGCCATTGAGTCTACTCTTGTAGAGGCTCCAGTGGATAAACTCTAGAGTCTTTAGAGGAAGCATATCAAAGGGTTGCCAAACAGTTCAACGAGTCCTACGACTTAAGAGCAGGTTCATCTTTGGTAAATAACAAGCCAACTATAGTTGTTTATACTCCTTGGGCAATAGACATCATGGGTGATGCTAATAATAATGGGGAAAACTTGGGTGGACACTTGAGAGGTCAAAACCAAGATAATAATAATGAAAGGGCATTAGTAAACAATGAACCTATTGCTTTCGAGTTCCCCATTGAACACCCGGATGAGGACACCCCCATGAAAAACATTCCTCATTCTGCATTACCTATTTTCTATGGTTTATCTATTGAAGATCCTGATATATTTTTGTTTGAATTTGAAGTCCTGTGTAACAGCTATGATTACAGGCATGATGCTCAAAATCTTAAACTATTTCCAGCTACACTCAAGGATGCAGCATTGCGATGGTTTATGAGCCTGCGAAACATCCGAACTTGGGATGAGATGAAACAGTTGTTTATGGACAAATATCAAGATTATTGCAAAACCAAAGACATGTGGGATGAAGTCTTTCACATGAACCAAAATGAGGATGAATTTGTGGAAGATTACCTGGAACGTTTCATATTCAGTCTTCAATGATCAAGACAGCCAAGACTCACTCTTGACACTACTAAAATGTTATTTCTTAGAGGAATAAGGGATGAGACTATGGATGCTTTAAATTTAATGGGTAAAGGAAATATTTCAAAATTGAGTTTTGATGATATTATTGAAATTTGCAGGAATTACTCTAGGTCTCAACGTCCCCTAAGGAGTCACTCCAGTAGGTTGCCTACTTCAGGAGGAGTATCAGGTATTTCAAAAAGCGAAATAGGTAATCTACTTGAGGATCTTAAAACTGATTTATTAAATCATATGGGAAAACGGATAGACACTTTGTATACCTGCAAGAAACATGAAGAAGCAGAAAAGGCTTTAGCAGTATATTGTCCTACATGCCGTAAAAAGCATGGTCCTGAGGATTGTCCATATAATAGAATGAATATTTCATCCCTAGAGGAGGCAAGTAAGCATTCTACCTTAAGACCTCTTCCAAAAGGACTAGCTAGTATGGAATATGCTGAGGAACCTGTATATTTTATGGCCCCATGACGTCCTTTTCCGCCAAGAGAAATGCAGCCAGGTTTCCCTAATGAGTATTTTCCTAGTCAAAGTCAAACCTTTCCCAATTCAAATACATGGTATGGGGGCTGGCAACAACCTTCATCCTATCCTCAGTGGTCCTATCCTCAGTGGTCCCAAATTACCAGTTCGGAACACAACCGTGGCAATAGGCATGGAGGCCGCATGCGCCACCACCTTCATCATATCCACAACCATACCCCCAACCCTATCCACCTCAAACTCAGTTTCCACCTCCACCTTTAATAAATCCTTATCAACAACCACAACAATTCCTTCCACCTATTCCATCATCCTCCTCTAATCCGCTACCTAATCCACCATAACCACCAAAGACAACATCAATGCCCACTCAACCAAATCCCAATCCTAATAATAAGCCATCCCAACCCGTGTATAATAATGAGGTGGTAGGTTATCCCACTTATCCGGTTAATACAGTAGAACTAGAAGGAATACAATTAAGGTCGGGAAAAGCCCTCCAAGGTCCCACAATCACAGAAATAAATGAAGAACCCGAAGCGGAGTCCGAAAAAGAACCTCCATTTCCTGAGCGGTTGCTTTCTAAACCTATACAAAAGGAACCTACGCAAACTGAATTTGATCTCATTAATGAACTCCACAATGTTAACATTGAGATTCCTTTGTTATAGGCTATCAAGGATATTTCGGTGTATAATAAAATAGTTTGAGAGTTATGTACACGAAGGCAAAAGAAGAAAGAAGATCCAAAAACTATTCAAGTTATTGGGCAATTGGCGGATCTTATGCTTGGCAATTTGACAATTCCCAAATATGCAGATCCTGGAAGCCCAGTAATCCAGGTAAGCATTGGTAAGATTACTATTCCTAATACACTTGTGGATTTGGGTGCTGCAATTAATGTAATGACTAACGAGACCAAAACAAAATTATCTCTTGAAGGACTTAGGCCCACACCTACAGTTCTCCAGATGGCTAATTGTTCACTGGTCAAGCCTAAAGGGGTTATTGAAGATGTGGTCCTTTCTATTGATTCATGGGATTTTCAAACTGACTTTATGATCTTGCAGCCGAAAGTTAAGTTGGGGGGATATCCCTTAATCTTAGGACAACCTTGGCTAGCTACTGCTAATTCTTTTATCAATTGTTGGTAAGGTAATATGGTTATCTCTAATGGAGAACACACTAAGAAAATAACACTGTATCCACCTGCTCAACCCCTACTAGAAATGGAAGATCCTACTTGGATTGATAGTGACTTGGAAGATTCCTTACTGGTCCTAACTATTGAACAGACATATGATTTTGAAGAACCCACAGAGGATAACCTTCTTGTTAATTTTCTTCAAAATAGGTATGGGTCAAATGAAATTTTGGACAACTTGGTTCTTCCTTTGCAAACAACTACTAGTTGTCCTTTTGGCAGTTTCCCTCTAGTAGGTGGTTCTCAGTCTATTCGTCACTTTTTCATATTACACCAGTTGTTGCCTCATCAGTGTTTGTATAGTCCATTACTATCTTTAGAAAGTCATGATTTATCACAAGTGTTAGCTTTCAATTCCCCTATACAGTAGCAACCTATGGAGATTTTATTGGGTTGCACCCTTAATATTAATCCACAGTTAAGCCCAGAACAAATTAAGGACCTTATTACCATGCTTAGGGGCAATAAAGCCGCATTTTCTTGGGAGTACCAAGATATGCGTGGTATCCATCCCGACACTTGTACACATCACATTTACATTGAAGAAGGGAGTCGTCCTGTCAGATAGCCACAACGAAGACTTAACCTTGTTTTGCGGGACATAGTCAAGGAGGAGCTACAGAAATTGTTAAATGTTGGTTTCATCTATCCTATTTTGGATAGCAGGTGGGTATCTCCTCTAGTAGTGGTACCAAAGAAAAATGGTAAGTGGCATATTTGTGTCAATCGCAAAGCTTTAAATAAAGCAACTAAAAAGGACCATTTTCCATTACCATTTATTGATCAAGTTTTGGACACTCTTGCAGGGAAACAATTCTTCTCATTCTTGGATGGATTCAGTGGATATAATCAGATCCGAATAGCACCTGAAGACCAGGATAAGACCACCTTCACTTGTCCCTAGGGGACATTTGCCTACAATGTGTTGCCATTTGGATTATGTAATGCCCCAGCTACCTTTCAGCGGGCTGTGCTAAGTATTTTTGCTGACCTTGTGAATGATTGTGTAGAAGTTTATATGGATGACTTTATAGTTCATGACAATACTTATGAAGAGGCAAAAGCAAACTTAGAGAAAGTGCTTAAAAGATGTATAGATACTAATCTATCCTTAAGTCATGAAAAGTGTCACATCCTTATGACTGAGGGCATTGTGTTAGGACATTTCATTTCTTCCAAAGGCATTCAAGTTGATCCTAAAAAGGTCCAGATAATTCAGGACCTACCTACACCATTCAATCCAAAAGATGTTAGGAGCTTTCTTGGCCATGCTGGGTATTACTGACGATTTATTCAAAATTTTAGCAAGATTGCCTCTCCTTTGTTTGCTCTTTTAGCTAAAGATGTTGTCTTTTCTTGGACGCTTGAGTGTCAGGAGGCTTTTGAAACTATTAAAACCAAGCTTGTGACCACCCCAGTCCTTAGGGGTCCAAATTGGGAATTGCCATTCCACATCCATACCGATGCATCTGACTCTTCTATGGGCGTAGTGCTTGGACAAAAAGAAGACAATCTCTTTTATTCTATTTACTATGTCAGCAAGAATTTCACCGGTGCAGAGGTAAATTATACGGTAACTGAAAAGGAATTTTTAGCTGTTGTTTATGCTATTAATAAATTTCATCATTATATTATTGGATATAAAGTGTTTGTTCATACAAACCACTCGGCAATTCACTTTCTAATGAATAAGCCAGTAGTCATTGGCAGAGTCTTTAGGTGGTTGCTTTTATTACAAGAATTTGATGTCACTATACTTGATAAGCTTGATCGAGAAAATGTGGTTGCAGATTTCCTATCTAGGTTGTAGCTGCTGGACAATGAACCAACTCCAGTTGATGACACCTTTCCAGATGAACACCTCTTTTCTATCTCTGCAAAGAGTCCCTGGTTTGCTAGTATTGCCAACTACTTGGTCACATGCAAGTTTCCTCCTCACTTCTCACCTCGTGAACGTTGGAAGTTGGTGGGCCTTAGTGGATAGTATACTTGGATTAATGGTCTCCTCTTTCGCACCGGCATTGACAACATCATGTGCAGATGTGTACCTAAGGAGGATGTCTTTGACATTCTTCGAGCTTGTCATACTGAACCATGTGGAGGACACTTTGCTGCTCAGAGAACTGCTCAGAAGATTTTCACTGCTGGGTATTATTGGCCTATAATTCATAAGGATTGTAAGCGGTATGTTCATCATTGTGATCAGTGCCAGCGGATGGGTCATCCTACATGCTTTGATGAGATGCCATTACACCCTCAGCTATCTCTGGAACCCTTTGAGAAGTGGGGCCTTGATTTCCTAGGTCCTATCAATCCACCTTCTTGGAGCAAAGAATATATTCTTGTTTGCACAGATTATGTCACCAAATGGGATGAAGTCATTGCAGTCAAACATGCATGAGACACTAAAGTGGCTGACTTTCTATATTCAGAAATTTTCACTCGCTTTGGTGTTCCTTGAGAACTCACTACAGATCAAGGGCCCCAGTTTACTTCAGAACTTATTGCTGCCCTAGTCTAAGAATATGAGATCCGTCACCAGAAGTCCACTCCTTACCATCCCCAAGCTAATGGACAAGTTGAATTCACCAATAAAGAGCTAGAGAACATCCTTACCAAGATGGTTGCTCTTCATAAGCGTGATTGGGCCATGCAGCTTCCTGAGGCTGTATGGGCCTGCTGCACGATGTGGAAAACCACTACAGGTCTGACCCCTTATGAACTCGTTTATGGTAAGAAGGAAGTTCTTCCAATCGAGTTTGAGATTAAGACTCTATAGACTGCATTGCAACTTGGTCTAAGTCTCTTTAATGCCCAGCAGGATCACATTGCTCAACTACACTCTCTAGATGAGCTCCGTTAGGATGCACTCTTTCACGCAGAGGTTGTCCAGAAGCAGCGAGCTCTGTGGCATGATTGACATATTCGCCAATGCTCCTTTCAGCTTGGGGACTGGGCGCTCTTGTATGACTCCTGATTCTAGGATTTTAAAGGCAAGTTTCATACCAGATGGCTGGGACCTTACAAAGTTGAGCATGTATATGATAACGGTGCTATTCAACTCTGCACTGTGGATTCTAAATGGCGCAAGCTCCTCATTAATGGTCACCGCTTGAAGCTGTATCAGAAACCTCTTTCAAAGGAAGCCTTCTTTCTTGATGTGGCCAAGGAACTCACTATGGTTCCCTTTGGCCTCCTTCAAAATTGAATAAAAAGATTATCAAAAAAAAAGAAAAAGAGATCCAATAGTGAAAACTTATGGGTGCTATTGGCCAGTTGGCAGCTGAAAACCGGCTTCCCAGCAGCTGTCCACTGCTACATAATCTTAGGGGTGAAAATTGGTTTTCCGACGCCCCTAGACGACGATAAACTAAAAATCAGGTCTCCGACGGTTTATTGTCGAAGAAAAAAATAAAACAAAAAAATATAATAAAAATAAAAATAAATAAATAAATAAAAATACAAATGTTCGCTCAGACTTGGACTCCTACGCCTTCCTGTCATTTTTCGGCCAGGAATGTCCTCTCTTCTTCCTCTCATTTTTCTGGCAGGAAGTCCTTCTTGCCCCGTCCACGTTCGTGCCACGCTGGCCTAGTGTCTTCCTTGGGCTCGTTTCCCATCCTCCACGTGCTGGGTCATGTCTCTCTTTATTTCGCCTATGGATGCAATCTTTCTTGTGGCTACTTGCTCTCGTGTGACGTCTGACCTGCTGGCTCCACTTCAGCTTCTAGTCACATCCTCCGTACTTGGCACTCCTTGCCATCTCTTGTCATCAATGGCCTCGGTATTCGGTAATGGTTTTGTTTTATTTTTTCTTTCATTTTTATTTAATTTCCTATTTTATTTTCCTCTACCCTAGGGTGACATGCCCCGTGGATGGGTCTGCTGCTTAGCTGGGGGGGACACTGTGTTGTCTATGTGGCTCGACCGTCATAATCTCTCCGTCATCCCTTAAAAGCCTTTCCTTGTCATCATTGCCTTGTCCGTCTTATCTTACCCTCATGATTGTAACTTTCCATCACTATTTCTCACACAGTGGTTTTGGTAAAGTTTTGAAAAAAACTCTGTTACAGCCCCATCACCATTTTCCTACACAGTTAGCAGTTTGGGCGAAGGCATTTTCCACATGACTCTGTATTACAATCATGGCAGGAGAACGACGCCCTCGGTATGAGCCTTTGACAATGGATGAATTAAGGGACCCAAAAAATGTAGAGGCGTATAAGGTCTTTAAGCAAGCTAGATGGGATGTGTATTTTAAACGGCTACAGGGTTATGATGAACACACTGCTCGGGAATTCGCAGAAACTTTTTCCAAAAGCCAAGCCATTGTCCGCGGGTTAACTATTTCTGTCACAGTGGATTCTATAGCTGAAGTTTCAGGGTTACCCATCAGTGGTGAAAATTATTTTCCTGAAATCTCATAGAAAGTAGTGGCTCTTAAGCGGCTTCGGAAAAGGTTTTTAGATAGAGGGGAATCCATTTTCATTGTCTCAGGCTAGGGCACTAAATTGCTTTCACTTCCAGCTCATTGGAAATATGTGGCCAGATTTATCATCCAGTATATCACATGTGAAGGCAGGTATGTTTATGTGTATGCCCACCATTTCCACTTACTGTTACATTTGCAGAGAGGAATGCTTGTTAATGTTCCCTATTTTCTTTACTCATCTCTGCAACGTATGCGTCAAAATGTTCAAGAAGGTCATGGTCATGCCCTAGCACATCATGGGCTCATCAGGTTACTAGTTATTAGGGAATTGCAAAAATTCTCTCCCCCTGGTAATTGGGACTCTTTTGTTAGTTATGATTCAGACCAGGAACCTTCTGATAGGGAAAATTCTGTTGAAGAACAGAGGGGTGATAGCTCTATGAACGAAGAAGAAAGTAGTCCCGTGAGTAAGGAGGAATATAGTCCTATTGAGGAAGAACATACTTCTGAGAATGAGGAAGAACATACTTCCAAGAATGAGGAAGAACATACTTCCGAGAATGAGGAAGAACAAGTAGAGCCAGAATAGAACCCTAGTGTTTCCCCTAGTGTTTCAAAACGAAGGGTCTCTAAAAAATGTGCCAAGCATTCTTATGAAAAATGGGCTAAAAAATACTTTGAGACTGTTAGTACACCATGCCCCTATCAAACTCGTAGCTCAACTGCTAAGGCTAAGGCGGCTTCTAAAAAATCCTCTGGCTCTGGTCACAAAAGGAAGCTGACCTTGGAGAATCAAGATGATCCCTCCAGTCCTTGCGGTGACATGAGTGAAGCTCTGCAATCAGAGCTTGAAAATCGGCTCCAAAATCTGGCTCATATAGCCTCCACTCACGAGGATTTGCAGGTTTTGTCAGAAGTAATCAAGAAACAGGGTAAGATGCAACGAGAATTGAGACACAACAATCGACGGCGGAAAAAGGAGAAACAATCTAAATAGTCTGAACCCCTTAGTCCTGCTCTGGTAGATACCCAAGAAGGAGAAATTCCTCCTTATGATGGTGAAGAAATATTTAGTGAAAATTTGTGTGAAGAAAATGTGATCAATAAACCCATGGGGGAAGAAACAATTCCCGGAGATGCTGGAATTAATACATCCATAGAAGGGTGTACTGAAATATTTATGGAAAATCCAATAAATAATGATAATCCTTTACTAGTTAAACCCTTGTCCATAAGCAAGGACCAAGGAAATTCAAGTGATACTGGAGGACAAGAAGGGTTAACTGAAGAACAAGAAGAAAATGTTCACCAAATCATACAGAGCATACAAAAAGATCCCAGTCATGAGAACTTTGATCACCAAGATCTGCAGGATTCAACTAATGTTACTCTCATGACCTATGTTGAGAAGTATACAGATAAAGAGGGACTGTTGATGAAACAAAAAGAAGAAATTTGGGCATTGAGGGATTCTATTGCTCAGCTAAAAACAGAGAATCAGTCACTTCAGAAACAGCTACAGGATGCACAAGCTTTTGTTAAATTATAGGCAGAAGAGTTGAGTAAACTCAAGGCAGAGGCAAAACAAACAGTTGCTACTTCAGAACCTTGTCTGACGGTCAAAGAACATGAAAAGCTTGTAAAGGAACTGAACAACATTGGGTTCAGGAGGTTACCAGCAATCTACAAAAACTACTTCCTTCATTTGGTTTGTATTTATATTCTTTCTTTTGCATGAGGACATGCAAAACCCTCAGCTAGGGGGAATGATGAGGCTAGGATATGTTATTTCTTTTACCCTTAATTTGCCACTATTTGTCATTCCTATGGTATCCATGTCATTCCTGTCACCATTTGGTGAGGAAGGAAAGAGGGAATTCAATAAATATGAAAGAAAAGTCAAAACCAAAATTATGAGTGAAAACCGTGGTTATTTACTGACTCAATTATTTAATTTCCATAATAGGGGATCTATAGGTGGACAGGTACTTGGAAGAAAGGATTGCTTGGCACATGGATCATGTGAATGAGAGAACGACATGAAAGTGATCTATTTTTGACAGATAGTTTCGGTATAATCTTGAAATGGCATAGACTTGTTGAAGTTGTTATATTGTTTTGATTCGGTGGCCTGCGGCCCTAGATTTGTTGATGGCTATCATTTTGTTTTGTATAAAACAAGTTTCATGGTTACAATCCTGTAATCTGTTAGAGACAATATTAGTAAGCAGTGTTATATAAATATGTATGGGATTGTTCAAAAGGATAACTAGATAATATATGAAAAACATTGTTGTTCCAATTATTATTCTCTGATTGCGAATGCATGGTTTGAAGTAACAAGCGTTGATAGTGTAGTCACATAAATCTGTCCATTTTAATTAAATGAATATTTCGTATTTATTTGATTAAAAATCCACTAGCCACCAATTAATTAAATTAATATTTAATTAATTCATCCCCAAACATTCTTCTATTAATTAAATAAATTATTCAATTTATTTTAATTAATTCATTAAAACAAATTCCATTCAATTAAATAAATAAAATCTATTTATTTAATTAAAATTCCCTTTTCCTCTTTTAAATAAATTAAATAAAACATTTATTTAAATCATTATCCCCACCCCACTTGCATTTTCCTACAAATGCAACTTGCACACATTTTGAAATAAATGAATTTTTATTTTAAATAAAATCCTATTTTCCCTCACCCACCAAATCCACTTGCAAAATCTAATCCCCTTCTAGATTCTTCTAACCCCTTCCTAATTAGTCTAATCCATCCCCTAATTATTGTCACATTCCTAAACAAAATGGAGTCACTTCTCAAAGCCTAAAAGTCTTTGATAACCATTAAAGGCTTTCAACCTTCAACCACTAAATGGCTCAAAGTCTTTGATAACCATTGAAGGCTTCCAACTTCCAACCAATTAATCCCCAAAGTCTCCAATAACCATTAATGGTTAATTCAACCCTCCCACATGGTTAAAACATTTGTTTTGACTCAACCTCTACTCAACCCAAGGGTCTCATCAAGCCTTTAATGCTTTGACCATGATTATCTCTTAATCATTTGCACAAAGGTTTATCCTTGGATTAACTCTTAATTCAATGGGTAATCTTAATTTAGACTTGACCCTTAGCCTTTAGATAACCATGAAGTCTTCTCAGGCCTTTAATGCCTCCAACCTCTTCTCTCAACCCAATCCTATGTTGACACTTGTCACCATTTTATTGGTGCCAATTGTGCACATGGATCCCCAACTTTCAAGCTTGACCCTTGATTAAACCCTTCAATCCTGGCCATCCATTGCTCCATTTTTCCTATAAATAGAGCCCATTCCTTCATAATCCAGATCCTGAAAACTTGTAAGCATTTAGACTATAGACATTTTAGAGAGCATTTAGCATAGCATAACTAAATCTTGTCTTTTTGGTTAAAATACATCATTTTAGCATTAGTATTAGCTTTTTATTTCACATTTAGAGCTATACTACAATCTCAATCCTCCATAAACATCCATAGTGCAAAAAGCTGCTGAGAGCTACACTATTTTGGAACTTGGAGAGGAGAGGAACAAGGGAGAAGAAGCTAAGGCCATGCTAAGAGGCAGTTGGAGATGTCTCATGATCTTTGTTTTACTTATTAGATATATTAGCATGTCTCTTTGTGTCTCTTTTGGTATGCCTTCATATGTTTAGTTTTAGATTGACTAACGCTAATGTTTTGTGTGTTTTGTGTTCTTTGATCTTAGACTAACCTTGTGCCATTTAGGAGGGCATCAGATAGTTTCAGCACTTGGTGACCGAGAAGGTAGGGCCCCCTTACTCACGTTATCAGGTGACTTCGTTAATAGTGTGAAGTGAGTAATTTTATGTTCTGTTTGCGTGATTTGTGTTTATTGTTCATAATGATAATTGTGTGATTCTATAAACAGCTTAGTTTAGATTCAACGTAGCATTGTTTGAAGGAATTGTGAGTTTGCAGAATATTTAATAATCCACACACCAGGACATATTTTTGTTTGATTTGTAATTCACAAGTCTAATTGGAAATTGTAGGATAAGGAAGATATCTCCATTCAGAAATCAAGTTATATCCATCCGAACTTATGTTTGATCTGATTGAATGAGCTATGATTTAGAATTCTAATACTCGGACAAATACACATTTAAATCAATAGGCTGTGACTCATAATTCTGGTATTCTTACATACTGTTCCACTTCCTGTCACTACCGTGACAGGAAGCAGAACCATCTTATTTTCACTCCTAGATTGCTAAGCAAAACACAGTTGAATGTTCTAAGTTGGTGTTTATAAGGTAGGTGTTTAAGTAAAGAGACTTGATTGAAAGTGTGTGACTTAAGTTTAAATATTTTAAGTGTGAGATTTAATTTGTTAGTGAATGAGCCTTAGATTTGTTCTTGGAATAAGCGTGTAAATTAGAAATGCATTCATAATCACTTAACATACTATCTTCATCCCTTGAGCAAATAGCCGCTATACCTCTCATCAGTTTACAAATCCTGGATTGACACTTTTAGGTGTAACTGAGGGTGCTTGCATCAAATTAGTCCTAAGTTAATCCAAAGAATCAAACAACAGTTTTACCCTACACCTTGAGAGGAGCAAGGGATGTGACATTCCTTGAAGAGTGGGGAGGAGGAATTTAAAATTCTCCAAAAAGGGATAATCATGGGGATTGGAGTAGGAAGGAATTAAAAATTCCTTGGGAGAGGAGATGCCTAGAGGATTGTGAGATTTTGAAGATCTCACATTCACCTAGGAAAAGAGCATTAAAAGCTAGTGGTTGGATGGAAGGGACAAGGAGTTGACTTCGTGGCTAATCATGATGATTAGCCATTAGCAACTCATTAGGAGGGGGATTAGAGGAAATGTTAGGTGGGATTAGGATTTGTAGGAGGATTTGACTAGGAAAGGGAATGAGTGGAGGGAATTAAAAATTAGAAGAATAAGGTTAAGTGAGTTTAGGGAGTTTCTAGAAGACTTTATTAGGTTAATGATGATTTAAGAAGATCGTTTGTAGGAATCATGTTGGTTAACTATTTAATTCAATTAATTAGCTAAGAGGGAGATTTGTGAGGATTTAATTTTTAGAAGAATAAAGAAAGGGATTGATTTATTAAATAAATCAGTCACATACCATAGTGACAATATTAATTATATTGAGGAGAATTTGAATTAACATGATTAATTAATTAATTATGTGAGGAATTAAAAATAATTAAAAATAATTAAAAATAATTATTTTTAAGTGTCTACATTTTTCCCCTCTTTGAAGTGAGGTGTGATGACGCGTTGATTCAAAGAATAATCTTGTTTTTTGATGATGATAATGATTTAATTGATAAGATCTAGATTCACTCTGGTTTCAGGAAGGATTCATCCTGTATAAGACAAAGATGATCAAAGCGTCTGGTTTTAGGAAGGATTCATCCTGTATAAGACATGATTGATCACAACGTCTAGTTTCAGGAAGGATTCATCCTGTATAAGACATGATCAAAGCATCTAGTTTCAGGAAGGATTCATCCTATATAAGACATGATTGATCACAACGTCTGGTTTCAGGAAGGATTCATCCTGTATAAGACATGATCAGAGCGTCTGGTTTCAGGAAGGATTCATCCTGTATAAGACATGATTGATCACAACATCTAGTTTCAAGAAGGATTCATCTCGTATAAGACATGATCAGAGCACAATGTTTGGTTTCAGGAAGGATTCATCCTGTATAAGACATGACTGGTCACAACGTCTGGTTTCAGGAAGGATTCATCCTGTATAAGACATGATCAAAATCATAATTAATTATGTGAGGTGTATGGTGATGTGTAGAAGATAGAAGAAGAAAAGGATGCCCCAGCATAAAGCATGGGAGGTGTATGCCCCCTCGATAATTTTTTCGAAAAAAAAGGATGAAAAATTCTCGAAAAAAAGAGAGGAAGAAGAATCAGGGTGGAAGGGATAAATGAGGAAGAAATATGAAGCAATCGCGAAGAATTTGGAAGGAAGAATAGGAGAGGCGAGACCGCGGGGGAAGATGGGCCCTCACGGGGGCCCATATATGCCACAACGGACCCAATGAGGGGTCATTGTATCATGACAGACATATTTTCCTCTTTATATATATATGTATACATGATTCGATTGGTGATAGATGATGTGTAGCATTTATTGTGATGGATTATTTTTGTTTGTCTTATGATGTCATATATTTATGCAATCATGGATGTGATATGCTGACCTATTTTGTGATGCAGAGTGGATGCTTATGTATGTATGTTTATGATGTGTTGCTGACATAGTTTTTTTTTTTGGATGCAGGATGAGTGTTTTTTATGCTTTATGTATAAATACAAATGTGTGAATGATTTATGATGCAGTCTAAATGTAATGCTATATGGATGAGTGTAAATTTTATTTATGTGATGCAATCTTATATGGTAAATGTTTTGTAGAAAAAAAATGACTATCTAAGAAATGCACTCTACATGATGTGAATGAATTAATAAAAAGAGGGAATATGCCAATAATAACACAATGATCTTAGATAGAAGAATATGGAATAGATGGGAAGTGGGGGAAATCGAGAACTCCATGGGATTATTGAGTTTAGGATTTGATGGAATGCTGGTGAGATTTTGTGCACAATAAATGTGGAGAGCCAACCTAGTTTGATGTTGCCCTGAGTGGCTTGCACCACTGATTATAGAAATCATGATGCCATGAGAAACCCATGGCGTGGACTAACTCTATAGACAAATGGGAATTTCTTGCACACAACAATGCAAGTGTTAAGAAACACTAATACAAAGTTGTGGGTTTGTGCAAGGAAACCCTCAAACACACCGATACCTCTTGTACACGAGAAGGTAAGTGTTGATAAACACTAGTACCAGGTCACTGATTTATACAAGAGGGATCCAAAACATGCCATACTATGAAATATGCCCCAGTATGTGCCTATCATAACGTACCTGGATATGGAAGAACCTAGGTAGTCGTAAATAGTGGCAGTCGTAGGGCAAAAGATGCAAGTCTATATGAAAAGATCTAACAAAATCTAACAAGTCACTTCCTTGCGACCAAATGATACCTCTTGCCAAGAGTAGAACTAGGATGAAGGATTAGGTTGCCAGGTGAGGGAAGGGGTCATCCCTAGGGAAAAGTGGGCTTTTGGATTAGGTAAGTGATTCTATGGTTTTGGAGAGTGACTAGTGGATTTGGGATTGTTTCTCAAGACTTCTTGAAGCTTACACAGAGGCATAAGAGCTCAGTTTTAATGGGACATTCCTTGTTCATGACTCAGGCGAAGATTCATCATCATACGCATATTTTATTGGGAGGCGTAAAAGAAGGAATGTTGCGCATGGGTGGGCTAGATGGCAGATGATTTCTAGTATCCACATGCTAGACAGTGGATCCAGTTATTTACCTTGGCGCCTGCACAGAGGTTTTCACCAAGGTGTAGACACCTAAAAATGTCTCATTGATCATGTACTAATTATTCCTCTAATTGATTAAATAATCTTTATTATTTAATTAAGTCAATTAAACTTATTCTTCTAAATTCTTCTAATTTCATATTTCCTCATCATCTTATTAATTATTCTATTTCCTAATCTATCATCATTTCATCATTTAATCATTTTCTAAATATTAATTAAATATTTGTTATTTAATTAATTCTGATTAATTTCCCAATTTAAATAATCTTCATTATTTAAATAAATTACTAATTACTCAATTTCTATCTCTAATCATCTAATCATTCAACCCTCTTCTAAATATTAATTAAATATTTATTATTTAAATTAATTGTGATTTAATCCTTTAAAATTAAATAGTCTTTATTATTTAATTAAATTCGATTTCTAAATAATTAAATAGTTTCTTTAAATTATTTAATTAGCTAATTAATTCTTCCAATTCCAAATCCCCAAATTCTAATTTCATTTAATTTCATATTCTTCTAATTTCTTCCAAATTCATCACATGTGCATGATTTCAAAAATCAAATTGAAAATCAAAGTCAAGTTCTAAATATATTCAAAGGCTAAATTGAATTAATAAATTCAATTATTTGAATAATATCTCATGCAAAGATTAAATTAATAATTTAAATCTAAATGCAAGCACATGCTAAATTAATTAATTAAATCAATCAATTAATTAAATCATTTATCTCTCCAACTTCTATTTCCATCCTTCAGTTAGCTTTTTCTAAATTTAGCTCTCTGTGTCATCCTCTTTATTTCCTCCAATCATTCTTTTTCTTCCTTCAGTTAACTCTTTCATCAATCAGTTGACTCAATTAATCTATTCAATCTATTGAGTTCCACTCTTACAATCAACAGTTCAACTATCAAATTGCATTTGAGCTCACCCGAGTTTACACCTCTTGATCATTCTGTTCCACCTTTCAATCAATCTTCTCCAATTTTCTATAAATTGAGCATCCAATCTCCATTTTCAACGATCACGAACTTCGAATCTTTGTGTCACTTGCAGGTTACTAGCGCAATATTTGAGAGCCATCATACCACGAAGAGAAGAAGAGCAATGGAAGCAATATGCACATCTTGGGAATAGGGAGTTTCATTTGAATTGATTTCATTCTTAATTCCTATTTTGCTTGATGATTGCATTATTTCATTATCTAGTTTGTTAGATTTGTTAATTAGACAGGAATTCGAGATTTCCCTGGTGTTTCTAATTGTTTATTTGAAGATGAATTCTAGCATGCGTTACATTTTGGTGAACCCGACGTGAACTAACAACAATTTAACCTTTTTTCTGTGTTCTGTGTTCTGTGATTTTTGCAGATTCTGTGGATTTTTTTTTACAGGTTGCACGAATTTCAAGAAAAGATTTTCCGTCACGCAATCGAACTTACATCATCACACAATCGCATAGACAAAATTACGCATTCGACCCTTCGGGGTCACGCATTCACTCAGACAAAGCCACACAATCAACCTGTCCAGATCACGCAATCGACCTTTCTGCGTTACGCATTCGTTGGGTTAATTGCTGTTTTATTTTTTTTATTTATTTTTTCTCTGTTAGTGCTTCTGTATAATTCTATCTTAAATTTGGGTAATCCGGAATCAAAATTTCTTTTTACTTCAGGATTTGATTAACAATTGGTTTCGCAGGTTCCTGATCGGGTTTAGTTTTCTTGTTTTTTTTGTTTTGTTTTTTTTTTCTAATTTTTGTTGTTGTCTATATTCTGTCACGCAATCGACCTGTTAGTGATACGCAATCGAGCAGATAAATTCACACATTCACTCTGTCAGGTTTACGCATTCGCTCTATCACATTCACGCATTCGCTTAGTAAGTATCACACAATTGCTTAGGTAGTATTACGCAATCGCCTCTGTCAAGTTTTCAGTTTCTGTTTTCTATTGGTTTATTTTGCTACTAATCTTCTGTTTACAGCCTGTGGCAGATTCACAGAGAGGATTAGATTAGTAATTTTGCATGCACATCTCACAACAGGTAAAATTGACATGCATGGATAAATCTCACACTTCAATTTTTAGTGCTTAAAATCAACAACAGTTAAAATTGACATGCATGGATAAATCTCACACTTCAATTTTTAGTGCTTAAAATCAACAACAGTTAAAATTGACATGCATGGATAATCTCACACTTCATTGTTGGTGCTTAAAATGAACATGGGATAAAATTGACATGCATGTATCTCACACTTGGTTTTTGGTGCTTAAAAATCAAACAAATGGTTAAAATTGACATGTATGCCTTCATTCTTGGATTTGGTGTTTAAAATTGACATGCACATGCGGATCTAACACCTAAATTTGGGCTATAAAAAGAATGTGAATCAGGCTGCATTAGATTAAATCATTTTTCATTTTCTTAAGGGAAAAGAACTTTTTATTGTGTTTGGGGTGGACCTACTGTTGCACTAACTGCCTTTCTACCCGCCATTGGGCCTATGGGAGAAAGAAGGAAGGTGACAACGACATCCAAATTTTCTTTTTGTTCTACGTAGTGAGGGGTATCTTTGACTGGGGATTTCATCACCCCACAGAGGTACTTCGAATTGGGATGCGTTGGGGATATCATCTCTCCTAGTGTACTCTCGAGCGGGTTTTTGGAGCCGCTATATAAATATACTGGTCAGGCGGCTAGAGTGTTGAGTGAATTCGACATATGTGGGGGCCTTCCCTACATCAATAAGCTCAATTAAAGTCTGATGCTCTGCAAAAAGGATTAGAAAATCTGTTTGAAGTCTTAAGTGGCTTGCTCTAAGAATCCGTCGTTGGATCGGGACCCCTCGAAACCTAATACTAAGAACCAAATTAGTTGCCAAAAATCCTACATTCAGTGGTTCCGGGAGTGCGGATCGTACCCCATAGATACCCTTCATGTACCTTACACTATGATACAAGAATCCCTCGGCTAAAAGATCTTCGGATCTTTGGGGTAAGAGAGACTGGCATGCCCGAGAAGTGTGTGCCATGGAGTGGAACCAGTGCTGCCAAACTCTTTATTTGTTCATTTTGTTTTGGTATTTTATTGTAAGGGCCTCACTGAATGGTGTCCAATATCCAGCCTAAGACTGTTTTCCATGCTTTTTTATGTATCGTTGTACTAGACCAGTATTGAGTCAGTCCCTTGGGCTATTTTAGGCCCTATCCCACGTATCTCCGATTTTTCTGAGATTGTTTGAAAATTGAGTCAGTCAGCTATACATACCTGCCAACCATTGTTCTCAGATTTGGAAAACTGCAAAACATTGTCCTACACACGAAGTTACCAAAAACAAAGTCCATTTTGAAACTGATTCTCAAAACGTCCTTACATACTTGTGATCTTAGGCATAGTCCCATTTACGTCCTCATTATCGTCCTAAGCCTTTTGCATAGTCCCATTTTACGTCCT
This sequence comes from Cryptomeria japonica, assembly GCF_030272615.1. Taxonomy (NCBI): domain Eukaryota; kingdom Viridiplantae; phylum Streptophyta; class Pinopsida; order Cupressales; family Cupressaceae; genus Cryptomeria; species Cryptomeria japonica. The sequence goes on along the minus strand of NC_081408.1, from coordinate 20,180,100 downwards.
CATTATCATCCTAAGTCTTTTGCATAGTCCCATTTTATGTCCTCATTATCGCCCTAAGTTTTTTGCATTATCGTCCTCATATACGTCTGCACCTAGACCTCATATACATCTAAGTCCATTATCATTTATAGGTCCATAGCATGTGCCTTCATGGGTCTCCCAAGTGATGGCTTTCTCCCCTTCGAGCAACCTAATCTAGTTCCAAATGGCGGTCAACAAGAAATCATTGATGGTCTAGCTAACTTAGCTTGGGATTTAAGAAGAAGTGCACCCCAGTATATGGGAGTTATATACGAGATAGATATTGAGTCTAGGATTGCCCATAAGATTGATAGAGAGATTGAGGCCGAAGAACTTCGTCAACAAATAGAAAGACTTGCATTAGAGAAAGCTAGAAAGGCTAAAAAGGTCTCACATCAAAATCCTCAATAGAGAGTCTAGTATAGTATTTCATACCTCATATTTACGTCTACTGTCTAGTTTTAGGTCATCGTCTTGCATAGAACCATCATCATATAGGACATTTTTAGATACCCGTCACAAGGTCCCAGAAAGCAAAAGGAATAATGGACCCGAACAATACACAGTCTATAAACCCTACTTGGAACATGGACATGTCAACAGGTCAACACTTAGGTACATAGACAATGTCCACTATAAATGAATTACAACAACATCTGACAAAGGAAGAAATTGAGTCCGCACAACAAGACCCGCATGTCCTCATGATCCTAGATGCACTTATACATAGTGATAGGGACAAGTATCTTTCACTGTTAATACAAAATGGGGCAAAATTACCTGAGGATTTTGATGTCACAAAGATTTTACCACCAGGAAAAACTTTAGGTCAAGATAACAATCAAACATTACCCTTGATGTAAATACAAGCAACGACCTCTAGTCTTCCTCAAAACACACCTCTTCCAACAAATGTCAACACAAGTGCAAACTTTCAAACAAGCGTGTCATCTTCAGTGATCAATGCTAGTATACCATCACAGAGCCTACCGATAATTTCAAGTATCTCAACACCTATTCAAACGCAAGCAACAAGTGTAAACCAACCTCCAATTTCCTATTCTATGGGATCCACATATGGTTATCAAAATCCAAACCTAGGTACTACCAATACAATAGGTACAAGTCAACCAAACATGGGTTCACATATCGCCTATTTTACAGTACCTATGGGACATACAAACACACAAGGTTATAATCTTAGTACATTCCACAACCTTCTTGTTATGCAACCACAAATCCTTTTGTAGGACATACAAACACACAAGGTATACCTTTGACATCAACCGATATTTTGACACAACAAGTACAGAGTTTGCAACAACAGATGACGACCATGCAAACTAGTAACGATAAAAAGAGCTACACAATGCAGGACTTACATCCTTATCCATTTGATCACATAGTATACATGCCACCTTTCCCACAACACTTTGAAACACCCAAATTTGATAGATATCGAGGGAAGGGTGATCCTAGAGATCATATCAGAGAATTTTTTACAGCATGTATAGAAGTTGCCTCGGAAGATACTTATCTAATGAGACTATTCCCTAAAAGTCTGGGAGGTCCGGCTTTAGAGTGGCTTTAGCAAGAACCTACCACAAAGTTACAAAATGATGCAGTTATTGACACAACAATACAAGCTAATGTGGCAACAGATGCAGGATTACCCCCACCACCTGAATCCCACCCATGGTTATTGTCACTACTTCTACCACGAGAGGCAACTCAGGCTCAACCTAATGAAACAGATGAAGAAAGATTGCAAAGGCTTATACCTAGCTTAAGAAGAGTCACTAATGTACAAAGAAGACCAGTCAATCTACAATGGAATCAGGGATAGGAACAAGAAGAAATAAGTGATGATAGCCCATATGATGAAACATATATTGATAGTGAGACAGATTCTCATGACTATGAATTCTTATCACTCCATGATTCTACCCCACCAGAAAGTTTAATATCAAACAATCAAGTCTACATGTTATCAGACACTACTACAGAAAAGAATAATGATTTACCCCTAGTACATTCACACTTGATTGATTGGGGGCAAGAAGGAAAACCAACACTGGATTGGTTTGAAAACGACGAAGCAATTTCAGAATTTCTAGGAGTCAGAGAAGGATTTCCGCAAGGTGATCATAAAGCAGGGTTTGCTATAGACCTAAATAGAATGACATACTTTGGAGAAGAAAGTACTTCTCAAACAGAAGATAAGAATCAAACTACCCATAATGACAAAAGTGATTTGGGTAATCTTCCTATGAAAAGAGAAAGTTCAGCATTACTTACAGAGGAAACAAAAGAAGTAAACATAGCAGAAGGGGAAGTTGTACATAACATCCATCTGGCAAAATCATTGAGCAAAGAAGAAAAAGATAGATTCATTCATTTTTTCAAACAACGACCTATCAACTTTGCTTGGTCCTATTCAGACATGTCAGGCTTAGATTCTGAATTAGTGTTGCATCATTTACTATTGACACTAGGAGTTAAACCTTACAAGCAAAAATTGAGAAAATTGCATCCAAGTATCGCATTACTGGTTAAAAAAGAATTACAAAAGTTGCTGGAAGTAGGTTTTATCAGACCTATTGACTACGCGGAATGGATATCAAACCTGGTACCTGTGACTAAGCCCACGGGAGGCATCAGAATCTGTATCGATTTTCAAGATCTAAATAAAGCTTGCCCTAAGGATGACTTCCCGCTACCTAATATCGACATGATAGTTGACCTAATAGCTAGAAATGAGATGTTATCCTTAATGGATGGTTTTTCAGGATACAACCAGATTAAAATTGCACCAGAAGATCAACATAAAATGGCCTTTACATGCCCATGGGGAACGTACTGCTGGAATGTGATGCCATTTGGTCTTAAAAATGCTGGCATAACATACCAGAGAGCCATGACAACATTATTTCATGACATGATCCATAACATAATGGAAGATTACGTTGATGACATATTGGCTAAATCACAAACCAGAGAAAGTCACCTTGTAGTTCTTACATAGATATTTGATCGATTGGAACAATATAATGTCAGATTAAACCCAAAGAAATGTGTGTTTGGCGTAATAGCAGGTAAACTATTAGGGTTTATAGTATCAAACTGAGGAATTGAAATAGACCCTGCCTAGGTCAAGGCAATCATTGATATGCAACCTCCATCAACACTTAAACAACTCAGAGGGTTACAAGGGAGATTGCAATCCATAAGGAGATTCATAGCACAATTGGCAGATAAGTGTCACCCATTCCAGCATTTACTCAGGAAAGGCGTTATTTTTAAATGGATAGAACAATGCCAGGAAGCTTTCCAAGCTCTAAAAGAGTATCTTTTGAACACACCAATGTTAATATACCCTATTCCAGGACAACCTCTATTATTGTACATATCAGCAACAAACTCAGCTCTGGGAGCTCTATTGGCATAGCATGACAAAAATGGAAAAGAAAGAGCCATTTATTATATAAGTAGGACTCTGAACGACTATGAGCTTAATTACACCCCCACAGAGAGAGCTTGCTTAGCAGTAATCTTTGCATCCCAAAAGCTCAGACACTATATGTTGAGTCATAAGGTACAACTCATTGCATGGTTTGACCCACTCAAATACCTATTGAGCAGAGCAACATTGATCAGGCGATTGGCTAAGTGGGTTATGATCTTGAGCGAGTTTGATATAGAATACATAGACAGAAAAGCTATCAAAGTACAAATCATAGCAGATCAATTAGCAGAGGCTCCTATACAAGATAGTCACCCATTGCTGATAGACTTTCCAGATGAATCCGTGTTTACACTAACTAACTCAATAATGTGGAAGTTGTACTTTGATGGATCATATACAAATCACGGATCCGGAGCAGGTATTGTCTTCATTACTCCTCAAGGGGATGTTATACCTAAGTCATTTAGGATCAATTTCCCATGCACCAACAATATGGCAGAATATGAAGCTCTCCTCATAGGACTTCGTACAACTGTGCAATGGAAAATACAAGAGTTACAGGTCTATGGTGATTCACAGTTGATTGTGAACCAGGTCAATGATGATTACAATATGAAGGATGACAAAATCTTTCCTTATAAGAAGTTGGTCGAAGATTACAAGGAGCACTTTAGCAAAATTACCTTCAAACAAATCCCTAGAATACAAAACAAGGCAGCAGATGCAATGGCAACAATAGGGTCTCTTCTAATTATGCATGCTAATGAAACTTAGTTTGAGTTTATCATAGAACAGTTAATGCTACCTGCATATGAGACCCCCCTATCAGACTATGTATGTGCAATTGTGGGACCAAAATCACCTTGGTACAATGAAATATATACATATTTGAATACCCAATACATGTCACCAGATCTGTCCAGAAATCAAAAGAAGATCTTTACTCGTCAAGCATCTAGATACACCATCATAGTTGATACTCTGTATAGAAAGGGTTTCGATGGAACTCTTCTCCGATGTCTGGATGAGAATGAAGCACACCTTGCTTTAAAAGAAGTCCATGTTGGAATCTGTGGGGCTCACCAAAGCGGTCCGCCATTGTCAAAGAAACTGCTGAGAACTAGGTATTACTAGCCAACCATGGAAAAAGATGCTTACAAGTATGTACAGAAGTGTAAACAATGCCAAATGCATGGAGACCTTATTCATGCACCAGCACAAGATCTTCAACCCATCACATCACCGTGGCCATTTTCACAATGGGGATTAGATCTCATAGGTAGAATCAACCCTACTTCGTCCAATGGGCACAAGTTTATCTTGACAGCCACTGAATACTTTACAAAATGGGTTGAGGCAATTCCTTTAACATACACTATGGGAAAGCAGATATCAAAATTTATGCTCAACTACATTATATGTAGATACAGAGTTCCAATGTGCTTTGTTACAAATAATGGGCATCCATTTAAAAACCAGGAAGTGAAAGAATTGTGTGACAAATTTCACATACAACAGAGATTTGCCACGCCATATTATCCACAAAGTAATGGACAAGCAGAGGCCACAAATAAAACAATATTGAAAATTCTTAAGAAAGTAGTCACTGACACAGGACGAGACTAGCATCTCCAGCTAAATCCCACTCTCTGGGCTTACAGAACAGGAGTGTGCACCCCTACAAGAGCAACACCATATTCCTTGGTCTATGGTACAGAAGTGATACTCCCCATTGAAATAGAAATACCGTCTCTAAGAGTATCCTTATAGAACATTATATCAGAAGAAGACTACAGGGTAGCGAGGTTGCAAGAACTAGAAACCCTTGATGAAAATTGACAAACAACATTCAATCATTTACAAGGATATCAAAATAGACTGAGGCGAAGTTATAATAAAAGGGTCCGCCCATGAACCTTTCAAGTGGGGGATCTAGTACTTAAAGAGAATCAAAGGAACTTAGCAGAACGAGAAAGTCCAGGGAAATTCGAACCTAATTGGCTAGGTCCTTTCATTATAACAAGGGTCATAGGCAATGGTGCCTATCATTTGGATACCTTGGAGGGAAATCCAATCTCTGACCCTATGAACAACACGCATCTTAAGCGGTATTACACCTAAGGGCTGTGTAGTTTAGGTTTTACTTTCTGCATTGCATATCATATCATTTAAAACACTGCATTACATATAGTTTATTTTTTCAAACGCATCGCATTCTTAAAGTTTTGCATTCTCACATAGAAGCATCAAATAAAACAAGGCAACTATTTGAGTTTATCATTCGTTTGCATCCTGAAAAGAAAACAAGGGTCATCGCCTCTCTTAGATATTTGGACATGAAGTCTTTGGGGTTCTAAAGTCATTCATTCTCAACATTACCCTGTGACAATGTTTTATTTATGGTTTGGTAGTGATTTCACTATTTGAAACTTGGTAACCCACAATCTATCAATTGCAATATCTTACACCTTAACGAGATCTCTAAGTCATTCTAGACACCTAGTTGATCATATGACTAGTGAAAAATCTAAAATTCTACTTCAACGCCACTGTAATTGTCACACGCAAGTAGGTTTCATTACTTACAAGTCAAGGCAAGAAAATAAAAATAAAAAGAGCTATGCCAAATATCCATCTAAAGGCAAAAAGAGCAATGATATATAATTGAAATATCATGTATAGAAATACAATAAAAAGCTTGACTATGGGAACATGCTAGTCACTCCATCAGGGCTATGAACGCCTACTGGCAATGGAGCAATATTTGAGAAATTACAGTCTATAACCTCGTCGGAGCTCTCAAGGCTTGCTGGCAGTGAGGCTCTATTTGGGATGCTTTTGAAGTTAGAAAAACCATGTAGCTAGTCATATAGGATGCTAAGGATCTTTAGTGAACACAAGAGCTAGAATTAAATCATCTGCACACACATGGGCAAAAGAAGATCAAAGTTTCAAGAACCAGTGGGGAAGTTTTCCGCGTCTCCATTTGTAAATCCTAGTCACTAAGTGTGTTGAGATGAATGTTCCGAAGGGTCTTAGAGATCAATTGACCGCTTATCTACGAAATGTTTTGCACCTTCATTTTCAATCAGTGTATTACAATTGCTAAAAAACAAAGACAGTCAACCTTGTTTGAATAGGAAGTGCATCTTCATCCTGCATATTGCATTCACATAGGGCATGTTAAAAAAAATCATTTGTCTCCACATACATTTTGCAGATCATTATGTCATATAGGTCTGTACACTGGGAGCATAACTGCAAAAAAATCCTAAAAATCAAATAAAGTCCTGAAAAAATCATAAAAATCAGATAAAGTCCTGAAAAAATCCAAAAACAATGAAAAACTCAAAAATAAAAAACAATGAAAAACTCAAAAAACCAAAAACAATGAAAAAAAAATCATGAAATACCAAAAAAACATCCATATAAAGTCCTAAAAAAATCATCCAAAAATAGTCAAATACGATCCTGAAAAAATCAAATAAAAACATTCAAAAACGATCCTTAAAAAAATCAAACAAAAACATTCAAAAATCTACCTACATAATCCAAAAACATTGAAAAAGCTCTTGGAAAAGAACTAAAAATCGAAAATCAATCAATCAAATACCCTAGCAGATATCCAGCAAACACTTCGCACGAAGTTAACAAAGGATACGACTATCCAGTCAAACATCTGCAATCAACTGATCAAACTGTCTTATCAATCATATCATATCCATATCAAAGTGATCATTATCTTGTCTTAAACAGAAGAGGATACACTCGAAATCAGACATGTCAGTCTTAAACAGGGTCCGCAACTTTCTGAGATAAGACATTATCAACCATCACATCAAACAACTGAGAACGAAGGCACAAGGTCAGTATAGCTGCTGAATTTTGTCTAGGTAAGTCTTTATCTTTTTATCATTTGGCGACAGATATTATTTCTATGCTACTCAAGGATGTCCAAAAGTGACTAGAGGAGTTGTGATGAGCATTATCTTTTTTCTTTGTTTGCTGTTTGTGGTGTGAACTGATGAAATTCTAGGGAAATTGCTCTAGTGGGTGTCTGTGATAAGAACTTTCATATCAAGGTGAAATCGCCACACATACCTCGACCCCTAACGCAATTACCAGAATGGAGGGTTCACTCCTTGTCTGCTACGTGTTTTTTTCTACAATGAGATATCTTTGCATCTTGGTTCCTTACACCCTGATGTGCTAAAGCTTCATTGTTCAATAATAAGGCTCAGTGATGAATATATATTGACGCAATAAAATAGGTGACACAGGTTCGTGATTCATTCAATTTCATTTTCATTATCATCTCATTTGCTTATTGATAGTTTGTTGATTTCTCATCTTCTATCTAAATCACATTCTTTCTATCATTAAATTTTTCTTTCTCTATCGTCTAACTAACATTTCTTCAAGGTGTATCCGATTTAAAGTTGGTTCAACCATTATCATACCAAAAAAACATTCATTATAGATTCATTTGCATTCATATAGAGTCATTTGCATTCACTTAGATTTCATTTGCATCGTTAATCCATACATATACTACCATTGCATTTTATAATCATATAAAATCAAATAGATATGCATTACAAAACTCACAGCATCATATAAGCATATAGGAAAAGCAAAACATAATATATCATAGCGAAAACCCGCATATCATATATATAACTCAAAAATGATAATGTGTGTAAATACAATAAATAAGCCCGAAGGCTCAGATAACATGATCAACCAACACTGCCTCTATCAGCAGGTGGATCCTGTCCACTAGATCCTGCCCCAGGATGTCGAGGTGGTCCCATAACACCACCACTCCTAGTTTGTTGTGAAGTAGATCTACTCGATCTCCTCCCCATGAATGCACTAAAGCTAGGCTCTCTCTGACCCTCAGGGATGGCTCTCTCATATGCCTGTCTAAAATAAATAGCCTTCTATGCAGCAGTGAAATATCTCTCTCCCTGGTCACGTGCATCTGTACCTACTCTAAAAAGATAATCAAAGGCATCCATAGTAATCTGACATCGTCGCACTACCTCATCTCTCTCCCGCTGAAGACACACTCGCTCTACCTCTAGGGCACCATAATCTGCATGATAGGTCTCTCGCTCAATATCTCGTCTAGAAACCTCATCCTCCAAGCTCTGCACCTACGCTTTAAGAGTCTGCAACTCATCCTCATCACCAACCTCTCCTACCCCACCCTCTATGGCAGGCACATCCTCCAACTCTGGCAGATCATCATCATCATCCCCACCCTCACTACTCGATGACTCTGAGGAATCATCGCTATCCTCACTACTAATAGACTCAGTGTCTCCACCAATGTCTATATCCTCATCTCCACCACCTCCTCCCCCATCTCCATCATCTCCACCATCTCCACCACCTCCTCCCCCATCTCCTTCATCTCCTTCGACTCTCTCCCCTGCGTCTATCCTCAACCGCTGTCTAGGATGGAGAATCTGCTGTGCTGTAATCAGAACAATAGGATCAGTCAAAGGCACTGGCCTATGCCTAGAAAACCATGCATCATACTCTGCTATCATCCCTGGATCCGCTCCACCCCTACCCCAACCCCAGAGTAATGGCTGAAATGAATCAAACTCAGCAGAGGCAACATGTGGCTGAATACACACACCCCAATCAGATACCTCACGAGATACACGAGCAAAATATGTAGTAACCATAGGTGTCACCTGTACCTCACCAAACTATCTAAGAACACATCTAGGTAGATACATCTCTATGATCCACTGAGTCTCAAAGGTCCTACCAATAAGATATCTCTGCTGGTGGCAGAAAGACAAGTGCACTACATCATCAAGCCAACCAGGGCAATCTAAGTAAGGTCTCCAAATGAAATGCTGCAATATATCCACCTGATGTCTCCAGTACAAGGTGTTCCCTGAACCCCTATGTCTGATACCTGCTGTATACCTGAAAGCATAAGGCTCACCAGGCTGCAAATCTACATGAATGACAGGCCTAGAAATAGAAATGTGCTCCCGTGCCCATGTCTGCAGCAAAGTAACACCACAACTGATAGAACGGTATCCCAAATACACAATACCATGCATCTGATAGTACAACATGGCAAGTAGACAAGGACCCCAAGCATACAGTCAATGATGCACAATCATATCATGGAGCACTCTACCCCATCCAACTGGAAACCCATGACCTCGTCGATCAGGTATTAGTAAACCACCGAAAATACAGCATAATACAATGGTCAGGTCATCATAGTCTAATCGGGCCCAAGGGATCTCATAATGGCCACTGATCTGCAAATCCTGAATCTCACACTCAAAAAGTGCACATAGTCCAGCAATGCCATCGTCATGGTCATATATAACCCTCTCACCATGAATGGGAATACGCAGTATACACCATAAATCCTCTAAGGTAATGGATGCCTCACCAGTTGAAAGATGAAATGAACACGTCTCTGAGTGCCAGCGCTCTATCAAAGCTATAATCATGGCCCTGTTGGCCATAACCTCTAGTAAATGCAATACATGGTAAAGACCAAGCTGACGAATATGCTCAATCTCATCATCTGGTAGGTTAGCTCAAAGATCAAGTCCACTAGGCCTACTCTGTCGACAGTATAACACTCCGATGTTCTCTTGCAAACAAGAAAATGATCAAAATATCAGATGTCAGATCCAGATAAACTTAAAATATTTTCAAACGCATGACAAAAACTTACATTTACAACGAATGCATAACAGTTATGACTTATGCGGTACAAATATGGTTCTTGCGTGACGATTGAAGCTAATACATGAGACAATGAGCGCATGCATGACAAATAACACTTATGCGTAATGATATACACGAATGCGGCATGATACAGCTAATGCATGATGCTTACAACACATGCGTAACATTTACAGCGAATGCGGTACACTAAGCACTAATGCGTAAAAGTCGACAAGCGATTGCGTAATGCATGGCAAAAAGTGATCATGAATTTTTTTTGGAAAAAAGGCATAAAAACAGGAAAAAATTAGGGAAAAGCAATGAAAAATACCATGCTGCCAGTCCCAGGAGGTCTCTGAAATGAACGTACTCGGTCCGACAAGTGCAATCGAGCTCTATAACTAGACATGATGACCAAAAACTCAGAAATAGGCACAAAAATTGCAAAGAAACCAAAGAACTACCAAATCACAAATGAGCAAATAAAAACCTAGAATTATCTATTTATAGCTCAAAATTAGGGTTTTATGACACCTTGACGCCTGTGGTCCCCACCAGCTTCAAACAACTTGTAGCCTACTCAAACGATCTCGAAATGAAATGAAATTCCATACGATGGTTCCTTACACTAGTATCGAAACAATGGTCTCAATTTTTGAATTTTTTGACCACCTTTTCCGAGGGGGCATATTTACACTACACAGCAATACCAAGGCATACTGGGGCAGAATTTTTCATTTTCTTTCAAACAATGTCGTTCTAACTTTGTCTCAAAGAGGGGCAAATGTAGACACCTAAAAATGTCTCATTGATCATGTACTAATTATTCCTCTAATTGATTAAATAATCTTTATTATTTAATTAAGTCAATTAAACTTATTCTTCTAAATTCTTCTAATTTCATATTTCCTCATCATCTTATTAATTATTCTATTTCCTATTCTATCATCATTTCATCATTTAATCATTTTTTAAATATTAATTAAATATTTGTTATTTAATTAATTCTGATTAATTTCCCAATTTAAATAATCTTCATTATTTAAATAAATTACTAATTACTCAATTTCTATCTCTAATCAGCTAATCATTCAACCCTCTTCTAAATATTAATTAAATATGTTTTATTTAAATTAATTGTGATTTAATCCTTTAAAATTAAATAGTCTTTATTATTTAATTAAATTCCATTTCTAAATAATTAAATAGTTTCTTTAAACTATTTAATTAGCTAATTAATTCTTCCAATTCCAAATCCTCAAATTCTAATTTCATTTAATTTCATATTCTTCTAATTCTTCCAAATTCATCACATGTGCATGATTTCAAAAATCAAATTGAATATCAAAGTCAAGTTCTAAATATATTCAAAGGCTAAATTGAATTAATAAATTCAATTATTTGAATAATATCTCATGCAAAGATTAAATTAATAATTTAAATCTAAATGCAACCACATGCTAAATTAATTAATTAAATCAATCAATTAATTAAATCATTTATCTCTCCAACTTCTATTTCCATCCTTCAGTTAGCTTTTTCTAAATTTAGCTCTCTGTGTCATCCTCTTTATTTTCTCTAATCATTCTTTTTCTTCCTTCAGTTAACTCTTTCATCAATCAGTTGACTCAATTAATCTATTCAATCTATTGAGTTCCACTCTTACAATCAGCAGTTCAACTATCAAATTGCATTTGAGCTCACCTGAGTTTACACCTCTTGATCATTCTGTTCCACCTTTCAATCAATCTTCTCCAATTTTCTATAAATTGAGCATCCAATCTCCATTTTCAACGATCACGAACTTTGAATCTTTGTGTCACTTGCAAGTTACCAGCGCAATATCTGAGAGCCATCATACCACGAAGAGAAGAAGAGCATTGAAAGCAATATGCACATCTTGGGAATAGGGAGTTTCATTTGAATTGATTTCATTCTTAATTCTTGTTTTGCTTGATGATTGCATTATTTCATTGTCTAGTTTGTTAGATTTGTTAATTAGACAGGGATTCGTGATTTTCCTGGTGTTTCTAATTGATGGCTTTAAGATGAATTATAGCATGCGTTACACAAGGTACTTGTCTATAGCGCCACAAAGTGGTTTTCACTAGTGGACGAATTGTTTTTCTTTCTTTTTCTGATTTTTTAAATTTTTTTGTGTCATAAGGCGCCTGTTTGCTAGGTTTTCACCAAAGTGACGACTTTTTTAGGATCTTTTTCTCATTTTATTTTTATTTTTTATTTTTTTCTTGATTTTTTTTTTGACAATTTAAGACTTTCTGAGGACTAAGCATAAAATCTTTTGAGGTGCATGATATTCATTGGATCATCCAAAGGATTGCCTTCAGGAGTAGCCAACTGATAAGCTCCTGATCCATATTTTGTTGTGATTACATATGGTCCAAGCTAATTAGGCTCAAACTTGCCTTTCTTTTCTCTTTCTTGTAGATTTTTTTGATTCTCCATGAGGACAAGATCACCAACTTGGAATTCCCAAGTTCTGACTTTTTTGTGATAACTTGTCCGCAAGCGGTTCTGATATACCCGGAGATGGTTCAAGGCCTTGAGGTGCCTTTCATCTAACAATTCTAGCTCTTGTAAGCAGGCAATTCTATATTCTTCCTCTGGTAGGATGTCTTGCAGCGATACCCTTCGAGAGGGGATCTCGATCTCAAGGGGAAGGATGGCTTCGGAGCCAAAGACTAGGGAATAAGGGGTGACGTCTGTGGGGGTGCAGATGGAGGTGCGGTAGGCCCACAAAGCGGGATGGAGTTGGAGGTGCCAATCACGACCAGCTTCATTGACTGTCTTTTTGAGGATTTTGATTAAGGTTTTACTAGAAGCCTCAGCTTGGCCGTTGCCTTGGGGATAATATGGGGTGGAGAAGCGATGTTGGATGTTGAATTTTTGGCAGAGTTCTTTGACATCCTGGTTTTTAAGTTGTTTGTCATTATTTGTGATAATAACTTTTGGGATGCCATACCGACATATTAGATAGTTTAGGATGAATTTGGATATTTGCTTGCCAATGGTGAAAGTAAGAGGGATAGCCTCTACCCACTTGGTGAAGTATTTGATGGCGGTGATAATGAATTTATGTCCATTGGAAGATGAAGGGTGGATTTTCCCAATGAGATCGAGCCCCCACTGTGAGAAGGGCCATGGTGTTATAAATGGCTGCAATTCTTGTGACGGTGCATGAATTTTGTCTCCATGTTGCTTGCAAGGGATGCATTTCTTCACATAATTATATGCATCTACCTCCATTTTAGGCCAATAGTATCCTGTTCTCAAAATCTTTTTAGCCAATGTGAGCCCACTTGAGTGTGCCCCACAGATACCCTCATGTACTTTGCATAATGCCCATTCCGCCTCTTGTTTATCTAAAAACCTTAGGAGGGAACCATCGAAATGCCTTCTCAATAGGGTGTCTTTGAGGATGGTGTAACGAGCACATCGGCAGATGAAGGTTTGTTGTTGGGTTTTTGTGAGCTGTGGGGGAATGGTGTTGTCTTTGAGGAAAGCAAAGGTTTCTTAGTACCAAGGGGACTCAGGACCAATGAGAACACACACCATTTTAGACTTTGGTAGGTCATATGCTGGTATAAATAATTGCTCGACCAAGAATGCACACTTCTGACTGTGTGCTAGCATTTGAACGAGGGAGCCAATGGTGGCCATTGCATCTGCAGCCCTATTGTTTGTTCGTGGGATTTGATTAAATGTGATTGCTGTGAAATGTTTCTTAAGATCTTCAACCATGGTATGGTAAGGAAGGAGTTTATCATCTTTTTTCTGGTACTCATCATTGACTTGTTTTATAACAAGCTGAGAATCACCATAAACTTGCAACTCCTTTATTTTCTAGTGGATAGCTAGACGCAAACCTGTAATGAGTGCCTTGTATTCTACTATGTTATTGGTACATGCAAAGGCTATCTTGTATGATTTGGGGATGCCATCTCCTTGAGGTGTGACCAATAATATTCCTACCCCCGATCCATTTTGGGTGCAGGAGCCATCAAAGTATAATTGCCATGTGGAGGATGTGGAAACAGTCATAATGAACTCATCTGGTAATTCTATGAGAATAGGATGGTCACATGGAAGTGGAGCTTCAACCAACTGATCTGCAATGACTTGTCCCTTGATTGCCTTTCTGTCCACATATTTGATGTCAAACTCACTTAGGAGCATGACCCATTTGGTGGTTCTACCGGTGAGACCAGCTTTTGACAGGAGATATTTAAGTGGATCAATTTTAGCAATTAATTTTGTCTTGTTGTTTAGCATATAGTGTCGTAGTTTCTGTGTGCTGAACACTAATGCCAAACATGCTCTTTCAATGGGGGTATAATTGAGTTCATATCCTACCAGTGTTCGACTGATGTAGTAAATGACATGTTCTTTCCCTTGGTCGTCTGTCTGTGCCAATAATGCCCCCAATGCCACTACAGTAGCACATATATACAAAATAAGGGGTTTTCCAGGAGTAGGAGGCATCAACACTAGAGGTGATGCTAGATATTCTTTTAGTTTCTCAAAGGCCTTTTGGCATAAGAATTCCCATTTGAATTTCATGTCCTTGCATAGGAGGTGTGCAAATGGATGGCACTTATCTGCTAGTTGTGAAATAAAACGTCTAACAAATTGGAGTTTTCCCTGGAGACTGCACAGTTGTCTGAGAGTTTTTGGTGTAGGCATTTCCATGATAGCTTTTAATTTTGTAGGATCGACCTCGATGTGTCTGCGGGAAACAATGAATCCTAATAATTTTCCCGATGTGACTCCAAACACACTTTTTGGGATTCAGGCGTAGTTTGTATTTTTCTAATCTTTCAAAGATCTGCTTTAGAATGGGAATGTGTTCTTGTCTTGTCTTAGATTTGCCTAGCAGATCATCCACATAGTCCTCCATAATTTTGTGTACGAGGTCATGAAAAATTGTTGTCATGGCACATTGGTATGTAGCTCCAGCATTTTTTAGACCAAAAGGCATGACCCGATAACAGAAAGTACCCCATGGTGTTGTGAGTGCGGTTTTATGTTGATCCTCATCTGCTATCCTGATTTGGTTGTATCCAGAAAACCCATCCATTAGCGATAGCATTTTATGTTCTGCTGTAAGGTCCACAATCATGTTTATATTGGGGAGCGGGAAATTATCTTTAGGACAAGCTCTATTTAGATCTCAAAAATCTGTGTAGATGCGGATACCCCCAGCAGGTTTGCCGACAGGTACAATGTTAGAGACCCATTTAGTGTAGTCTACTGGTTTGATAAATTTTGCGTCTAACATCTTTTGGAGTTCCGCCTTGACTAGGAGTGCAATATGTGGGTGCATTTTGCACAATTTTTGTTTTACAGGTTTTGCGTCTGGGCGGACGACGAGATTGTGAACCACCAAGGTAGGATCCAACCCTGGCATATCGGAATAGGACCATGCAAAATTGATTTTTACCTTGTAAGGAAGTTGATGAAGTCTTGTTTCTCTATTTCTCTGAGGGATTTGGCAATGAGCACATTTTTTGGAATGACTTCGGTGCCCATGTTGATGTTGTCTGTTTCTTCTATCAACAAATTTGATTTGTCCTATGGAAGGTAACCAATGGTAGGGAGGTCAAGTCCCTCATAGTCAAGTGCCTTTTCTAAGTTTTCACTTTCGGGTATGCCCTTTGTTTTTATTTTTTGTTCATCCAAAGGTTCCTCGGGGAGGTTTTCACCTAGGGAATCATGTCTTTTCCTTTTATTTTCTTTTTTGTGGCTAAGGGTATTGACCTAACTACCAAAGTATCCCTTTTCATGTAGTTGAATATCCTCGATTCTATTACAATCTTCCAAGTTTCGAGCCGCCAGGAGATCAATGAGAGCATTATCATCGACGCAGATATCTAAAGTGGGTTTGTCTCATTGGCCCCAGTCAATGAGTTCAGGATGGACAAGATGTAGCTCGTGTGAAGTGGGAGGGGTTACGGGGGTGATGGTATTGATGTCAGTGTCAAGGAAGATATCTTTCTCGTATTCATAAAGCATTTCGTGGAATTCCTCTTCGTCAACACTTTCAATATCCGAAGAAGGACTAGAAGGGGCACCAACAATAGTAATCTTAGGCACCGGGGTGTACCCCAAGCCTCTGTTGTATCTGTAGGAGATAGGATTTATGGGTGATTTTCTTCCTTTTTCCTCTGGTCCCAGGCCGTGTCCTTTGTAACCCATTTTTTCAACTATGGCAGATGCTTTTGGGTAAATTTTTTTGGATACCTTTGCTGGATCATCATCCTCTTCCCGGTACAACCAGGAAGAGACATCTGCTTCAAGGCCTCATTAAGTGGGACCCATCACTAGAAGGTGGTATTTTGGCATTGCATGACTGGTTTCGGGTCCCTTTTGAGCTCTTTTGGTTTGCCAAATGACTTAGGAGAGAGAGGGAGGTTGCCTATTAATAAGACGTCCTCCAATTTGTATTCTCCACAACTATTATCCAAGATCTTGATTTGATTATCTGGTTGGGATGATGTGGAGGCAACATTTGATGTGTCAGATAGAGGCGTTGGCGAGGGTCTATTTAATGGGCAATGATATGGATGGTTTTCCTCTAGGAGTTTGCAATACTGGAAGGGTTGTGGATCACTTTTGATAGTTATCTCTCTTCCATTGAAGGGGAATTTGATGCATTGGTGATAGGTGGAGGGTACAGCCTTCAAGGAGTGAATCCATGGCCGACCAATGAGAATGTTGTAGGGGAGATCAAGATCTAGTACTTGACAAGGGGTTTCAATTGTAATGGGGCCCACTTGAAGAGGTAATGTGATCATGCCCTTTGAAACTCTTTCCACATCATCATATGCCTTTATTGTGATCCTTCCTGATGTGTCTACCAGGTCCTCAAAAAGTCCCAATTGTTTTATTAATTTGTATGTACACAGATTAAGCCCGGATCCACCATCTATCAAGATACGTTTGACCTTGTGCTTATAGATAAGAGCTTCGATGTGCAAATGTTTGTTATGGTCTTCATCTGTGGGAGCATCTTTGGAGGTAAATACAAGGTGTTGCTAGGTAGAAAGGTTTCCAATGAGGGCTTGGAATTGGGTGGCGTTGATGTTATCAAACACGTGATTCAAGAAGGGCTTGTTCCAAAATTTCTTTATGGATCGGGAAAGTCTTGAGAAGTTCCAAAATAGAGATCTGCGTAGGTGTCTTCCCAAGTTGGTCAAGGAGGTCATATCAGCGGGTGGAAGACATGGGTGGGGGGTTTGGTGGGGGAGGGACTCCTTCTATGGTGACTTTACCTTAGTGTGTAGTTACATTGTAGTCATTTTGGAAATGGGAGGTGGAAGGCATGGCGCCTTGAATGACTATCCTAGTAGGATTTGGTTTGTTTTGGGAAGAAGGAGGATTAACTCCTTGGATGGTTATGACATTGACATGAGTGTCTGCAGGTTCAATGCGACCTACTAAAAAATCAAAGCTGGTTATTTGATTAGCGTAGTCATAACCCACTGTGTTAGATGATGAACCTTTTCCTTTATCATGCTTTAGGAAGGGTTCTTGGTACATTTTGAGTTTATCATTGTTATTAACAGGTTTTGGATTTGCTACTTCAATCTCACCTCTATCAATGAGATCTTGTATGTAGATCTTCAGTTTCATACACTTTCGTGTATCATGTCCCTTGATACGATGGTATTCACAATACTCATTTTCATTATACCATCTTGGTTTAGGTTGATTGGGGTCAAACGGGTGAGTGATTGGAAAAACCACTACACCTTCTTGGACAAGTTTTTGAAACACCATTTCAATAGTCTCAGCCAGAGGAGTGAAGTCTCTTGGAGTCCAGTTATTCGATCGAGGTGGTCGTCCCTGGATTGAGACATTGTTGTGAGGTTTTTGGGATTGATTTTGATTGTTTTGATTATTGAATTGATGATTATTGGTGGTGGATTTTGGGGGAGTGGCTATGGTTTGGACCCGCTTTGCATCAGTTACACCATCATTGACCACGTTTTTGTTCTTAGACCAGAATTTTGGCTTGTCATTATGATAAGAGGAAGAACTTTGTGTCGATTTCTAGTAATGTTTCAAGGTTCCTTCCTCCAACAAGACATGTTCAAGGGTGAGACCCTTATCGGTCAATTTTTGGAAGGGTTTGATACATTGGGATATTAAGGGTCTCGAAAGTTCAGGCACCAAGTTCTTTTGAAATAGCTCAATTTGATGTTGTTTTGACATGTCCCACTGGAATTTTTTGATAAGATGTCGCCATCTTTGTAGGAAATTGGCAAAGGTTTCTCCGGGCCTTTGTTTTGTATTGAATAGGTCCATCATAGAAACACCATTAACGATGTTGTAAGAATAGTGGGCCACAAATTTTTTTGCCAAGTGTGGAAAGGAGGCAATGGAACCTCGCGGTAGAGATGAGAACCATGCCAAGGCATCTCCTGTGAGACTCTTGGGAAAGAGTCTGTGAAGACAAAGGTCACTATAGGAGACTTCTTGGCATAAGATGTGGAATTATCAGACATGGTCGTGGGGGTCTCCTTTGCCTTCATACTTGGTGAATTTGGGGATCTCAAATCCTGGGGGATAAGGTGCAACTGATATAGATGGGTCGTAAGGACAAGGGCAAAACTCTTCGAATGAGTAAGTTTTCCTTTTATTAGTCCTTTGTTTCATGTCCTTGATGATATTTTTCATGTCTTGAATTTTATTGATGAGGTCTTGTTGTGGACTTTGATAATGATGAATTGTGTTTGTCCCAAGAATTGGGTGAGCCAAAGAAGGTACACCACCACCAATGTATTGATATGATGAGGAGGCAGGAACGTGGGATGTGAGGACCGATGTCGCAGGGATTTGTGTGATAGTTGGTTGTGGTCCGCAAACTATTGTGACGGGATTGAGTACAGCTCGAATGAAATTTGTGACATTGTTGGTAGGAAGGGAAGTTTGTGGAATAGAAATATGTGGTTGAATGGAAGAAGGTGGTATAGAAGTGTGTTGGAGAATAGATGAGATTGGATTTGATAGTGGTATAGATGGTAAGGAGGAAGAAGGTGGGATGGAGACCATGGTGGGATGTGCCGCAGGTGGTATTGATTGAGCTTGGATGATTGATGGGGCTGAAATTGATTGAGTCTGAATAATAGGTGCAACACTTTTTGTGGGAGTGAGGTCTCCTTGTGGTTGTTGGGTGAGAGCGGATCTATTAAATTTAGGCAGAAGTTGAGCTCCATTTTCAAGGAGAGTTTTTAGAAGTGTAGTAGGATTGTGTTGAATAAACTTTTCCATCATCTCTTGGTTATAAGAATCCGCTAGAAAAGTTTGCACTATCGGAGAAAGTTCATCTTGGCTAACCATGTTAGGATTTTGGCTTTGATCTTGATTGCAAGGGTTCCCACTTTGTGTAGGATCTTGCATGGGATCTTCATATAGGGCACTAATATCCGACATGCCATATTGTTGTTAAACCATCTTTCTCTTTTGGGATCGAGTTGTAACCATACACGAATAACCTTGGAAAATTTTGGAGGGGGAAATTTGTGATGAAAGGACTTAGCAAGATATTTGTGGAATTTTGGATTTTGTCTTTTATGACAAGCGATTTTGTTGATTGGTATGGTTCTTTGATTAGAGCTCGGATTTGATTAGGATTTGACACCTTAGTCCTTGGATGAGGATTTTAGGTGGTGGATGCAACCACAAGTAAGGTGATGGCCAAGTTGTGTAGAATTTAGACCTTGGATTGATGATTAAAAAGCCTCTCTTATACCAAGGGTTGACTAATGACCCTAAGAAAAGTAAAGACGTGAGTTAAGAGTCTTGATCAACTCAAAAGGATTAGGCAAATGGTACTTGGAGAGGATTCCCCTTCAAGCACGAGAGCCAATTGATTAATGATGAGGTCTAAATGGAATTTCACAAGGAATGTAACCTTAACACGAGGTTAAATTGGATTAGAGGATGATTGGATTTGAATTTTGATAATTGATTTGATAACGATGGGAGATTGATTTAATGTGCTAAGTCTTTAGGAAATTTGAGGATGATTGATAGAGGAGGTATGATAGTGATGGCTTAGAAGAAACTTGATGACTAGGTTGTCTTTGGCATGAACATGACTTAATGGAGGATCGATTCGAATGGCAAGTTATATGAAGGGATATGACGACCCTAATTTGGACAATAGTAGGTGTTTCAAAGGACAAAATTGAATGTTGATGGAGAGGATGAACTCTTAGCTTCTCTCTTGGGCTTTATGAAACATGGGATAGACGAAGTTTTGACGCAATTTTGGACTTTGTGCGGGTAATGACTTGGACAATTGTTTGTGTCTTGACAAGTGTTTTTGCAAATTGTTTGGAGATAGTGATGTGTTTTTAGTCTTCTCTTGGCAAGTATGTATCAAACAAAGCAAACACAATGATCAAATGCATATTATCTCCAAGACACTCATGCTCATATACAACATTCTTAAGGCTGGCAAGGACAACAATAATTGGATCCCAATCAGTTTCCCAGCTACACTTACCCAGAGCGGACACTTAGATGCTTGACCCAACTGGCTCCCCTCCATGACACTCACTTCTCGGGGCAGCCAACCATCAATTCCCATGAAAAATCCTCATGGTGAACTTTGTGTCTCTACTAAGGGCCGTAAAAATATGGGCGGCTTCAGAGGTTTGACCTCCTGCACCAATGACTAGAAGGGTTTTGACCACTATGAACAAGGTCTTTAGTAAGTCTTCCTGTTAGGAGCTACCCTTTGAAGTTGCACAAGCGCAATTGAGGCCTATAGCCCAACGAAGCACTAAGAACTTAGTAGTCACGCAAGCGTGATTGAGATCTCTAGGATCCTACTAGGCACCCAATGTGAGAGTGAACTCTCATATAGCCCCAACCATTGACCCTTTCGTAGTCAATGACCTATTTATTATAGTGAGTTGGGAACCCCAGGTCCGGGTGTACTCACTTGGGTCATTCCCCTCTTACCTTCTCAAAGATTAAGTTGGGAGGGCAGGCCCGCTAGAGGTAAACACACAATCAAAGAAGAAAAGGTTGGAGGGTCTGGATTTCTGATCGTCTAGTAAGACGAGAGCATACTCTCCTACCTTTATGCTTTTCTTAAAGACACATAAGACAATGGTTCATTCCATTTTAATTAATATCTAGGTGCCTAATTTAAATAAATGCACAATATTTGGTTGAATCAGCTAGGCAACCAGCAAAACAACTTGATTAGTAGTTTGAAAAATGGAGTCTTCAACAAGCATCCTGCAAAAGACAACAAAATGACAAAAATATTATTTTTTTTGATTTTTTGGGAATAAGTAGAAAAACATGAATAAATTTTTTTTTTACTAATGACAAATGTGGATTTGGAGGAAAATTTGATGGGTAAATGGGGTTTGACTAGGTTTTTGCTACTTTCCAAGGGGTAAGCAAGCAAAAAATCAAGATTTTGGAGGAGAGATGGAGGAATGGAAAAATTTGTCCAAGAGGGACAAAGAAGAAAAAGTTGGAGATGGACAATATGGAAAAATTTGGAGGTGAATGATAAAAGGGGAAGGAGTTATGGAAAACCCTAAAAATAGAGGAATGTGGGTTTTCGGGCTTCAAAAAGTGGATTTTGGGGTAAGGCCTCCAAGGAAGGAAATGTGCAAAATGGCAATGCGAAGGATCTAGTGAAGTTTGGAGGAAAATGGATTGAAGATAAAGCAGATATGATGAAAAAACAAAGGAGACAACAGAGCAGACAATCGCGCTAAACAGATAGAAAAGTGCCAAAGGTCTAGATTTCTGATTGTCTAGATAGACAAGAGCATACTCACCTACTTTCACACTTTCCACAAACACAAAAGACAGATTATTTAAAAATAAACAGATGATTAAAACTAAACAGAGCTGCAGACAGACAAATTATTAAGACTAAACAGATGATTAAAATAAACAGAGCAACTAATAGACAAATTATTAAAAACTAAATAGATTATTAGAACTAAACAGAGCAGCTTACAGACAGATTATTAAAACTAAACAGATTAGATAACATAAAAGGAAAAAATGTAGTTGTGCTGATATTAATTTTTTTTTACAAAAACGCTCGTGCTGAAGCAGAAACAGAAAATAAATAGAAGTGAGAAAATGGGGAAGAGGTAGAATGAGGAGATAGAAGATTTTTATGGGCAGACACCCAATTTTTTTTGAATTTCTCTTGCAGTCGCGCCAAACCTGAGGTGCTTGTGCTGATTAACAGGCACTCGCGTTGATTCAGAAACAATCATGCTGATGCAGAAACAGTCATGAACCTGCGAAAAAAAACTTCACAAAAAAACTCAAAAAAAAAATCATTAAATTCAGGACGTGGGTCCCACCGGACATGCCAGAATGAAGAGGGGAAAAAGACCTGTGAGGTGGATTAGTTAATAAGCACGCAAGTCAAACATATAATCATATAAAATCAAAGACATAACTCCAAAACACATGAAAACATGAATAAGATGCATATACCTCACAAAACCTTATACCTCTCCCTCAGATTGAGCTTGATGAAGTGAAGGCGCCCCTTGGTGATGCTCCACTTTATGTGCTCCTCTTTCGTGCTTGCTTGATATGGATGGCTCTCCAATGTTGTGCACAAATGAAATGAATTTGGAAGATGATAAGGATGAGATGATCAAGTGTGGATGAGATATGATTTGCACATGATAAGTTTGCCAAGATGATTTCCTGGGCTTAAAAGGACAACATAAGATTACTAAACTTGGAGATGAAAAATGAAGGGATGACATCCTCAATTTATAGGAAGAGGAGAGGAAAAATGGATGGCTAGGATGGATTCAAGATGAAGGGCTAGGATTTCTTGTGAGCTCCCACAAGGCCCAAGAGAGGGTGTGGAGACCAAGAGATATTCCTTAAAGGCATTTCTTGTCTCCACACTCCTCAAGGTACATTGGGAAGACTTACCAAGGTATCTTGAGAAGAGAAAAGTGCATTGGGGATACTTCCCAATGTGCCTTGAGAGGAGCAAGGGATGTGACATTCCTTGAAGAATGGGGAGGAGGAATTTAAAATTCTCCAAAAAGGGATAATTATGGGGATTGGAGGAATAGGAAGGAATTAAAAATTCCTTGGGAGAAGAGATTCCTAGAGGATTGTAAGATTTTGAAGATCTCACATTCACCTAGGAAAAGAGCATTAAAAGCTAGTGGTTGGATGGAAGGGACAAGGAGTTGACGTCGTGGCTAATCATGATGATTAGCCATTAGCAACTCATTAGGAAGGGGATTATAGGAAATGTTAGGTGGGATTAGGATTTGTAGGAGGATTTGACTAGGAGAGAGAATGAGTGGAGGGAATTAAAAATTAGAAGAATAAGGTTAAGTAAGTTTAGGGAGTTTCTAGAAGACTTTTTTAGGTTAATGATGAATTAAGAAGATGGTTTGTAGGAATCATGTGGGTTAACTAATTAATTCAAATTAATTAGCTAAGAGGGAGATTTGTGAGGATTTAATTTTTAGAAGAATAAAGAAAGGGATTGATTTATTAAATAAATCAGTTACATACCATAGTGACGATATTAATTATATTTAATTAATATTGAGGAGAATTTGAATTAACATAATTAATTAATTAATTATGTGAGAAATTAAAAATAATTATTTTTAAGTGTCTACAACAACCTAATGCAAGATTAAGATGATAATGATAATGAAATGATACTAATGCATTCTCGTTCCTAGATGTTGCCATCTGTTGTGATCAAAGTGCCTCCTTTGTTTTCATCATCAGGCCTTGATTTGTTGAAATTTGATACAAGCGTCATGGTATAATTGGACCAGAATGACCTGAGTATAACTTACATGGAGTTGGATATTGCAAGATGACACAAGCATCGAGGTATAATTGAACCAAGATGACTTGAATGTTGCTTGCGTAAAACAAACAAGAGTTAACCTTTGTCCTATACAAATCTGAAATGTCTTCAGTGATAGGTTACCTGATCACGTCGTAAGACAAATTTGCATAGTAGAAGGCTTCACTCCCAAACAACAGACAAAGAAAACATCACATTCCTTCCTTGCTTCTCTATTTGTTGAGACATCCTTGATTCACTTAGGAGATATGATAAGCAAAAATTAACAACCAAGAGTAAGCATGCATGCTATCTGAAATGTATTCTTATCAAGTAAAACATCTTGCAAATAGATCTTCTGTTTAGTTCAAATCAATTCAATTCCTTGATTTCTATCCTCTTGTATCATTGTTGTCATTGTTAGTTGTTCTGATCCTTGTTGTCTTGCCACATGTCTGGCCCGATGTCTAAAACCCTAAAGGCGAAATGCCCCCAACGAGGTCATGATTTTTCCCCTTATTGTTGATACTACATTGATATGGATATTTACACTGATCACCAAACCAAGGTGGGATATGAGTCGGATAATTAATTTAGATAATCAAGGACAATGACTATGCTAAGTATGTCCAGGATAATGCTGCGTGTGCAAGCGTTCTTCGATGGCTATTGGCTTAGATCATATGCAGCCAAAGATATGATGCAAGTACTGATAGATAGAGAGGAGTTGCTATCTCACAAATGGAAACTGTTGCCAGGTGTAAAGCGGAAAATAATCGAACCCTAGTCGTTCTCCCCTCCCCAACTCCGAGGAGAGAGAAGGGAGAGTCACTAGGGTTGATGGTTTTCACTTGGGAGACTTTACATTCAAAAGAGGGGTTGAAACCCACAAGATCCAATCCCACACAATGCAAGATTGGATGCTAAATGAGTTTCAAGGGTTAAGAAAGCAAGGCTACCCTCTTTTGTAAAGAATGTTGATAGAAGAATTAAGCTAGGCATGCATAGAAAGTGAGAAAGATTCGCTTATAAACTGAGATAGGGATATAGGATGAAGCTGCGGACCTGGAATTAGCAGTAAAATGTCGATACGGCGCTGTCCTGCAAATTTGAGCAAAACTTGCCGGGACGATGGCGCCCGAGCGCTACGGTCCTCCGAAAAATCTGCGAAATGAAGGGGGATCTGTTCGTCTCTGCACAAGGATTCCAGATCTTCAATTTTAGCCGCGCACCTGCAACCTACACACAGAAAAGCGAAGACGATTGGGGGGTTAGGGATTAGGGGTTTGCCTTTAGGTCAAACCCCGGTTTTGGAATTAACCAAGAAATGAGAAATGCTATAAATGTAAATGTATGTAATGTAAAACAAGTACTAATACCTTGTCGTAAGGATGTTTGTATCCTTATGTGCGAAGGTATAGATGTTGTTGTTTGTTGTATGTTGTATATTGTATGTAGCATGTAGTAAATGATCTCCTCTTCAATGGTTGAATCCTTGTCTTGAATGCAACACTTAGCCTTGAATGGAGACTTGAAATGATCAATTGCTTGAAGGAATGCTTGAATGCTTGAATGCTTGAGTATAGTTTCCACGCTTTTTCCGTCATCCATGTATATGTCCAAATGAGAGAGGAAAATGTAGTTTATATACTTGCCAATTAGGGTTAATAGACTGATTTTCCTGACCTTAGGCCGACCAGGAAAGTTAATTTTCCCATTTGCAAACAAAAAGACCCAAGACCCCATAGGAGACCAGGCCCAAAATAGGGCCAGGGACCAGGGCACTGGGCACCCTGGTCCTGAAGGACCAGGGCGCTGGGCGCTCTGGTCCCACCTCCCGGGACAGCAGGGTGCAAAGGAGGTTCAAGCCAGGGTGCAAGAAAATGCAGTTTTTGGTGTCATGAGCAAGTTTCGGGGTCTCCATTCAGGTTTAGTGTTGCATCGCCATCGTGAAGACCCAAATGCGGTCGAAATTGCCAGTGTCACAATTTTAGGACGCTACATTTAGCCCCCACTTTAGCGGGAGTATAAGCGTACGCTCATACTTCCGATAAAGTACAAGGAAACAACATTGAAAAACTTTCACCACGTCAAGGAGGCAAGATACACCAAGCCCCCAGTGGACTAAGGATCTTATGACTTCGATTGACAAAGTAAAAGGGAAGATCACGAGGGAGAACCATGACTATCAGTAGCAAGGTTCCCTCACTATGAGTCATGCAAGAAAGATATCAAAATTTTCAAGGCAAGGCTAAATTTGCCAAGAAATTTTCAAGTA
This sequence comes from Cryptomeria japonica, assembly GCF_030272615.1. Lineage (NCBI taxonomy): Eukaryota > Viridiplantae > Streptophyta > Pinopsida > Cupressales > Cupressaceae > Cryptomeria > Cryptomeria japonica. The sequence continues at coordinate 20,153,760 of NC_081408.1, read as the reverse complement.
TCTTGAAAAGATATGAACGGGATGTATGCCCCCCTACGTTAAAGCGATCACACATGCCTCACCGGGGGTGATTGCTTTAAGGTAGTGATACATATAAGAATGAGAAGGGAAAGGAGCACGTTATCACAAGGATTTAGCCCCCAAGTGTGAGATAAGCCCAAGGATAATAGACACAAAACACAGAGCACGAGGTGACTTCACTTTCCTTGAGGTCAGTATGCTATATGATAATTCATGTATATCATATGTATGTATGCATAATTGTTCTTCATTCCCCAATCAAGGAAGGTCACCTAGAAGAAGGGAACACATGTGTCTTTTGAGTCAACATGAGAGAGATCAAGAGATCTCAATGCTTTGCATCGTCCTCAAGTAGACAACACTAAGGACAACAAATAGAAGAATGAGAGTAACATATAGAAGAAGTAACAAAAGAGAGGAGGAGAGAATCTGCTATGCTAATGAAACTAGTCTAGCACGTCATCTACCCCCCGATCTTGCTGATCAATGTTTCAGGAAGGTAGGGAACACGCTAGAGGAGGAACATCCAACACAGCAGATGGAGCTATCACAAGATCCAAACAAGGGCTATGTTCATATTCCGAGCCACATTGTTCTTGTCTAGGAGCTAGGATAAGTGCCTTAGAAAATTCATTAGATAAATGGTTATCAATATCAACAAGTTCATATTCACTATCAGAAGCAAGAGAAGTAACATTTTCATCTATATCATCATCAAGATTTATAAAAATAGGATCTTTAACTCGCACAGGATAAAAACCATCATGCATCTTATGTTTAGGAGATTTCGGCTCAATCGTCGGCTGAGGAGAAAATGGAATAATGCTTGTTGAAGGTGTTTTTGGGGATTGCAAAGTTTGAAAAGCAGCTGCCTGAGCTCTAAGACGACGCTTTCATCGGCGTTCACATGCAGAACGATTTCGTCTAGTCTTAGTAGGAAGTGGAGAAGATTGAGGAGGAGGAATGTTCTCATCCTTATCACTTGGGTGTTTAGGTTGTGGTCTCTTAGGTTGAACAATAGGAGAAGAGGAAGGTCTCTTCTCTCTATAAAAGGAAGGAGGAGGAACTGCTCCATATAAAGGAGGAATTTTTGGTTTAGGAAGGAGACCAAGTCCATCATGACGAGGAGGTATAGGTCTACTCTTAGGAAGTTTATTCGGCATAGGCATAGTCACATCCATAGGGATGGGTTGGGAATCTTCTTGAGGAAAGACATTAGTTTTATCTTTCAAAGGAAGAACTTCCTTCTCAAGAATGATAGGAATGTCAAGTTTGGGTGTTCTAGGTTCACTTAGAAATAAGATCATATATTTTGTCCACTTTTGATAAGATTTGAAAAGATGATCACTTCGTGGAGGAAGAGATTGGAATTGTTTAGGCCAAAAATAATCAATAGGAATGCTAGAAATTCTTTCTGCTGGTTTAAAGAGACTATGATTGATAGTAACAACTTCACCATTGTGGGGAAATTTCAAACACTTGTGAACAGGAGAAGCAATAGCTTTCATGGAAGATAGCCAAGGATAGCCAAGCTTCACACGAAATTGTTTGGAAGATGGAATAATAGCAAAGTTCACATCAAGGGATTTGTTACGGACCTCAATAGGTAATGTAATAGAACCAATTGCAGGAGAAGAAAATGCATCAAATAATTTCACAACCACATCTGTTTTGTCATAGATCACTTGATTCAATTGCAAAGTAAAAAGAAATTCTTCAGTAATGACATTAACCATACAAGAAGGATCAATAAGCACTCCACGGCAAGGTGTGTTCTTGACTTTTGCAACTATATATAACGGACCATTAGGTGCCCTGATAGTTTCACTGGAATCAAAGGTGATGGAAGGTTCTTTAGGGATTTTCTGCTGCTCCACAAAGTTAATCACATTCGGAGTCATAGACACAAGATCATCAGGTGAGACAGAGGAATCAGTAGTATCAATCGCATTAGAGGTATGAGAAGGCAATGGATCAGTAAAAATCTGAAGATTTTGGTTAGGAGGAGCTACAGATGTATTGCCTTTATCATTCACTCCAGAAACAGAGATAGTATTATTATCAATCAAATCTTGAATTTTACCCTTTAAAGCAAAACATTTTTCAGTATCATGCCCAAGTTGACGATGAAATTGACAAAAAGATTTGTTATCAAAATAGGGTGAATTAATCTTTGCAGGATCAATTTGCCTTATAGGAGGAAGAGTAAGAACATTTTGTTCTAATAACTTATTCATAATACTATGCAATGATTCATTCAAAGGAGTAAACTTTCTTTCTTTCTTGAAAAACTTAGAAATAGGAGACACATAGGAGACACACCTGATGCTGCATTCACATTGTTGTTGATGATGTTTTCATTGAATTTAATGGACTCTCTGTTCAGTTTAAACTTCCCAAATGGTTGTTGACTACTATCACCCTTATCAATCAGAGCCATAGGATGTGATTGTTCCATTTGACTCACAGTCAGTTGATAATTGTGAAGAGTTGTGCACAACTGTTGGAAAGAAGTAAACTCAGAAAACAAGAGTTTTTCTCTAATGTCTTTTTGTAAATTAGAAATGAAGATTCTTTTAATATCATTGTCAGGCACTGGAAAAGAAATTTGAGCATACAAATTCTTATATCTACCAATGAAATGAGTCACTTTTTCTTTAACACCTTGTTTACAATGCATTAAATCAATCAAAGTAACTTTAGGACTTATATTGTTTTGAAATTGTTGAATGAAAGCATTTGCAAGTTGTTCGAAAGAAGTAATAGAATAGGAAGGCAACGAGCAATACCATTGTAGGGCTTTGTCTCTTAATCTTCTAGTAAACAGTTTTGCAAGCAACCTTTGGTCATAAGCAAAATCAGTACATATTGTTTGAAAGGTCTTAACATGTGTTAGAGGATCACCCTTACCATTATAAAGCTCCAAATGTGGAATTTCAACATGTTTAGGGGGGATAGCTCGAACAATGTCAAGAGAAAGTGGACTCACAACATCAAATGTGGGCACACTAAACTTAGATTGATTCATAGAGGCAATTTGTTGCTGTAAAGAAGAGACAGTTTGTGCAAGATTGTTAATGGTCGCTTCAGTCGAAGAGTTCATATTAGACGTGTTAGATTGTGATGGAGGTGTTATGTTATTGAAAGAAGGTAGAGAGTAAGGTGGTGGGACACTATGATAGTTAGTCATAGGAGATGATTGGACAGGAGGAACACTACAAGGAGGAATGGAAGGGTTAAATGAATTGCCCCCTTGTGTCATGTTCATTTGTGGAGATATAAGAGGAACACTCATTGAAGGAATGAATGAAGAAGTTGGATTGAATGAAGGAAGAGGGTTGATTGAAGAAGAGGGATTGCCCCCATGACTAGTGATCATAGGAGGAATGTCTTGTGTTGAAGTAGTCATTATGTTTGATGTAAAAGTAGGTATACTAGCAATAGAAGTCGTCAAAGGAATAGAATGATTGTCTTGAGTAGGAGGTTGTGTATAACCTAAAGTTTCAGCACAACTTTTCATAGGCATCACATTTGAATCCACAATGTGTGCAATACCACGCAAAATATCAATCCCATTCTTATCACTTTGAAGCATACATTTTAGACCCTCAATTAAAGGAAGAGCTTGACTATCAGGGTATTCTTGGGACATCCATTGTCGAAAATCATCAAATTGGTTATCCAATTTTGAAAGTTGTTCTACAGAAACCTCATGGAGAGCTTCTTCATCATTAAGAGGATTAGAGGAATTACCCATGTCCTCGTTAAAAAGACCATTCAAATTAGGTTCCATCTCCTCGGTAATTACACCTTGGAAGGACTTAATTCTAAGGCTTCGTCTAACGGGAATAGTGTAGGTAGGGCTTATTGTTGTAAAACTCATGCACTAAAGAAAGAGAGAAGATTTTGAATTTTAGAGGTAGCAAATTTTAGTAAAACCAGCCAATCTTCTAGATTTAAGCTGTTAAATACAATCAGGACAATCTCCCGAAATTTCGGAAAAAATGTCCGAGACCGTGGCGCTCGGGGTGCACACGGTCCTCGCAACTTTTTTCGAAATTTGCAGGGATGAAAGTTATGATGATTTTACAGCTAACCTGAAAAAATTGAGTGATTTTACGACCTGTAGATAGGCCAAATTAAAGTTGCAATTTCAAAATTGAACCCTACCAAGATTGTCGAAAAATGCAAAATTTGAATTCTGAAAAAGAGAGGGAAACTGAAATTTTGAATTTTATGATTTGAGAGGGAATACCAAAAGTAATGCAAGTTTTGAAATTTGAAAGTTGACTCAATTTCATGCAAAATTCAATTCTGAAAGCGGAAATCAAAGTTGTTGTAATTAAGCACTTAATTTCAAAAGTCACAAATTGCAAAAATTTGAATGAATCACTGAAATTTCGAATGAATGATAACACACTTTTTAGATTTAGGACTGTAAGAAACACAATTTTGACACAAATTTCAATTTCAACAATTTTTGAATGATTAGAAGCCTCAATCCAAGCAATTGCTAGACCAACTTTGACTGTAATTTTGAAAGTGTTAAAATTGATAAAATCAGCCAAAATTCTGGATTTTAGCAGAAAAATACAGTAAGATCTAGCTCCCGAAATTTTGGAAAAAATGTCGGGGACGATGGCGCTCGGAGTGCACACGGTCCTCGCAACTTTTTTCCAAATTTTCAGGGATGAAAGATATTATGATTTTATTGCGGAATCCAAAGTTACAGCTGATTTGGAGATGTTTTGATCAATGAAATTGTCGGACAAAGGTTGAATCAAGAGGGTTTCAAAAATTAGGGTTTTGACACTTAACCACTTAATTTTCAAAATTAAAGCACAAATATGAATTGACAATTTGTAATGGAAGGGCAGATCTGAAACAAGCATTTAACAATTAAACATTTCACAAGTTTAATTACTTAAAAAGAAAATTTAGGGTTTTTATGCAATTAACCTCTAAAATTTTGCAAAAGATCAAACATGGAAATGTAATCAAGGAATCCAATTTTCAGATCTAATTATGAATAATCAGAAAGGATGTTCACATCGGGTTCACCAAAATGTAAAGCGGAAAATAATCGAACCCTAGTCGTTCTCCCCTCCCCAACTCCGAGGAGAGAGAAGGGAGAGTCACTAGGTTGATGGTTTTCACTTGGGAGACTTTACATTCAAAAGAGGGGTTGAAACCCACAAGATCCAATCCCACACAATGCAAGATTGGATGCTAAATGAGTTTCAAGGGTTAAGAAAGCAAGGCTACCCTCTTTTGTAAAGAATGTTGATAGAAGAATTAAGCTAGGCATGCATAGAAAGTGAGAAAGATTCGCTTATAAACCGAGATAGGGATATAGGATGAAGCTGCGGACCTGGAATTAACAGTAAAATGTCGATACGGCGCTGTCCTGCAAATTTGAGCAAAACTTGCCGGGACGATGGCGCCCGAGCGCCACGGTCCTCCGAAAAATCCGTGAAACGAAGGGGGATCTGTTTGTCTCTGCACAAGGATTCCAGATCTTCAATTTCAGCCGTGCACCTGCAACCTACACACAGAAAAGCGAAGACGATTGGGGGGTTAGGGATTAGGGGTTTGCCTTTAGGTCAAACCTTGGTTTTGGAATTAACCAAGAAATGAGAAATGCTGTAAATGTAAATGTATGTAATGTAAAACAAGTACTAATACCTTGTTTTAAGGATGTTTGTATCCTTATGTGCGAAGGTATAGATGTTGTTGTTTGTTGTATGTTGTATATTGTATGTAGCATGTAGTAAATGATCTCCTCTTCAATGGTTGAATCCTTGTCTTGAATGCAACACTTAGCCTTGAATGGAGACTTGAAATGATCAATTGCTTGAAGGAATGCTTGAATGCTTGAATGCTTGAGTATAGTTTCCACGCTTTTTCCGTCATCCATGTATATGTCCAAATGACAGAGGAAAATGTAGTTTATATACTTGCCAATTAGGGTTAATAGACTGATTTTCCCGACCTTAGGCCAACCAGGAAAGTTAATTTTCCCATTTGCAAACAAAAAGACCCGAGACCCCATAGGAGACCGGGCCCAAAATAGGGCCAGGGACCAGGGTGTTGGGCGCTCTGGTCCCACCTCCCGGGACAACAGGGTGCAAAGGAGGTTCAAGCCAGGGTGCAAGAAAATGCAGTTTTTGGTGTCATGAGCAAGTTTCGGGGTCTCCATTCAGGTTTAGTGTTGCGTCGCCATCGTGAAGACCCAAATGTGGTCGAAATTGCCAGTGTCGCAATTTTAGGACGCTACACCAGGTTATCACCACTTGTTTTTATTGCACTTTTTGATTGTTTTTCATTTTTTTGTATTTTTCTTGATTTTTTAAAAAATTTTAATGTCAGAGAGCGCCTGTTTGCTAGGTTTTCACCCTAGTGACAATTTTTGATACTTTCTAATTTTTTTGTTTGCTTTTTTGCTTGATCCGTGCATTAGATGACTCAAGTGTATACTCTTTTCAAATGGATTTTGTTGGTTCGATCATCAAGCACGTCCCCTTTTGAAGTTGATAATTGATATGCTCCCAATCCATAAGCTGATATGATAACAAAGGGTCCCATCTAGTTGGGTTCAAATTTCCCTTTCTTTTCTCGATCTTGTTGATTCTGGAGATTTTCCTTTAGGACTAGGTCACCAACTTTGAATGCTTGTGGGATGACTTTGTGATTGTAGCTTTTGCACATTCTTTGTTGATATGCCTTGAGATGATCAAAGGCATGTTGTCGACGTTCATCTAGCAGCTTGAGTTATTGCAACCTGTTGACTCAATATTCCTCATATGGAGCGAGGCCTTTCAATGACACCCAAAGTGATGGAATCTCTACCTCAATAGGTAGGATAGCTTCTGATCCATACACCAATGAGTATGGTGTAGCTCCTGTAGGTGTGCAAATTCTCATTTTGTAGACCCAAAGTGCATGATTAAGATGGACATGCCAGTCTTTACTAGCATCATTCACTATCTTTTTGAGGATTTTCAAGATTGTCTTGTTTGGGGCCTCTACTTGGCCATTCCCTTGTGGATAATAAGGTGTTTAAAAATGATGCTGGATATGGAATCACTCACAAAGCTCTTGTGCATCCCGATTTTTGAAAGGCCTGCCATTATCTATGATAATGGGACTAGGGATGTCGTATTGACATATGAGGTAGTTCAAAATGAAGGAAGCTATATGTTTACCGTATAGGAGTTGAGAAAATACAACACCATAGGAGCCCAAACAATCTTTGCAAGCTAAAAAACCTATTACAAGGAGAAGCAATGAAGCAAATCATAGAAGGAAAGAATACACAGGAAAAATATGCTCCAAAAGATGAGAGCTCAATAATCTCCAAAATGTATTGTCAATAATAATCCTTCTTCATACAATGAAAAGAAAGAACTCAACCTTTAATAGGTCAAGAAACCCTAAAAGGGAAAACCTAGGTTTGCACATAATAATTAATTAAAATAATTAATTATATGCACCTAAAGTTAGCTTAAGTGTAAAAGAGATAAAGGGAACTTAAATAATTAAATAAATATTGTTTAATTAATCAAGTAAATATCCGAATACTCTAACACCCCCCCTTAAGCTAGACTTAGGGAGAAGCTAAAACCTAGAACAACTACTAAAAGCAATAAAGATGGGTCCAGGCAACAAGGCCTGATCAGGTACCCAAATACAATGAAATCTCTATGAACTGGAGAAATAGAGAAAACCACATGGGAACAAAACTCTACTCCAAAAAGAGATGGAAATGAATACCACTGAAGCATGAAGAACCTACAAACTCTGTCAAAGAATAACTGCTGATCTGAAGAACCTCCACTGAAATAGAACATGACCAGGTAGAGAAGACTATAATCTATATGAGTGCCCTCAAACGACACTACTCAAATCAGAAGGCAAATAAGGCAAGCAACTGAAATCGAAGATACAGATGGCATGAAAACACCAAAGTCTGAAGAGCTGATCAATCAAACCATGGAAGCATTAGAACCAACAGGATAAACCTCCCCATAATGTGGAAGTTGGAGAGGGACAGGAACATTGAAAAGGACAGCAAAAAAAAACTGCATGATGAAGAACCAAGAACATCAAAGGTGCTGAGACAAATACATGGTGTTGTGGAAGGAACACTCACTTGACACACATCATGAGGTGAATGTCATGGAAGGAACACTCACTGGACAAAGGAAGATGGCAAAAAACATGCAAACATCAACCCCCTCATGGCACTTGATCAATAGTGCATGTACAACAAGACATAAGATATGCAAGATTCCAAGTAAACAATGCATGATGGCACTTTATCTCAATGCGTTTGCATAAATATAAGCTACAATGATAAAAAGACTGGAAATAGAAACGTGAACCAAAATAGAGACATCCTACTCAGAGAAGAGATCCCAGGACCTGAAACAACCACGATATCCACCAGAGTGCTGAAAAGAAAAAAAATAAATAAAATATGCATGGAGAAGAATCTGGAAATAAAAATTAGATGGATGGAAAGTACATAGCATACGCTTTCCGAAAATATAAAGTTTTAAAAAAATGGAGGTCGGATGCTCATTCTATGGCTCCCGGAGTGCAAAAACTAGACCTCACTTTGATTGGAAAAAAAAAACAGTCAAACAACAAAACTAGAAAAAATTACCAACACCATGAGATCGGTCTTGGAACCAGCTTTTCGACGCCTATTCATTTTTGAAAAAATGACTCCATATGTCCAAGATAGAGCCAAAAAACCAAACCCCCCCTGAAAAAGGAGGTCTGGTGGCTCTTTGGTGGTCCGGTGGCCAGTGGGTGGCGGCCGGGTGGTGCTTCGGTGGAGGTTGGGTGGAGCTCTGGTGGCCGGGAGGAGATCCGGTGGCAGCCGGGTGGCGGAGCCAGGGACAGCCATCGGCAGAGCAGGGCTGGGCAGGCGGGCGCAAGGGCCGAGTGGAGGTCGATGGCTGGGGGCCGGGCGGAGCAGCGTCTGGGAGTGGAGCAGGTCGGGGCTGAGCGTGGGGGCCGGGAAGCAATGGCTACAGGGAGGCCATCGGTGGGAGATGCAGGTGGTGGGGAGGCCGGGGCTGAGCGCGGCGGTGTAGGTGGGTAGATCCAGGCTGAGTGCGGTGGCGGGAGGCCGGGGAGCAAGAGGACGGACGGGGGCTGGGAAACCAGAGGACTGACAGGGGACGGGAAACATTGCCGGTGGCCAAAGGATGTAGGGAGGCCGGCAGGGGGCTAAAGACCAGAGGTGCGGGGTCCAGGGTCTGCAGGTCTGCGGGAGCGACAGGGGCAAGGGCCCCATGGTACCTTGCGTACCATGGGAGCCTACCCCAAAATTTTTTTTGCAAAACAACAAAAAAAATTTTAAACCCTTTTTCGCCTCTTTTTTTTCTTTTGATTTTTTTTGAATTTTTTTTTTAATAAAAAATCAAAATCTGGTCTGCATGCCGTAAAAAGGCAAAATAATTTTTTTTTTTCAAATTTTTTTCTCGAACTGCGTGCCAGGGTCGTACGACCTGGATCTGGAGAAAAAAATGCTCCCAGAGGCTCAGGAACCAAAATAGATCAAATTTTATATGACCATAGGGGTTTTCAGGCCTTCTGAGCATGATGGTGAGGTCCATTTAGACCCAAAATGCTCAGAAAAAGGTCAAACCCTAGGTACATAAAAATTTCCTGAAACCCTAGATCTGCTTCCAAAGCAAAAATTCTCAAAACAAGAACAGGTAGTTGCAGATCTGAAGCTTTAATACCATATAGAAGTTGAGAAAATACAACACCATAGGAGCCCAAATAATCTCTGCAAGCTGAAAAACCTGTACAAGGAGAAGCAATGAAGCAAATCACAGAAGGAAAGAATACACAAGAAAAATATGCTCCAAAAGATGAGAGCTCAGTAATCTCCAAAATGTATTGTCAATAATAATCCTTCTTCATACAATGAAAAGAAAGAACTCAACCTTTAATAGGTCAAAAAACCCTAAAAGGGAAAACCTAGGTTTGCACATAATAATTAATTATATGCACCTAAAGTTAGCTTAAGTGTAAAAGAGATAAAGGGAACTTAAATAATTAAACAAATATTGTTTAATTAATCAAGTAAATATCCGAATACTCTAACATACCGGTCACTATAGTCAATGGAATTGCCTCAATCCATTTGGTGAAGTAATCGATGGCCGTGATGATGAACTTGTGTCCATTCGACGAGAAAGGATGGATCTTTCCCACTAGGTTGAGTTCCCATTGATGAAAAGGCCAAGATGTAGTGAATGGTTGCAACTCTTGCGTTGACGCATGTATGAAGTTGCCATGAATTTGGCACTTAGGGAATTTCCAAGCAAACTGATAGGACTCTTTCTCCATTATCAACCAATAATATCCCATCCATAGAAGTTTCTTAGCAAGAGTAGGACCACTTGAATGCGTACCACAAATACCTTTGTGAAGCTCATGTAAGGCGGAGTTAGATTCGTTACAATCGGGGCATCGAAGAAGAGTACCATCAAGACCTTGATGATTAAGCGTATCAACGGTTAAGGTATAGCGAGTTGCTTGTTAGATAAAGCTTCATTTTTGGCTACAACATAGGTCTGGTGAGAGGGTATTGTATTTGAGGTAGGCATAAATATTCCCGTATAGGGGTGAATCAAAACTGTTAAGGGAACATATGACTTGGGATTCTGCATTGTCATAGGAGGGGGAAAAAAATTGCTCCACCAGGAATTCATAGCAATTCTATTTATCTAGAATTTGTAGAAGTGAGGCGATAGTGGCCATTGCGTTAGCAACTCTGTTGTTTAGCCTTGGAATTTGTTCAAATGTGACGTGTACAAATTATTTCTTGAAATCCTCCACCATGCATTTGTACAACATCAAATTACCATCTTTCATCTGATAGCCATCATTGATCTGATTGATAACTAATTGAGAGTCCCCATAGACTTTCAATCTATGATTTTCCATTCCATGGCTACTTTGACACCTATCACTAGAGCTTCATACTCAATGATATTATTGGTGCATGGGAACATCAGTTTGTAGGATCACGAAATTGTGTGTCCTTCTAGAATGACAAACAAGATGTCGACACCCGATCCATGCTACATATAGGATCCATCAAAGAATAGGGTCCATTGCTTTGGTGTAACAATGAGCACATCGGTATCTGGAAATTCCACCTGTAGTGGGTGTTTATCTGGAAGAGGTGCTTCTATCAGTTGATCTTCTATTGCTTGTCCTTTGATAGCTCGCCATTCTGTGTATTGAATGTTGAACTCGCTTAGGATCATGACCCATTTTGTTAACCTCCCTATGAGAGCGGCTTTACTGAGTAGATATTTTAGTGGGTCGATCTTTGCCACTAGCTTGATAGTATGAGCTAACATATAGTGTCACAAATTTTGGGAAGCAAACACTATAACTAAGCAAGATTTTTCAATGAAAGTGTAATTGAGTTCATAGCCATTCAATGTCCTACTAATGTAATAGATGGATCTTTCCTTTCCTATTGAGTCTTCTTGTACTAGTAATGCCCCCAGTGACACTTCCGTTGTTGATATGTAGAGGATGAGTAGATTCCCCGCTATTGGTGGTACTAAAACAAGTGGATTCATGAGATATTGCTTCAGCTGATGGAATGATTCTGTAAACTTGTCTTCCTATCTAAAAGGTACATTTTTATGAAGTATATGGTTGAATGGGATACATTTGTCTGATAATTGAGCGATGAACCTTCTGATAGATAGTAGCCTACCTTGAAAAGATCGTAGTTGACTAATGTTCCTGGGAGGTGGCATTTCCATGATAGCTTGAACCTTTGCGGGGTCCACATTGATGCCTTTTTTTGATACAATGTAGCCCAAGAGTTTTCCATATGTGACCTCGAAAACACACTTTTTAGGATTCAATCTGACATTGAATTGCTCTAGTCATTGAAAGATTTTATTAAGAATGTCCAGGTGTTCTGCTCTTGTGAATGATTTGGCTAACAAGTCATCCACATAATCCTCTGTAAATGTGTTGGCATTTTTGATGATTATGCTATGATTGTCATTGATGGACACACGCTTGCTATGAGATCACTTTTTGAATGTATGACTTATGCTCAACAGGTATTTGTTCCAAACCAGTATTATGTTGTAGTCTTTAGACTATCGATGCTAAGTAGAAAGTGTTTACCGATATCAAGCAGTATGAAGACCCAAGCGGAATGAAGAGCTCAAGCGGTTTGAGGATCTCAAGCGAAGCGGAGCAAAGGAGCTAGAAGCGATAGTTATCATTTTCCCGGTCTTCATTTTTGTCAACTGGTAATCTATTTTATAATTGAACCGGTATTACTTTGAGTTACCAACCGGTAACCAGTAATACTCTGTGATGAGTTACCAACCGGTATATTTTTGTGATGAGTTACCATCCACCGACACTTTGACGGTGATTTTGTGTTGTGTTACCAAATGTGTCTAGATACAATGAACCTAGGAACTTGCAATGTAATCCTATTGGACCGACATGAAATCAGATTCCTTTTAAGGACATCATGTCTAGGGTTTTGCATGTGTGTAGCTGTTAGGTTCTTTGGTGGTTGATGAAATTCTTGTATGTGCGATCTTAACTAAGAAGATCAAGTTTATGTGCTGTAATAGAGTGTGGATTTACTGAAGACTGAAGTAATGTTGAAATGCATTAGCAATGAAATACCATAGATCTAATCAAGCAGATTGTGCCATTTGCTAGATCATTCACTTGTTGATTACTCACATCTTTGACAAGTTAGAAACCCTCAACCGGGTAGGCCCATAAAAGCCTTTGTAAATCCTCTAACAAGGTGATTCACATCTATGGATCTGAAATCCTCTCACAAGGTAGTCTTTAATCGAACTTATCTCCTAATAGAGATTGAGATTCCTAATAGGATCTGTTTTGGTAAAGAACATTGTATGACCTTAACCAGTTTGACCTTAACCGACCTAGTTACTATTCTGTAGATAGTTGCTTGTGAGTTTCATCTCATCATGGTTTTTCCCATTTGGATTGTTGGCATCTCAGTAGAAAGAAAGATTGTTAGCATTTCAATAAGGATATTGAGAAGGTTGTTGAAGAATATTGATATAGCTGAAGAAGGATGATTACTATCTTTATAACATTATTTTGTCATTGATGTCAAGAAATTGATTTTCTGATTCAGTATGATGTTGCCATATCTTAAGAAGTATGTTTTGATGAGTATTAAGTGGTCGATAAGTGACACAGAAAGAATGTGATGAATAAGGGGAGAAATAAGTTATTCAATGGGCAACTACTACCGAGTTAGATAATGATGAGTGTAGACACCTAAAAATGGTCAACGCTTGCGGAGTCATGCTTTAACATTTGCGCATTGCCTCATTTTAGGCTTTTGCGTCACATTAACATTTCTCCTATGATTCGTACTTGGTCTTTATCATTTGCAAACATCGAGTCATTCTTCTACATTCTTCAATTATCTCGTTCTCGAATTTGGTCTTGTCGACAACACTATCCAGTCATGATTTTAATTGATCTTATCCTATTGCATCAATGTGCATGCTTATTTGTCATCATTTTGGACATCGTCAATCCTAATTAGGGTTTTGTCCTCCTGTCAATCTTGCGATCAATTTGTCATCGATCATTGTCCTCTTATCAATCTTGTCATCTGGTGATCGATTTATCATCAATCCTTCAATCTTGTCGTTTAACGATCGATTTGTCATCGGTCGTTGTCATCTTGTTCGATCTTGTCATTTTGCGATTGATTTGTCATCAATCATGGTCATTTTCAATATTGTCATTTTGCAATCTATTTTGTCATCAATTCTTGTCCTCTTGTCAATCTTGTCATTTTGCGATCGATTTGTCATCGATCGTTGTCTGTCTCAAATATGTCAATTTGGATCAATTTGTCATTGTTCCTCGTCAATTGGCGCATTTTCTCAATCAAATCATTTATCACATTGGTCATTTATCAATCCAAAATCAAATCATGATCGAGTCAATTATCTTTCATCAAGACCTAATTCATCTTCTAGGGTTTCGTGATTTAATCATTTAACCTTGTGTGTGTCATTTCTTCTTTTAGGATTAATAAATTGTTTATTTATCCTAAGTCTTCTCATTGCAATTAAATTTTCATTTAATTGGCTAATTATTCCTCTTTGTGAATTAATTAATAAATGAAAGATTATTAATTAATTTACCTAATTTTTAATTTTCATCAATTCCTGATTTCTTAATTCCTCTTTTTCTAATTTTCTAATTTTTCTAATTCCTAATTTCAATTTCTTCCTATTTCCCTCCTAAATTCATGGGAATGACATTTCAATTTGTCATAATTTGTCATAATTGACAATCAATCAATTTTGACATAGAAGTTGTCATAATTTGTCATAAATCATCAATCAACAAATTTTGCATAGAAAGTGCATAATTTGTCATAATTGGCATAATTGATTTGCAATTTCCATTTGAATTGAATCATGCTAATCTTGTCATCTCTCCAATTCTTCTATCAATTGGATGAATTTCTTCAATCAAATCCCTTAACTAATAATCTTTAATCAGGCTATCGAATTTATGCTTCTAGTACTCTTGATCAATAATCAATGTCAATCTTGCTTTCAATCATGTATGTGCACTTGTAGGTGAGATCCACAACCATTTGAAGATGAAAGAAGAACAATGGAGCCACATGGAAGGAGCATTCAAATCGTCATCCGGTTTGCATAATTTCTAGTTTTGTATGCTTTTGTTTCATGTCTCTATTGAATGTTTCTTAGGATAGATTCATTGCAATGAATGCTTTTGTGATTGAGTTATTATGTTTATCTTGTCTTGTAATGATTTCCTATTTCCTAACGTACAATGAGATCATAATGTTTAGATTGTTTTTATATCCTACAAATGTTGTTGATTGTAAGGTTAATACTATACTATGTCACCGAGCAAAGAACCTAGTCGGTAAACCCTAAGGAACCTAGTCGGTAAACCCTAAGGTTATCGATATCGGTTAATGAAGGTAGAATGTCTACCAAGTGAAGTTCAGTATTTAGCGAGTTGCAACTGAGTTATGATAGATTGTATTGGATGAATACAAGCATTATTTAATGAAGGACAATGATGAGTTGGAGTTGATTAAATGATTGGTATGCCATGCATGAAGTTTGTTAAGGATCTATGGCAATGAAAGATTGGGAGGAAGATCTACAACTCAGATTGAACCGCAATAACCTTGTGCAAGTTCCAAGAAAGGAATGCAAGTCCCTAGGCAAGGTAAAACATTTTCAGATCGAAGGATACACTGAACCTGGTCAAGTTTGAAGATTTGATGGCTAAGATTTATCATGGGAAATGTGATCAAGGAGATTAAGCAGTTAGAATTGTTTATAAATAAGGAATTGTTGATGAACAATGCATGCGGGCAAGTGTAAGCACATGGATGCTACATATTGATTACTGAGCACAGAAGCTCGAAGACCTATTTTGAATAACAGAGTAAGGAGCCCAACAGAGGGATAAGATAAGTCCTATGACAAGATTGTTTTGAGCAAATAAGAATCTGCTTTAGCATTTCAGATGTGAAGTTACAGATATATTTACTACTGTTGTTTATTTTATAAGTGACAGGAAATCTCTTAACTGAGTGGACCTAACAGTCTTATTTGTAAATCCTCTAGCAAGGTGACATTCTAGTTGAGTGTTTGAAATCCTTTAACAAGGTCACTTCTAACAAAGTGAAGATTCTAACAGATCTGAGGGAAATCCCTTAATCGGGTCACATCTAGCAATGTGTTTGTAATCTTTAACAGGATTTGCTTTTAACCAAGCATATTCTAGAAGAGTATATTTCTTAGTGGGTCTGAAATCCCATAGTGGTTTTTCCCTATTTGGGTTTCCACGTTAAATCTAGTGTTATGATGATTATGTGTTTATGAGTTAGCATGTTTAGCAGTTTTTGATTATATTGCTGAAGTTTAAGTTATCGAGGTTGAATCTGTTGAAAATATTGAAGATTAAGTTTGTATGATTCACCCCCCCTCTCATCTTGTTAGCTATTGGTGTTATAAATTTACAATTGGTATCAGAGCTTTGGACTCCAGAAGAAAAGTTTAAAGGTACTTGAGGCAAAGATCCGAAGATGTATAAAAGGGATGTACCAAAGCTGAACAAGTCAAGTTTCTCCACATGGCAGAAAAGTATGAAGCTGCATTTATTAGGAATTGGAGAATATGCAACATATTATTTGGAGAATGATTACATACCACCAAGCACCAACCCAATGACCTTGGAAGAGATTAAGGCAAAGCAAGAACATATTCAAGCCATGATTGAAATAACATCAGCACTGAACGACTTAGAGTTTAATGATCTAGAAGGCTGTAATGATGCAAAAGCAATGTGGACCAAGCTTATATATGTGTATGGTGGTGATGAACATGTCCAAAGAGAAAAAGTAGATAGTCTAAGAGGACAAATTGAATCCATGAGAATGAGTGAAGGTGAGAACATAACCCAATACAGTACAAGGTTAAAGGAGACTGTCAATCAAATCAAAGGAGCAGGAGCAACTATTGAAGAAAAGGATGTGACAAGTAAGTTGCTTAGAAAACTTCTACTAGCTTATGCTATTTGAGTCTTTGCAATCAATGAATTGAGGTCTGTACCTAACATGCCAGTTTCTTTGGTTGCTACTATTGGTAAGCTACATGCATTTGAGTTAAGTAATTTTGATAACAGTGGGTCTTCGGTAAATAAAGTAGAATCTGCATTCAGTTCTTTTCATATTGGTGAATCTGATGATTACAATGATAGAATGAGTAAGTACTCTGAAGGGAATCACAGTGGAGCAAGTGAAAGATTTCATAAGAACATGGAAGAAGTACACAAACTATATGAGGAAATCAAGAATCAAGAAGAGTTTGAAGCATTATTAGCCAGAAGGTTACCGAGAGGCAAAGGCAAGTATAAAGGAAAGCTACCTTTAAAATGTTTCAATTGTGATAAAATAGGTCATATGGCTTCTAACTGTCCTAACAAAGAATCTAGTGAAAAGAGAGAATACCGAGATAACAGGCAGAAAGATAACCAATACAGAGGACACCAAGACTTCAGAAGGAGAGACAAAAAGACATGCCTAGTAGTTGATGAAGAATCCAACGATGATCAATCTGATGAAACTGATACATAGGAAGTTGTTTATGTGGCCTTTAAAGATGGATCAGATGAAGAAAGGTATGAAGAAAAATCCCTAATATCTCACATAAATAATAATGATTCTTGGATCATATACAATGGATGCTCACATCACATGACAGATGATAAACACAAGTTTGTTAAATTAGAAGACTATGATGGAGGTTATGTAAGATTTGGTAATGATGCACCATGTCTGGTGAAAGGTAAAGGATCTATAACACTTCTTGACAATGCTAAATGTGATGATGTATACTGGGTTGAAGGTTTGAAATACAATTTGTTGAGTGTAGCACAACTAAATAATATAGGATACCGAATAGAATTTCAAAAAGGAATTATCAAAGTTCATGACAAGCATGGAAAGTTAGCTGCTACCGGGACACAAATAAAAGGTAATACATTTCATCTTGACTCAACTCGGAACAAGTGTCTTTATGCTAAGATAGATGATACCTGGTTATGGCATAAAAGGTTTTATCATGTAAATTTTGATAATCTGATCAAAATAAGTAAGAAGCACTGAGTAAGAGGTCTACCGAGTCTAGAAAAACCTGAGAATGCTATGTGCCGAGGATGCCAGATGGGTAAGATGACAAGATCAAGCTTTACAAGTAAGTCCTACACTTCTAAAGGAATTTTAGATCTAGTACACACTGACCTTTGTGGTCCCATGAAAGTTCAAAGTTATTATGGTGATAAATATTTTATATTATTTGTGGATGATTACTCAAGGATGATGTCAGTTATGTTTTTAAAAGAAAAATTAGAAGCTTTTCAAATGTTTAAATGGTACAAGGCAAGAGTTGAAAATGAAACAGGAAGACAACAGAAATGTCTTAGATCTGATAGAGGAGGAGATTTGACTTCTGATGAATTTAACTTATTCTGCAATGATCATGGTATAAAAAGGCAAGTGTCTGCACCAAGAACACCACAACAAAATGGGATAGCTGAGAGAAGAAACAGATCAATTGTAGATTGTGCCAGAACCCTAATGATAGAAAAGAGGGTACCTCAAATATTTTGGAGAGAAGCAATCAGCACTGCTGTTTACACCCTGAACCGAGTACAACTGAAGAAAGGAACTATGAAGACACCATATGAAATCTGGTATGACAAGAAACCTAATGTAAGTTATTTTAAAATCTTTGGAAGTAGATGTTATGTTCACAAAGATGACAGAAATGGAAAGTTTGATCAGAAAAGTGAGGAAGAAACATTTCTTGGTTATTCTTCTAGAAGTAAAGCATTTAAATGTCTGATCAAATCATCTAATAAAATAATGGAAAGTGCAAATGTGAAATTTGATGAATTTGCAGAAAGAAATGATGAAGGAAATTCCAAAGAACCAGAAAGTTATGAAGAATTTGTTTATGTTCAATCGAGAAGTCCTACCGAGAAAGTTGCTGAAGAAAATGAAGATAATGTCCAGTTACTGAGTGATGAAGAAGATCATACAGAGCCTACCGAGCCTGTATTAGCCAAATATGTCAGAATACGTCATGCATCAAGTCAGATTATTGGAGATAAGGATGATCCAGTGATGACAAGGAACAAACTGAGACATAACACATGTCTGATATCTGAATTTGAACCGAGAATAGTAAAAGAGGCATTTAATAGTGAAGATTGGGTAAATGCTATGACATAAGAGATTGATCAAATCAAGAAGAATGACACATGGACATTGATCCCAAGACCGAAGGACAAAAGTGTAATCGGTACAAAGTGGATTTTCAGAAACAAGCTAAATGAAAAAGGTGAGGTCATTCGAAACAAAGCAAGACTAGTTTGCAAAGGTTATGCTCAAGAAGAAGGAATATATTATGGTGAGACTTTTGCACCCGTGGCTAGACTTGAGGGAGTAAGAACATTGTTGGCATATGCTGCTTTCAAAAATTTCAAGGTATATCAAATGGATGTTAAATCTGCATTTTTGAATGGTATACTAGAAGAAGAAGTTTACATTGAACAACCTGAAGGATTTGTTGAAGACAGGAGTAAAGATCAGGTATGTAAATTAAACAAAGCTTTATATGGTCTGAAACAAGCACCTAGAGCATGGTATGAGAGACTGCACTCTTAATCAAGATTGGTTTTATAAGAATAAGTGAAAACAACAATATGTACATGAAGAATGATGAGGAGAATGGAATACTGATCTCGGCCATATTTGTTGATGACATTATATTTTGTGGAAATGACTCTCTATGCAAGAACTTTGGAAATGAAATGTGCAAAGAAATTGAAATGTCAATAATCGGTGAGATAAAGTATTTTATAGGTTTACAGATACTGCAAATGAAAGATGATATTTTCATTACTCAATCGAAGTACATAAAGGAAATCTTGAAGAAATTTGGAATGGAGGATTCTAAACCTGTAAGTACTCCTATGACTACCAACTATAAACTATCAAAAAATGATGAATCTGCATGTATTGATGAGACACTTTACCGATCTATTATTGGAAATTTATAATATGTTGTGCATAGTAGACCGGATATAGCACATGCAGTAGGTATTGTTGCAAGATTTTTTGCAGATCCCAAGGAAACCCATATGACAACAATCAAGAGAATTTTTCAGATACTTGAGAGGCACCAAAGATTATGGCTTAGTATATGAAAAGAGAAATGATTTTGATTTAAAAGTTTATACTGATGCTGATTGGGCAGGGAACATTGATGACCGAAAAAGCACAAGTGGTGGAGCTTTCTTCTTAGGAAACAGACTAGTAAGTTGGCTTAGCAAGAAACAAGGATGCATTTCACAGTCAACAGTTGAAGCTAAATATGTTGTTGTAGCATTGAATTGTACCAATATAGCATGGATCAAGCAACTGTTGGAAGGTATAAATGAGAAGGTTTAAGAGCCAGTAACTATATTATGTGATAATACTAGTGCCATTAACATTTCAAAGAATTTGGTAATGCACTCTAAGACAAAGCATATATCTATAAAGTATCATTATCTCAGAGAAGAAGTTCAAGAGAAGAAAGTTGTGTGGGAATATATCAGTTCAAAGGAGCAAATAGCAGACATCTTCACAAAGCCACTGCCAAGGGACACTTTTGAGTATCTCAGAAGCAAGCTAGGGGTCCTGCCCCTATCTTCTACTCACTGACAGAGTTCGGTGAAAGCGTCAATTCGATGAATCTACATAATATTATGTGTGGATTGATGCCGATTTACACTTTAGGAGGTCGCCTAAAGTTGTGCAAGAAATAGGGAATAGAGACAAGTTGCTCTGACCGAGACTGAAATGATACGTGTGTAACATAGTAAACGCAAGCACTTCACAACAGAAGAGTTCATGATTTAGTTCTTTTACTTTTTGGCATTGTTGTCAAAGGAGGAGAAGACTAAATGGGAAAATCCTAAATGATGAAAATAACAAAAGACTAATGATAGGGGGAGAAGATTACTGCAAAAAGGGAGAAGACTAAATGCAAGACAACAACTCAGAAGACTCAAGGATAATAGGAGAAGATTACAGCAATCTGAATCCAAATCAATTTGAATATCTTGTTGGTATTACCATTTAATTGTTGGTTTTTCCATCAATGCCAAAGGGGGAGATTGTTGGCAACTCAGTAGAAAGAAAGATTGTTAGCATTTCAATAAGGATATTGAGAAGGTTGTTGAAGATTATTGATATAACTGAAGAAGGGTGATTACTATCTTTATAACATTATTTTGTCATTGATGTCAAGAAATTGATTTTCTGATTCAGTATGATGTTGCCATATCTTAAGAAGTATGTTTTGATGAGTATTAAGTGGTCGGTAAGTGACACAAAAATAATGTGATGAATAAGGGGAGAAATAAGTTATTCAATGGGCAACTACTACCGAGTTAGACAATGATGAGATCATGATGTTTAGATTGTTTTTATATCCTACAAATGTTGTTGATTGTAAGGTTAATACTCTACTATGTCACCGAGCAAAGAACCTAGTCGGTAAACCCTAAGGTTATCGATATCAGTTAATGAAGGTAGAATGTCTACTGAGTGAAGTTCAGTATTTATCAAGTTGCAACCAAGTTATGATAGATCGTATTGGATGAATACAAGCATTATTTAATGAAGGACAATGATGAGCTAGAGTTGATTAAATGATTGGTATGCCATGCATGAAGTTTGTAAGGATCTATGGCAATGAAAGATCGGGAGGAAGATCTACAGCTCAGATTGATCCGCAATAACCTTGTGCAAGTTCCAAGAAAGGAATGCAAGTCCCTAGGAAAGGTAAAACATTTTCAGATCGAAGGATACATTGAACCTAGTCAAGTTTGAAGATTTGATGGCTAAGATTTATCATGGGAAATGTGATCAAGGAGATTAAGCGGTTAGAATTGTTTATAAATAAGGAATTGTTGATGAACAATGCATGCAAGCAAGTGTAAGCACAAGGATGCTACATAGTGATTACCAAGCACAGAAGCTCGAAGACCTATTTTGAATAACAGAGTAAGGAGCCCAGTAGAGGGACAAGATAAGTCTTATGACAAGATTGTTTTGAGCAAATAAGAATCTGCTTTAGCATTTCAGATGTGAAGTTGCAGATATATTTACTACTATTGTTTATTTTATAAGTGATAGGAAATCTCTTAACCGAGTGGACCTAACAGTCTTATTTGTAAATCCTCTAGCAAGGTGACATTCTAGTTGAGTGTTTGAAATCCTTTAACAAGGTCACTTCTAACAAAGTGAAGATTCTAACAGATCTGAGGGAAATCCCTTAACCGGGTCACATCTAGCAATGTGTTTTTAATCTTTAACAGGATTTGCTTTTGACCGAGCATACTCTAGAAGAGTATATTTCTTAGTGAGTCCAAAATCCCACAGTGGTTTTTCCCTATTTGGGTTTCCATGTTAAATCTGGTGTTATGATGATTATGTGTTTATGAGTTAGCATTTTTAGTAGTTTTTGATTATATTGTTGAAGTTTAAGTTACCGAGGTTGAATCTGTTGAAAATATTGAAGATTAAGTTTGTATGATTCACCCCCCCCTCTCATCTTGTTAGCTACTGGCATCAGAACTTTACAGTTTCCACGTCAAAATCTCTTGTGTTACGGTGATTGTGCTTCTATGGGTGAATGCCTTATTTGCTATTTGGTTTGCATGTGTGTTAACCGGTTTGTTTGTAAAACTATTTTACCAATTTACTGCTAGACTGTTTAAGTGTTTAAGTACAGTATTTTTTGGAATACTAATTCATCCCCCCCTCTTAGTATTCATCAATTGGTATCAGAGCAAACCTTTCTATAAGTCTAACCACTTGGAAAGAGATATGGGGGAATATACTGTGAGGGAACTTACTCATCGGTTCACTCAGATTAAGAAAGCCTATGATGAACTGAAAGTCAAGTACAAGGCCTCTATGGCAAAAAGAAGAGAGCATGCTAAAAAACTAATGGAACTAATTGAAAACAATTCTTCTGATGAAGCAGACATGGAAGCCCTAGTTCAAGAAGTGGAAAAACTGAATGAATCCAATACCAACCTGAGAAAGGAGTTGGAAGGACTGACTATCTGAATGTGTCAAGATCTTGAGAACCGGAGGAAAATAGAAGATCTGGTAAAAAACAAAGATCATGAGATCTCCAAGCCGAAGCAAGAAATCAGTGTTCTCACCGCTCATCTCCAAGAGTGTAAAGTGGAAAAAGAAGAAGTGCAAGGTGAACTAAACATAGCTATTTTTGAGAATGCAACCTTGAAGGAATCCAATGCTGCTATTTCCAAAGAACTCATCGAGTCTAAGGAAATACTTGCCAAATTCAATAAGAGCACTGTCAAGCTAGAGCAGAAGCTTGAATTAGCAAAACCGGTAAAGAATAGCAATGGACTTGGTTTCTTTGATTATGAGGAAGGTGAGACCTCTGGAACAAAAGATGGAACATTAAAGAAACAACCAACACTAAAGGATAAAGGTAAGAAAAAGTTCAAACCTATTTGCTTTAATTGTCTCAAGGAAGGACACACTGCTAATGTATGTAGAAGTAAGGCTTACAATAATTTTCCTTATTTTCTAAACGATAAGCCTAGACCCAATAGATTCAATGGCAATTGTTATGCATGCAACAAGTTTGGGCATAGTGCATTTGAATGTAGGTCTATCATGCACAACACCGGAAGGTATCCTCAAAGGAGTCAAGGAATTTTTCTGAACCCTCTGGGAACTGGAACCCAAACCGGTTTAATACCTATAATCATCATTCAGGTAGTGGTGACTATCAAGCGGCAACCAGATGGAGAGAAAACTATTTGATTTGTCATGGTCATGGTCACACTGCTGCAACATGCAGAAGGAAGAATGGAAACATGAATAATGGACCTTGGAGAGCACCTGGAATGATTTGCTATCATTGCAACAAACCGGGGCATACAACAAGATTCTGCAGAACTAGAAAGAATATATCAGATGATATATCGGTCACTCCAGAAGGAAAGATTGATCTTGAAACTGTTCAAGCGGATATGAAGAAAACCTGGAAGAAGAAGCCAGAAGAAGTGATTCAAGAAGAATTGGTTTCTACAGCTAGTGTGGAAGTCACTGAACCGACAAACTAAGCACCAGAAAAGCTTAGGGGGAGAAAATAGTGAAATGTTTCAAACCCCCAGTTTACACCGATAAAAGACCTCAACCGGTATATGATATCTATCAGTTGGCAGAAGACCGGAAATAGTAAAAGGCAAATTAGGGTTTACGCCCTAATAGTGGAGCATTTATTATGGTAGGTGAAGAACTTGTTTAAAAGAATTTTTCAAGTCATTTTTCACTTATTAGTTCTTGAGCGAAGAAGTTTTTTAAGCACTGAGTGAAGAAAAATGATTTGGATTGCAATTTGAAGAATTTTTCAAAATCTCGAAGAAGAATCAAAAGCTAACATCTGTTGGTGAAGTGTAGAACACAAAGCGGTATTTCAACAACCAAAGGAGTGTGTGGCGAAGTATAACTTGCGAGCCCTAAATTTTGATTTATGAAGGTACTTTTCAAATTTCTCTATTTATCATGGCTTCTACATCACACCCTAGCTCTAGTGCACCCGTTGGTTCTGTAGACTTCATTCAATGAAAGGCAAAATATAATGCCCTATCTCAAATACCTGCTAGTGTCATAGTAAAGGAAGGTATTTCCGATCACATTGACTATAAGATTGAAGATCTAGGATCTCTGATGATCCATTCTTAGTTGAGTTTGTTCTACGGGAAGGACAAGAAGATTAAACCGAAATTTAGCATTCTAGAAAAGAAGAAGCTTCACAATGCAGTCTATTTCCTTGAAGAGTTTTCAGATGGTCACATCTGCATCATTCTAAGCAAAGTGCACAATGATCAAATGTACTTAGAGTGGATGCATGACATCACACCAGAAGTAATTCATGTTGTCACCGGTTTCTATAACGTCGGTGAAGTGCTAGCCCTAAGGAAGATAATCAAGATGGAAATGACCAAGCTCACCGGTTCTGTGAGCGACCAACAGGGAATGACCATCAATCCCATTAAGGACGATCTAGTCAAATATGCCTGCATGGTAATAGGTTACCAAAAATTTTATGCTAGCAGGATCAACTCTGTCTCTGCTGCAGTGGTAAATGCTGCCTACAGGATGATCATGGAAGATGCATCATTTGACTTATGCACCTGTATGCAAAGACAACTTTTGGTGAACCTAAAGTCGATTAAATAGGACAATGCCTTGAGATTCAAGTTTGGACAACTATTGGTTGGGTTGTTCTTCTACTTCCAAGGTTACTTCCCAGGAGTCAGAGATATTCAGTGGTCTGCCGACCAACCGATTACAAAGCAAATCAAGGAAAGCCTTCAAGCGGTTGGAACCAGTTATTCAGAAGTCCTGAACAAATACTTTGATGAGTTCAGATGCAAGATGAGCCAAAGAGTGAGGATATCAGGTGATATTGTCAAGAAATATGAAGATGAAATTCGCTTCACCATCATAGTTGATGAATGCATAATGGAGGCGATTGAGCCAAGACAGGAAGAAGTGGAACCAATGGGATATGAGGTAATGTATGACATGCTAGATGGGTATGCCTCTACCCTACTCACCTTGCCCCTTGATCCAAAGGCAAAGAGAATCGACACCTATTTGGAAAGAGTTACATCGGTTGAAGAACCCTTAGTAAAGAAGGGAAAGGCAGTGCCTTCATCATCGACACCGATCACTGCAGCTAGTCCCAAAGTGACCAAGCGGTCACCAACAAAGAAGAAATCGGAAGCTGCACCCACCAAAGTCTTTGAGAGGAAGTGGAAGACAAAAAGAAACACACCAGACTCAAAGGACACTGTGTCTAAAGAACAACCTAAGAAGACTAGGCAAACAAGGAAAAAAATGAAGAATGAACCGACAACATCTGCACCGGTAAATATTGATATTTCCTCTTACAAACCTTTGACACATTGTCAAAGAACTATTAAGAATATTAGAAGAAAAGTTCTTGGTGATTTAAAAGAGTACTTTGATGATTTTAATGATGATGAAAAGGAAGAAGTTGAATAGGAAGTCATTAATTATTTATGTATTAATGACCGGTTCCTTCAAAAATTAAATCTGAGACACCTAATTCTTTATATAATTCCTTAGATAACAAATGGCGCATTTCCATAGAGAAGGAACAAGAAATAAGAGAGGAAGTATTTGCACAATACTTTCTTGATGTGCCCAAATCAAAAATTTATGAAGTGGTGGAGAGATATAAGGGCCTCTTCTTCATGAGAAGAAGGAGATTCCTGTTGCTAGAAGGAAAAGTCCCAGAAGTGGTAAACGATACCCACTCCCTTGCTCAATCTGCTTTAAGGTTGCATCAAGTGGTTGAAGCCAATGAAAAGGCTAAGCAAAAACTGGAAATCAATCAACCAGATGAAGTATATGACAGTGAAGGAGAACCGGTCACTACTCAATTGGACCCTATTGATGTTGATGCCTTGAACGATGAAAATGTTACTCCAGATGCACCAACAGAAACAACAGGTCAGGAGAAAAAGGAGGAAGAAAAGAGAAAACATTCAGAAGAGGAAAAGAAGAAAAAGGAAGAAGAGAAGAGAAAAGCAGAAGAAAAGAGAAAAGAGGAAGAAAAGAGAAAAGAAGAGGAGAATAAGAAACAACAAGAAGAGACAAAGACGGAAGTGGAAAAGAAAGAAGAAGAGAAACAAAAGGAAGAAGAAAAGAAATAGGTAGAGGAGAAGAGAAAGAAAGAGGAGAAGAGGAAGCAAGAAGAGGATAAGAGAAATGAAGAGGAGAAAAAGAAACAGGAAGAGGAAGAGGAGAAGAAAAAGGAAGAGGAGAAGAGAAAGGAAGAGGAGAAGAAGAAGTAGGAAGAGGAGAAGAAGAAGAAGGATGAAGATGAAGAGAACTAGAAAGAAGAGGAGACGTAGAAAGAAGAGAAAAGAAAGATAGAGGAAGAGGAGAAAAATAAGATGGAAGAGGACAAGAAAAGAGCTAAAGAGAAAGACAAAGTGACACAGAGCACTTAGGTGGAGACCCCAAAGGCAATCGGTAGTCAAGCCAAACCAGCTGACATCACCAGTCCCATTGACCTCCAGTCTGCAAATGAAACTAAGCTACTGCAAAGCATTAAGCTTGCTCAAGAGCGGTTGGATGCTCTAAGGAGGAAAAAGGAGGAAGAGGTGATTCAAACTACGGTGGAAACACTCACCAATTTGCTACTTGATACCAACCTGCTCAATACCGATTCCTCTCTTACCCAATTGAAGCTCCTATGCACAGTTGTAGAAGACCAGGTGCAAAGTCTGGAAGAAGTTGCTGAAGCCAGTGCCCAAAAGAAGCATCAAAAGACTCTGGACACTGCCTTGGTGAAAAAGTTAACTGAGCTCCGATATGATCTATAGAAGGCACAAAAGGACATCAGAGATGCAATGGATGAGGGCAAACTACTGTTCAGTAAGATATGTCAACCCCATCTATTCTATGATGATGTACTTGCTCAGAAAGACAAACTGCAATCTGATATGCAGTCATTCATAAGAACCTTCAAGATGCCATATGATTCCTTCACCACATATGGGCAAACCATTCATAGGTTTCAACTCCAGTTTGCAAGAATAGAGGCAGAGATAAGAAACTAGACACAAAATTTGTAGGAACTTCAACTAGTCCTACTGCTAAGACTGCAAATTCTCCAGAAATGCTATCTCAATCTGGATGCCCTAATGGTCACTCAAGAGATGAGTACCTTGGATGCCATGGAAGAGCAGGTCTATCAGATACAAATGGAGAATGAGGTTTCTATCTCATTGCTTGAATCATGGTCCTTATCCATGAAGACATTTATGTAGGACTTTAAGTCAGTTTTTGACAAGTTTCACTCTTTATTGTCATAAACTCTTATTATTTTAATGTTAATTGAACAAGGGTTATTCAGCTGTACTTTGTCATTGTTGGCAAAGGGGGAGTAGTATTTTGTATTTAAAATTATGATGCATGCTATGTATACTTTCATGTTTATCTCTGTAACGAAGTAGTATACTTTGTATTTTTTGCAAAAGGGATAGTGTATATGCTTAGGGGAGTAATTTTGATTATGACATAATTTTGTTGTAAAACACTTAGATGTCAAAAATTTTCCTAAGTGTTGCCATCAATGCCAAAGGGGGAGATTGTTGGCATTTTTGATGATTATGCTGTGATTGTCATTGATGGACACACACTTGCTATGAGATCACTTTTTGAATGTATGAATTATGCTCAACCGGTATTTGTTCCAAACTGGTATTATGTTGTAGTCTTTAGACTATCGATGCTAAGTAGAAAGTGTTTACCGATCTCAAGCGGTATGAAGACCCAAGCAACATGAAGAGCTCAAGCTATTTGAGGATCTCAAGCAGAGCAGAGCAAAGGAGCTAGAAGTGGCAGTTATCATTTTCCTAGTCTTCATTTTTGTCAACCGGTAATCTATTTTATAATTGAATCGGTATTACTCTAAGTTACCAACTGGTAACCGATAAAGTTGTATAAACCGGTAATACTCTGTGATGAGTTACCAACCGGTATATTTTTGTGATGAGTTACCATCCACTGACACTTTGATGGTGATTTTGTGTCATGTTACCAAATGTGTCTAGATACAATGAACCTAGGAACTTGCAATGTAATCCTATTGGACCGACATGAAATCAGATTCCTTTTAAGGACAACATGTCTAGGATTTTGCATGTGTGTAGCTGTTAGGTTCTTTGGTGGTTGATGAAGTTCTTGTATGTGCGATCTTAACTAAGAAGATCAAGTTTGTGTGCTGTAATAGAGTGTGGATTTACTGAAGACTAAAGTAATGCTAAAATAGATTAGCAATGAGCTACCATGGATCTAATCAAGCAGACTGTGCCATTTGCTAGATCATTCACTTGTTGATTACTCACATCTTTGACAAGTTAGAAACCCTTAACCGGGTAGGCCCAGAAAAGCCTTTGTAAATCCTCTAACAAGGTGATTCACATATGTGGATATGAAATCCTCTCACAAGGTAGTCTTTAATCAGACTTATCTCCTAATAGAGATTGAGATTCCTAACAGGAACTGTTTTGGTAAAGAACATTGTATGACCTTAACCGGTCTGACCTTAACCAGTCTGGTTACTATTCTACAGATAGTTACTTGTGAGTTTCATCTCACCGTGGTTTTTCCCATTTGGGTTTCTATGTAAAAATCTCTTGTGTTATGGTGATTGTTCTTCTATGGGTGAATGCCCTATTTTCTATCTGGTTTGCATGTGTGTTAACCGATTTGTTTGTGAAACTGTTTTACTGGTTTACTGCTAGACTGTTTAAGTGTTTAAGTACAGTATTTTTTAGAATACTAATTCACCCCCACCTCTTAGTATTCATCAAAATATATGCATCATTTCATGGAAGATAGTTGTCATCGCTCTCTGATAAGTTGCACTAGCATTTTTCAAGCCAAAAGGTATGACGTTCTAGCAGTATGTACCCCATGAACATGTGAATACAGTTTTATCCTAATCTTCTGGAGCTATCTTGATTTGATTGTAGCTGAAAAAAACCATCCATGAGGGATAGTATTGCATGCCCTTCCCTTAGATCAACAAGGGTCTCGATGCTTGGTAAAGGAAAGTCATCCTTCAGACAAGCCTTGTTGAGATCCCTAAAGTCTGTATAAATCTTGATGCTTTTATTTTATTTAGAGATTGACACAATGTTAGAAATCCATTTCGCATAATCAATGGGTTAGATGAATCCTACATTAAGTAACTTCTTCATCTCTTCTTTGACCAATATGGTGACATGTGGGTTCAACATAATTTCCATTTGACAAGTTTAGCTCCAGGAGGGATGGAAAAGTGATGCATGATGAGATTTGGATCTATCCCTAGCATTTTTGCATAGGACCAAGTAAAGCTGATTTGCTTCTCCTTGAAGAATTTGACAAAGTCATGTTTTTCTTTTTTTGTTAGTGATTCCTCAAGATGTATGGTTCTTGTTGTTACTTCAGTGCTGATATTTATTGATTGAGTTGGCTCAATAAAGATGGGTGATCTCTCTTGGTAATTTTCAAGAAGAGTGTCAAGTTTCTCATCTTCAGGTGCCTCAAAGAGGTTTTAACCATTCGATACGTCTTTTGT
The DNA here is from genome assembly GCF_030272615.1 of Cryptomeria japonica. Classification (NCBI taxonomy): domain Eukaryota; kingdom Viridiplantae; phylum Streptophyta; class Pinopsida; order Cupressales; family Cupressaceae; genus Cryptomeria; species Cryptomeria japonica. The sequence continues at coordinate 20,123,896 of NC_081408.1, read as the reverse complement.
TTTTACTTTTTTTGTGATCTAATACTGCCATTAGATGATTTTCACCATTAAATTGATTTTTTATTTTGTTCATTTTGCAACTAAGAGGCTTGAAACTCCCTTGATTGCAGATATCATTATGTGGTTTGCTGGTGGAGCATGTTTTGGGGTTGACTGAGCAAAGGTATTGAACAATGACCGCATCATTTTAGAATATTGGTATATCATTGTGCTCAGTTTCTTTCCATTCTATAAGGTCAAGATATATGAGAGGTAGGGAGTCATTTGGTGGGTTAAGGTCTGCCACTATAAGAGTCATGATAGAGATATTGTCATAGTTGTCTGTAGCATGGGTGAGGTCTATAATAGTCTCAAGGTTTTTGATGGTACTCTCATCGATATTTCCTCTTTCATATTGAAGCTTCTCATTCTCACTAGCCTCATAGATATGTTGTGGTCTGAATTCAAATGATATATCTTGAGCCTTGTCCCTCATAAGGAATGGGTGTGTATGCATGGATTGTATCCACCTCAATATCCTAAGTAATATCTAAACAAGTCTCCCATTCATACTCATTGGAATCTATTTCAGAATTGATGTCCAAGGTTACCCCACTAAACCGGACAAGAATGTTGTATGGCGAAAAGAGCTCACTGATAATTGATACCAGTTGGGTAGCTTGTTCTGATTCAGGATCTGTACTTGTTTGTACTCTTTGGATTTTCTCATACATAGTTTCCCTTCTTTGAGTAGCAATCTCCTCAGGTTGTGGCTCGCATTCAGTTTGATCATGTGCTTGTACATGATGTAATTTTTAATAAGTAGCCTCCTCTCTTTGGATAGCGATTCCTTCTTGTCATTTCTCATTTTCTTCATGTTCTTGTTCTTTTCTTCTCTTTTTTTCTGCTTGGTTCAACATCACTTGATGCAAGTCATCATTATGTGTTATCTTTTCTCTCCATTAGGGTTTTTGATGGTGATCTCGCTTTTGCACAAGGTTGAACATGCTAGCCATACCTAAGTTCTATTTTTTTTTTGCAAGTTGTGAATGACCTAGGAGGTTGTATGGGTTCTAGGATGCCCTCTTGATGCTTGCCGATACATCCTTTTCCTTTGTATCCCATTCTTTGCATGATTTCAAACCCCTTTCCTTACTGTTCTATGGGAATGATCACTTCTAGGGAAGCAACTCTTATTTCTTCCTCATCCTTGTATATCCAGCTAAGGATGTCCTTGTCTTCTGATTCTTCCGTAAGTGTGTGGATTTGGATAAATTTACTATCAAACTTCTTGATGGGTTGTGTTTCTTGATTTCTTTATGTGGAAGGTTGTCCATGAGATTTTGGTGAAGTTGGCAACTTCGATAGACACAGGGGTTCAAAAGAGTACTACCCCATCCCTTGGTCCTTTATCTTCATCTTTTGATCAAAGTCTATGGACAAAAACTTGAGTTTTTCTTGATTGTTGAATGACGAGGAAGCTTGGGCCTCCATGTTGTGTGGAGCCAAAACATCTTGTGTTGCCCCCATAGTGCTGCAGTACTTAGTGTCTGCTGATATTGAAACCTCTTGTCTATTGTAGGGGAATTTGAGACATTGATGGTACATGGTAGGTACCGTTGCATTTCATGGATCCAAGGATGACCCAATAGTATGTTGTATATCAATTCTATGTCCAAGACTTGGCACAATGTGTCTCTTTGCACAAGTCCTACTTGAATGGGTAGTACCACTATTCCTTCAGATGACCTTTCTTCATCATCATAAGCTTTGATAGTGATCTTATTTTTAGGGTCAATAGCTTTCTCGAAGAATCCCAATGCACGAATAAGATTTAAGGTACATATATTGAGACCAGGTCCTCCAGACTTTGATATGGAGCAGGGTGTTGTGTGGATGACTCAAGGATACGTCACCATGCTCTGAAAAAGATATGTTATGTGGCACTGTCATATGTGCCACCATGGCTTGGAACAAATTGATATCCATATTATTTGGAATTGTTGTTTCTACAATAGCTTTCTCCATGATATCCTTATGATTTGGGGAGAGTTTAAGTAATTCAAGTATTGATATCTGAGCGGGTGTCCTTTGTAGTTGATCAACCAAGTTATATTGAGTCTTGGGGATATTTGTTGCTTTAGATGTGTTCCCCTTGAAGACATATTTTTGAGCCCTCATTGTCACATTTATCGATGCATGCTCTTGTTTATCTTTGATCTTTATGACATTTATTTGATTGTCACATGCTAATGTGATTTATGACATTTTAGTATATGTGATTGATGCGGGCTCCTTTGTTGTTGTTTGACATTTATGCTCCTCCCTTATCGTAATTAGGAAGAGGATTTTTGAAAGCCTCACGATCACCATTGGTTTTATGATCATCGACCATTATGTCTCCCTTATCTATCATATCTTGAATTAGGTTTTTCAACCTCATGCAATTGTTTGTTCTATGCCCCTTATTTCGATGATAGTCACAATAATGCGATTTATTCCACCATGGTGGTTTGACTTGGGGTTCAAAGTTGCTTATGATTGGAAATGTGATATCCTTGTTTGCCAATAGTTCTCAAAATGCAGATTCCAAGGTTTATCCCAATGATGTATATATTCTTCGATATGGGGGATGTGGAGTGTTAGCGTTTCCCTCTTGGTTATTGTTGTTCCTCTGATTGTTGTTGTTATTCCCTCGGTAGTTATTGTTTCCTTGGTTGTTGTTGTTGTGGTTGGGAGTGCGTTGATAATTGTTGGTGCCTTGATTGACACTTCTTTGATCATTGTTGGTGTTGGCAATTGACACTCTATTGGTTAAGTTTCTGTAGCATCCTAAAATTGCGACACTTGCAATTTCGACTGCATTTGGGTCTTCACGATGGCGGCGCAATGTTGAACCTAAATGGAGACCCTGAAACCTGTTTGCGACATCAAAAACTGCATATTTCTGCACCTTGGCCTGATCCTCCTTGCACCCTGCTATCCCGGGAGGTGGGATCATGGCGCCCAACGCCCTAGTCCCTGCCCCTATTTTGGACCCGGTCTCTTGTTGGGCATCGGGTCTTTAAGTTTGCAATTTGGAAAATAATGTTCCTATGTCGGCCTAAGGTCGGAAAAACCAGTCTCCTAACCCTAATTGACAAGTATATAAACTACATTTCCCCTCCCAGAAAAGGGTAAGTGGTAAGAAAAAGAGAAAAAAACATATGTTTGCAAGAGGCGGAAGCGATAGGCAAACATTCAAACATTCAAACATTCAAGCATTCAAACATTCCTTCAAGCAATTGAGCATTCTAAGTCTCCATTCAAGGCTACGTGTTACATTCAAGACAAGGATTCAACCATTGAAGAGGAGATCATTTACAACATACAACATACAACATCATTACACCTTCGCATGTAAGAATACAAACTGTATATGGTGAAAATGGATAACAATGATAACAATATTGAAAGGCTAAATGAATTCAACCACTAAACCCTAGCCTAACAATGAACAAAGATCCACCATAACATATGAAGATTACCTAAGACAATGCAAATAACTCAAAATCACAAAGATTATACCATCACATGTCCAATAGGGTTTTGATCTCCATTCTTCCTATCTCCATTGATCTTGCTTGATATACTTGCTCTCAGATTTTTGTATGCACAAGAGCTCAACAAAGAACGGAATGTGGTTGCAAGTGGAATTGTAGTGTAGTCAATTGATCAAGTAGTTAGGGTTTGACAATGAAGAAAGCATCTCCTTAAATAGAAGACACAATAAGAAATGTAGGGTTAAGATTGAGAGGTGTAAAAAGAGAGGTCGGCTAGGATTAGAGGGTAGGTAAAAGAAATACCAAAATAATGAAAGAGGTAGGTAGTGTATGAATTAAGAGATGAATGACATGTGTCATGTGTAGAAAAAGATAATGAATTAATTAAATAAATAAAGATTTATTTAATTAATAGAAGAAGTAGGACAATTAAATAAATAAAATATTTATTTAATTTAAGAAAGGGATAATTTAAATAAATAAATGTATTTATTTAAATGAGAAATAAGGCTAGAAGAGGATAAATGAATTAATTAAATAAATAAAAATTTATTTAATTAATAGAAGAAATAGGCTTAGATAATTAAATAAATAAAATATTTATTTAATTAAACATGACAATTTTGAGTGTCTACATTTTGCCCCTCTTTGAGACAATGCGGCTTGTCGCGTTGTTTCAAAGAAGATAAGATGAACTGATACAGAGTTGCCCCAGTATGGGAATGATATGCCCCCTCGAGAGATTGGATGAAAATGTCTGAAAAGATTGTAGACAATCTCTCGATAAGAAAGACGGGATAGAATGGACTGATTGGATAAAGTGACAAAGTCACGGGATGAGAAAGACTGACTCGGGAAATGAAGACAAGGGCTAGGCTAGGCTATAAGATAGACCACGGGCAAAAGACATCCTCATTGTCATCCACACCCTTACGAGATCACAGTGCAGAGCGAAAATAGAGCAGTAGCAGTCAGCAGTGATAGCTTTCATTCATAGATTCGATCGTGTTCGCCGATTCCAGCGACCAGCCGATGCAGGAGAGCCGGTAAGTACCCGAAAACCTCCTCGTACTTTCACGCATTTTGAGTTTTGTCATAAATGCATGTTTAGGAGCAATAAATGCGCTAGGAATAGGATATTTAAAAAGTGCAAAAACGCGCAACCGTGTCTGTGTCAGCGCCAGGCGCGTCTGTGTTCAACAGGCACGTCTGTGTCGGGTCCAGGTGCGTCTGTGCCTGGAACCGCGTTTGTGCTGAATGCGGACGCGTTTGTGAAATGTAGCAGCGTCTGTGCTTTTTAGTAGCGTTTATGTCATGTAGGGACGTCTGTGTTCCCTGGTCGCGTTTGTGCATGTCCTAGGCACGTTTGTGTTCAGGAAACGCGTCTGCGTTGCAGAAGCGCGTTTGTGCAGTCTATAAGCACATTTATGAGTTAAAAGCGCGTTTGCATTGTAAAAGTGCGTTTGTGTGTTTAAATGCATGGTTTTAGTCTTTTAGGTCAAATCGGCAGTTCTGTGATGAACATATGCTGTCGATTGGATAAGCTGCTGAGAGGATACACTCAAGCAGGTCCTCTAGGAAGATTAGGATAGATCCAGGCACTTTGTGATGAACAGGGAGCACCAAGATAGGCAACACTTTGTGATGAACAGGAAGTGCAAATGTGAGTGACACTTTGTGATGAACAGGGAATGTCATACACGTAGTACTTTGTGATGAACAGGGAGCACTACTAGGATAAATAGCAACACTTTGTGATGAACAGTGAGTGTCACTAGGATAGATAACCAGATGCATTTAGGTAGCTAGTAGCATTTTGTGATAAACAGTGAATGCCACGATAACTGACAAGATTGATTGTGTGACTGCAGGAGTATTTGCCGATGTTGGAGTCCCGGGAGAGATTCCCGTTGACTCAGAGACTGCGACTGGAGTTGTCGATTTAGGACATGATTTCCATTGAGGAGATGGGTCTCACACATGTGCTCTATGTGCCTGAGTTTCGGGCAAACATGGGGTTGCTGACTGCGTTGGCCAAGAGATGGCACTCAGAGACATGCACGTTTCACCTGCCGATGGGTGAGATGACAGTGACATTGGAGGATGTGTACAGGATTCTGCATGTTCCTATTGATGGAGAGTTGATTCCCTACGACCGTGACGGTGACAGGGAGGCATTGAGACGGGTTTTCAAGGATCCCGGGTTGGAGATGCGAGCAGGTCATGTAGCCTGGGATACCATGACTGCCACAGGTTTAGCATTGCCGGCAGTTATTGGGGGAGTCATCAGTGGGTATTTGTGTCCAGACAGGGCCACACGAGGATTGGTAGTGGGCTGGGGAGGGGCATTGGAGACGCTGATGGTAGAGCACACTAGGTATGCATGGGGGCCATGTGTCCTGGCACATTTGTATTATGAGCTGCATCAGTTTGTGTACCACGGATCAGTGGGTTTGGGCTGCGGCGTGACTCTCTTGCAGGTGTGGGCCTATGAGCACCTTCCCATCACACGGCCCATTCATTTCAGAGGCAGAGGACAGGGACGGAGTTTCGTGCACCTGTATGACATGATCACATCCCAGCCTTGGATTGGGAGATTGGAGCATTGGAGGCGAGTCATTGATGATATAGACATGGTCATCTGGAGGCCGTACCTGGGGTGCGAGGAGTGGGAGGACGACGCGTTGGAGCTACCCTATGTGTTTAGGAGCAGGTATCTGATTGGGCGGATGCCCTATATTTTGGAGAGGCAGCTTGTTGATAGGGTGTGCAGGCAGTTTGGGCGGATCCAGCGGATGCCACGGGGCTCGGGCATGTATGCCCGTACGGTCAGAGTTCAGGTGTAGTTTGGCCCACTGCTATCATATGATTAGGCAGTGATGCAGCTAGCGGAGATGATGCCGATGCCATGGGACATGTGGCCAGAGGTAGATGATGCAGGGATGGACGCAGAGTACTCTGCGTATTGGGCAAAGCATCCATTTCCCAAATTGACAGATCCGGCAGAGCCACTGGATGGAGAGGGTGGAGGAGATGATGATGATGGAGGAGGGGATGGAGGTAGGGGCCGGCGGAGGCGGAGGGGAGTGGTGGGAGAGAGACGGGTGGCACCTCGGAGGGAGGGAGGACAGGAGAGAGCAGCTGCGGTGGTGAGAGGACGGGGTGGACTGCCCCTACAGGTGCCAGCAGCACAGGATCCTAGACAGGGACCGAGACAGGTACAGGCAGAGGGACAGAGACAGGTATAGCCACAGGTACCTATACAGGCATAGGGACAGGTGCAGGAAGAGGTTGAGGGACAGGCACCTGTAGGGGAGGAGCCACAGGCGGAGGCGGAGAGCGGAGACTCTGAGGAGGATGAGGTATTGAGGCTGCGGGAGATCTGCCAGGGCCAGGCAGATGAGATTGAGGATTTGGTGCGGGAGAGGAACCACCTCAGGATCAGGGTCTGAGACACAGAGCGGGAGAGGGATCAGGCCATCCAGAGATACACAGAGGCCGAGATAGCTCTGAGGGCAGGTAGGCGGGCAGCAGAGGATGCAGGGGCAGGCTACGCATATGTTTTGCGAGCCGGAGAGGAGATCGCCTACTGGAGGGATCTATACTATGCAGCCGTGCCAGCAGATCAGCGGGCTAGGAGCTTCCATAGATCGTCGCGCACAGCGACGGCTACGGGAGGGAGTCGCAGGAGACAGGCATCCAGCGGTGGGGTCATGGGGCCTCCACCACCACCAGAGAGACGGGGATCCTGGGGCGGGTCCTTCTATAGCTCAGACTCCGTCGAGGCCAGGCGGCTCCGAGGGAGGGAGTTCCTCATAGCTATAGTGGGCTCCCTATGTATCAGTATATGTATCATTTTTGTATTGTAGACACCTGCGGGTGATTCTTTGTAGCCATATGATTCTTTTGACATCATTGTATCATGACACTTTTGATTATATATGAGAGATGATCCTTTTTTGCGGCAGCTATATGCATGTGTACCTTATGTGATGAAATGTTCTTATGTGATGCATGTTTTATGATATGGATGCTTATATGATGCAATATATTTTTGTTCTTTTATGTTATATATGAGATGCATGATGCAAATGTGAATGTATGTAATGCAAATGAATATGATAATGCAAATGATTATTTACATAATAAAAATGTGAGATGTGCTAACATGTGTTGTATGCAGGATGTGATGCAATTGTGATATCTATATGTATGTATGAAATGCTTATATGTGGTGATGTAGGTGTAACTATATGAAATGCAAATGTTTTTTGGTGTGTCATTATACTCAGTCATGTGATAGCGGGCTACGCGGACTCGAGAAGGACAATGGAAGTCAATCAAGAAAGGGGATGGAAGACAGAAGATATGAACGTGAAAGAGCTTCTTGTGCGTTATCATCATTGAGCTTTATTATGGCAAAATAGGTTATGACAATCGAGGCATTTGTTCGGCCCAGAAAGTCATTGTACCTGTTTGCATGGAGATAAGACAGTCACAAACAAGGAATGCCCCAGTTCATACTAGACTCACAGTGTCCTCATATCCTTGGACAAGTCATAGCATTACTAAAAGACAATCGACAGACAGCAAACAAAATAGGTGACGATGCCCCATCCTCGCCTTTCTAGTCAAAGACATCCTGGAGATAGAATCTCTAGTCAAAGACATCCTGGAAAAGCTAAAAGACATGTCACCAAAAAGATAAAATCAAAAGAAAACCAAGACTCGACACCAACATCCACTGTAGTCCTCAAGTTTAGTGTCTCTTGTCACTTGTTTAAGTCTGATTCGATTGTGGTCACAATGTTTACTTTCACAAAAAGGATAGATAGCACTGAACCATATGTTGTCTGAGTCTGTTGAAAGATTTGATTTTGTTGAAGCCCATTGTTGCTGCTGTGTCTCATCTGAAACTGACTGAATCCATGAAACTGATACTTTATTGCGGAGAAGATGAAACTTTATTGCGGATCTTCGATGCAAATGTTGCTTTATTGCGGATTGTGCGTGGATAGACTTGAAGGAAGCTGGAAGAAACTGTACTCCTCGAAACATGTGATGTTCTCAGTTCCACACCCATCACTAGACGTAGGATTGGCCGTAGTCACAGATAGGATCTGATTTATTATGGATGAAAAGGGATGTTTATTATGAATGGCTAACCAATCTTAGGTAGATCAATAACAAGCCATGATGGGAATGGGTAAGTTTATTATGGATGAATTAGTCGTGAGTGTGTGCAAAGTGAAAGGATGAAAGAGAATCCTGAAGGAGGGAGGAGCAAAGTCTCTACGCATGGCGCTGGTGACCCAGTTTTCACCATGGTACTTGCCCAGGGCGCCACCGAAGTGGTTTTCACCGTTGGACGAATTATTTCTCTTTACTTTTTTCGATTTTTCAATTTTTTTGTTGTCACAAGGCGCCTGTTTGCCAGGTTTTCACCAAGTAACGATTTTTTGTTTTATAGTTTTTTTTGTATTTTTGAGTGTTTTTGATTTTTTTGTATTTTTGAATTTTTTTGATTTTTTTGTATTCTTGAATTTTTTTTTATTTTTTTGTATTTTTGAATTTTTTTGATTTTTTTGTATTTTTGAATTTTTTTGATTTTTTTGTATTTTTGAATTTTTTTGATTTTTTTGTATTTTTGAATTAGGATATTCCGATGAGCTATGTGTAGAACCTGCGAAGGTGCATGCTGTTGATAGGATCCTCCAAAGGTTCACCTTCTGTAGTAAAGAGCTGGTATGCCCCAGATCCATATGCTGCTGTGATGATGTAAGGACCAAGCCAGTTTGGTTCGAACTTGCCCTTCTTATCTCTGTCTTGCTGATTTTTGGGGTTCTCTCTGAGGACTAAGTCACCTACCTCAAATGTGCGAGGCTTGACCTTGTGATTGTAACTGCGACTCATTCGTTGTTGGTAAGCCTTGAGATGATTAAAAGCAGTGTGTCGTCGTTCCTCCACCAGTTCTAGTTCTTGTAAGCGAGAGACCCTGTAGTCTTCATCGTTGATTATGTTTCTCAAGGAGACCCATAAAGAAGGTAGTTCGACCTCAATAGGCAAGATGGCTTCAGCACCGTAGACAAGTGAGTAGGGTGTAGCTCCTGTAGGTGTGCGGACACTGGTACGATAGGCCCAAAGTGCGGGATTGAGTTGGACATGCCAGTTACGGCCAGCGTCATCGACTGTCTTTTTAAGGATTTTGAGAATTGTTTTGTTAGACGCCTCAGCTTGGCCATTACCTTGGGGGTAGTATGGTGTGGAGAAACGGTGAGAGATATGGAAGCGCTCACAGAGTTCACGAACATCCTGGTTCTTGAAAGGACGCCCGTTATCGGTAATAATGGAAGTAGGAATCCCGTATCGGCAAATGATGTAGTTCAGAATGAAAGTAGCGATTTGTTTCCTAGTAACTTGCGTGAGAGGCACAGCTTCAATCCACTTTGTGAAATACTCTGTGGCTGTGATAATGAATTTATGTCCATTGGAAGAAGGAGGGTGAATCTTGCCTATGAGATCGAGTCCCCATTGACAAAAGGGCCAAGGAGACGCAAGTGGTTGTAGTTCTTGTGCTGGTGCATGTATAAGGTCTCCATGAATTTGACACTGCTTACACTTCTTGACAAACTGATATGCATCTTTTTCCATAGTAGGCCAGTAGTATCCAGTCCTGATAAGTTTCTTGGCCAAGGTAGGACCACTAGTATGCGGACCACATATCCCTTCGTGCACTTCTCGTAACGCAATCTGAGCTTCGTCACTCTCTAAACATCTAAGAAGGGTGCCATCTAGACCTCGTCGGTATAGGATATCAGCTAGGATAACGTATCGGGAGGATTGGCGAATGAAAGTGCGGCGTTGGTTGTTTGATAGATCGGGAGGTAAGATATTGTCGTGAAGGTATGTGAATATGGAACCATATAACTGGGATTCAGGACCAACAACACATATCATTTCCGTAGGAGTGATCTCATATGACGGAATCAGCAGGTTGTCAACCAGGAACTCATAGCAGGTCTCATTTTGCGGTAGATCAATGAGCGAAGCAATTGTAGCCATGGCATCAGCAGCACGATTCTGTTCTCTTGGTATCTGCTCAAACTCTATCTTTGCAAAGTGCTATTTCAGATCATCTACCAGTTGTTTGTAAGGCATTAGCTTTTCATCTTTTGTTTGATAATCATCAATTGCTTGACGTATGACAAGTTGAGAATCCCCAAAAACACGAAGTTCTTGGATCTTCCATTGAACTGCAATTCTTAGCCCAGTTGTTAATGCCTCGTATTCCGCTATATTGTTGGTGCAAGGAAATGATAAGCGGTATGACTTTGGTATAGAATCGCCTTGAGGAGTTATAAAGAGTATACCCGCTCCTGCCCCATGCTGTGTATGAGCCGTCAAAGTATAGTTGCCATGGCTTTACAGGTGATATTGTTAGAATGGACTCATCCGGAAATTCTGACTGTAGAGGAACATCATCTATCATGGGAGCATCTACCAGTTGATCTGTGATGGCTTGTCCTTTTATGGCTTTTTTGTCCATGTATTCAATGTCGAATTCGCTCAAGATCATTACCCACTTGGCTAGTCGCCCAGTAAGTGTAGCTTTGTTGAGAAGATATTTTAGTGGATCAATTCTAGCAATCAGCTTAGTCTTGTGAGTGAGCATATAATGTCGTAACTTCTATGAAGAAAAGACCACAGCGAGACAGGCACGCTCAATCGGTGTGTAATTCAGCTCATATCCCACCAGTGTGCGACTGATATAGTAGACTGCCTTTTCCTTGCCGTCAGGTATTTGCTATGCTAGAAGTGCCCCCAGTGCTGTTGGAGTAGCTGATATGTACAGTAGCAATGGTTGATCTTGAATTGGTGGCATCAAAACTGGTGGGTTCAACAGATAGTCCTTGAGCGCCTGAAAAGCCTGTTGACAGTTCTCGTCCCATTTGAACTTGATGTTTTTGTGTAGCAAGTTGTGGAAAGGGTTGCACTTATCTGCAAGTTGTGCTATGAATCTTCATATGGACTGGAGTCTCCCTTGTAAAGATCGAAGTTGACTGATATTCTTGGGTGGCGGCATGTCCAAGATAGCCTTGACCTTTGCTGGATCAGCTTCTATACCTCTTTTAGACACAATGAATCCTAGGAGCTTCCCGGAGGTTACTCCAAAGACACATTTCTTAGGATTTAGTCTTACCTTGTATTTTTCTAGCCGATCAAAGACAACTGAAAGAAGGTCCAAGTGTGTACCTCTGTCTATCGATTTGCCCAAAAGATCGTCAACATAGTCTTCCACGGTTATGTGCATGAGATCATGGAAGATAGTAGTCATGGCTCGTTGATACGTGGCACCTGCATTTTTCAGTCCAAAGGGCATGACATTCCAGCAAAATGTTCCCCATGGACAAGTGAATGATGTTTTATGTTGATCTTCAGGTGCTATTCTGATTTGATTGTATCCAGAAAATCCGTCCATTAAAGATAACATCTCATGGCCTGCTGTGAGATCAACGATTAAGTCAATGTTTGGTAATGGGAAATCGTCCTTTGGACAAGCCTTGTTGATATCTCTGAAGTCTGTACATATTCGGATGCTGCGATCTGGTTTGCTAACAGGTACCAAGTTGGAAATCCAGTCAGGATAATCTATTGGGCATATGAATCCAACATCCAGTAATTTCTCCAGCTCCACCTTGACTAATAATGCCACTTGTGGGTGCATTTTCCTCAACTTCTGTTTTACTGGTTTTGCCCCCGGTTTGACTGTTAAATGATGCATTACTAAATCGGGGTCTAGTCCAGGCATATCAGCATAAGACCATGCGAAGTTGACTTGTCGTTCCTTAAAGAAGCTTATGAATCTTGCTCTCTCGGCCTCTGTCAATGATTGAGCCAAAAATATGTTATGTGGAACCTCTGTTGTACCAATGTTTGTCTTTATAGTCTCCTCTACCAACATGGGTGATTTTTCCTCGTATGATGCTGGGAGAATGTCAAGCCTTCCATCTTCGGTCACCTCAAAGAGGTTTTCACCCTCAGATACGTCCTTTCTTTTTACTTTTGCGGAGTCAGATAGCGCCACAGTGTGGTTTTCGCCATAAGACCCTTGTTTTATTTTTATTTTAATATTTTTGCGACTAGAAGGCCCGACACCCTCACCAAAGTATGCCATGTTATTTAGCTCTATGGCGTATCCTGCTTTATGATCTCCCGGGGGAAGATCATCTCGAATGCCAAGATAATTGACAATAGCTTCGTCGTTTTGAAATGTATCAAGCTGTGCTGGTCCATCCTGATCCCAGTCAATGAGTTGGGGGTGAACGAGGGGAAGGTCTTTAGTGTTTTCAGAGTTCGCAAGGCTAATAGTGAAGATGTGGTTATATTCAGGTATGTCAAGGTAGTCATCGAGGTCGTCAATGGCACTCTCCTCATCAGTTTCGATCGTGAGTGAGTCCAAATTATCATCACTAGTAGCACCCTCAGGGACAGGTGTCCTCATCCTATGTGATCTTGACCTAGGGCCTTGAAACGAAGCTTGTGCGGGATCCTTATGGGTTGGTGTTTGACCAACTCTGAATTTTTTGTAGAATTCCTCCTCCTCTGTAGGTTCATCTGGCTCTCTAAATGTCTCATTGAGTTCATAGTCGCTGGAGGATTTGTCTGAACCCCATTCCCACTCATTGGAGTCTGTGGAATGATTATCCTCTTGTTGAACTTCAGCCACTTTGACTTGCCATACCTGTTTTGTTCTTTTGTTGTGAATCTTGGGGTTTAGAAAACCAAGCCCTTTTGAGCATTCCTTTCTTGTAGTTAGCTCAGGTTGTAAAGGCTCCATGACGCCTTCTTTGCATAGTCCGAGAGGACTCTTTCCATCATACCCAAATCTTTGCAAAATTTTGAAACCTTTGCCATAGTTCTCACAAGGTATTATAATTTGATCATGTGTATCCTCTTCAGCGTCCTTATATAGCATTTTATATAAATTTTCTTCCTCTAGTTCGCCCCATTTTTGAAAGACGGTAGGATCCCATTTGAGTAGCATGATGGAGATTTTCTTATTAGGATGTGGCCTCTCATATTCCTTGGGGGAGTTCATGACTTGTCGTAAGAACATTGTTTGATTCAGAGTGTATTCTCCCATGCCTTTGTCTTGAAACTTGGCTCTAAGTTCACCTTGTTTGGATGTCGAGGGCTTTAATGACTCAGGATCAATATATGCTGAAGAAGGAGTAGCCTCACGATTGCTGGGAATGATAGTCTCAGTATGCGATCTCAAGTTATTGCAATATATGAATGGATTTGGATCACCATTGACCGTTACCTCGACTCCATTATGAGGAAACTTAATGCATTGGTGGTATGTTGATGGGACTGCCCTCATTTCATGAATCCACAGACGTCCTAGCAATATGTTATACGTGAGGTCTAGATCCAGGACTTGACAAACCACGTCCTTTGTGATTGGCCCTATTCTTAATGGTAAGATGACCGTGGCCTTGGACGAACGCTCTTCATCATCATAAGCCTTAATAGTGATTTGGTTTGTAGAATTCACAGCTTTGTCAGAATATCCCAATTGTCTGATGGTGCTCAATGTACAAATATTAAGACCTGCTCCTCCATCTATCAGGACTCGTTTTATTTGGTGTTTATGTATGAAGGCTTCAATGTGTAGAGGTGCATTATGAGGCTGACTTATGGAGGCATCATCGGCTTCTGTGAATGTGAGGGAGTGTGGAATGGATAGGTATCCCACCATGGCTTGAAACTGGTCCACGTTCAGATCAGTAGGGACAGCAGTATCTCTCAAGGTTTTATCAAGGACAGCTTTATGTGCTGGAGATATACGTAGAAGCTCAAGAATAGATATGAGTGCGGGTGTTTTCCCTAATTGCTCTACAAGGTCATACTCAGGCTTGGTTGATGGAAGATTGGTATTCTTGGTAGAGGCACCTGGCAATGTAATCTTACCTCGACGGGTTGTAACATGACATTCAGAGGTAGATGCGGACGAAGATCCCACACCTTTTAGGACAATTTTGGGTCTTTGAGAAGAATTCTCAGGATTTTTATTTTTGATAGTAATGGTAGAGATATGATTGTCCATTGAGATGTGATTGATAGTAGAATCATAATTGTAAGGTGCTCTAGTATAATTGGCTTGATCATCTGTGACTTTGCCTTCTCCCTTGTCATGTTTTGGGAATGGTTCCTTAAACACCTCATGCTCTTGGTTAGATGAATGTCCCTCAATCTCAATGTCTCCTCTGTCAATGAGATCTTGTACAATGTTTTTCAATCGATGGCAATTACTTGTCTTATGACCCTTGCTCTTATGAAACTCACAAAACTCATCATCATTCCACCAATTCGGTTTTACCTTTGGTTCATATGGAGGAAAATCTGGGACCGTGATCACTTTGTTTGCTACAAGCTTTTTGAATACTGATTCAAGTGGTTCTCCCAATGGAGTGTACTTCCTTCGTGGTTTAGCAGCCGTTTGATTATTCACTTGATTGTTGGTAGAACTTGATCCAGAAAAGACGAACTTTGGTCTCACTGTATTGGCATCAACAACACCATCATTAACCGTGTTCTTGTTCTTGTTCCAAAATTTTGGTTTGTCCTTTCCTTTGAAGTCCTCTTTGTTTTCTTTGAATAATTTGATAACTCCTTGTTCAATCAAGACCTTTTCTGTTGCTAGGCCCTTTTCAATGACATCCTTGAATGTAGACAAACAAGCTTTTCTGAGATCATAGCCAATAGTCTTGTTAACGTTTTGTGTGAACATCTCCACCATTTGTTTTTGCGGGATTTCGCAAGAGCATCTGCTAGCTAGGTTTCTCCATCTCTGTAAAAATGTTGCAAAAGATTCTCCTTCCTTTTGTTTCGTATTGCACAAGGTAGTAACTGAGACATCTGTTTCAATGTTGTAAGAGAAATGTTGGATGAATGCCTCTGCCAAGTCGCCCCATGACTTAATACCAGGAGGTAATTGAGAAAACCATTCCATGGCTTGATCTCCTAAGCTCTGTGGGAATAATCTCATCAAGTATGTTTCTTCTGCCGCTACCTCAATACAAGCTGTGAAGAATTGTCTTATGTGTGCCTTGGGGTCTCCTCTCCCTCTATATTTGTCGAACTTTGGTGTTACAAAGTGCGGAGGAAACGGAGGCATTGGAATGCTCTTATCAAATGGATAAGGGCATATATCTCTCATAGTATATGTGGGTTTTGATGTGCCCATGTCTTCCACTTTCTTTTGTAGATCTCTAATTTGTTGTTCCAAATTATTCTTGGGAGGAGACTGATTTCTTGTAGCATACCCCATGTTTGAAACACCCATTTGAGGAGGAGCTTGTTGCATGTATGGATGATACTGATCGTAGACATGTCCATATGGAGGTCTATATTGTTGCGACATATATGGAGCACTTGGCATAACTTCTTGTTGAGGGAACCCATATCTGTTTTGTGTGTATAAACCATATTCAATAGGCCTTTCATTTTCCATTGTGTTGCCCCCAATTTTGGCATGAGGTCTCCTTGTGTCAAAATTTTGAGGAAGTCCTTGAGTATCCATTTGTCTTGGTTGACCCATATCTTGAGCATGTGTTTGAGCATAGGGCCTCCATGATGGTCTTTGAGTGTAAGTATCATGCATTTGAGCTTGTGTATGTGGGATTGCTGGTTTCTGAAGCAAAACTGATGGTGACTCCGGCATCATATTATTTGGTCCTCCACTATTAGGTTGAGTTTGTTGTGAAGGTCTAATTTCCATAAGTTGAGATAAGTCAAAATCATGTGGTATTTTGGTGCCACTTTGTGCCATCATGTTTAGGAAATATTGACGATCTCTCCTCATTATCTCTTCAACCAATCTATTGAATTGAGGATCCATTATAGATTCTTGTATATCTGCTGAAAGTATTGAAGAATTGTCCACGGTGTCATTGTGTGTAGCGTTGTGTATAGTGTTTGCGCTTTCCACATTTGGATTGTGTCTATAAGCATTCATGTCTGGTAATGTAGTGTGCTCAGGATTGTAGAAGACATCATTGTCATACTCATAAGAACTCATGTTTACGGATTCTTGAGCTTCTTTGACTATTCTCCTAGATTTTTGAAGGCGGGTTTCAACCATGAACTAGATGTTTGGCAATATGTGAGAGACTAGACGAAAATGACAAGAGTATGGAAGACCAAGAGTTGTATGGAGTGTAAATGAATCTTGAGGTGTACTTGCAATGTCCAAAGTGTAAGACCAAGTATGTAAGTAGTAGAGTAGGTGTGACTTCCAAAGAGAGGATAGTTTCTCTTGATGAGGTAAGCTGACCTTGACTCTAAGTAAGACCAAATGAGACCCAAAGGTAAGAAACCTTGATGAGGGACCACTTAGCCAAGTGTAGTAGTGTGTAATGTGTTGACAAAGTATGATGAGGGCAAGCAAGTGACCTTTTTGACTCAAGTTTTAGACAAGTATGACTGTAAAATGAGATGTGAAGCAATGATAGACTATGTGAAACCTTAGAACAGGTTGAATGCTAGATGAAATCTGAAGAGACAACCTAGGAAGCTCAAGTATGCCGAAACTGATTTCTTTGTTTGCTTGACTGTTATAGTTTTTTCAATCCTGACACAGACGCCTCTGTATACTTCACAGACGCGGTTTTAAGACACAGACGCTACTCTGTTTGACGCAGACGCTGTTAAAAACACAGACGCTATTCTGTACTTCACAGACACGTTTTTCCGACACAGACGCGGTTTGAACAGACACAAATGCGTTTCTGTAACCTTAGTGCAATTTTTCCTATCTGTGAAATTGTTTTGTAGTGACCCAATCTGATTGTTCGACTGTTTTTTTTTTGTGACAAGAGGACACAATTTGATGACTCAATGTTTGCAGACTGTTTAGACTCCAAAAAGTGTGTTGTTTGATGTAAAAGTTTTTGCATACACTTGAAGACACAAAAGACACAATGTTTTGCTGGTTTGTCTTGAATGTTTGAGTGTTTTAGCATAAGACAAGCACAAATCTTAGGGCTGGCCAAGACAATAGTTGTTGATCCCACATGGGGTTTTACCCCCGAGGCTACGCTATTCAGAGTGGATACTTAGATGCTTGACCTCACTGGCTCCACCCTCGGCACTCACTTCTCGGGTCAGCCAAGCATCAGTCCCCATGAAAACTCCCCATGGCGAACTTTGTATCTCTACTAAGAACCGTATGTGTGTGGGCCGCTACCAGAGGTCCGACCTCCTGCCTCAACAACTAGAAGGATTTGGGCATCTAAAACAAAGAGGTGCTAGTAAGGGCATCCGCTCGTGTGGCCATACATGCGGCACTTTCAGCTCTGTAAATACAGAAGGCTCCCAGCCGGTAGGGGTTACGCCCTACAAATGATCAAATAAATTTGATCAAACGGGTTTATGAGGAGACATAGTGTCGGTATGAACTAATCAGCACATGTTATCCATAGTTTTCACCATGAATACATTTGATTATAGTGGTTTGGATGAGGTGGGTTTTCCTCGCTACCACTTGGGTCGTTCTCTTCTCACTAGTAGTCCTAATGACCACACGGGAAGATAAGCCCTCTAAAGAATAAACAAAAAGAGCCTATTGCTCAAGACACAAAAGACAATGATTCAATTTTAGTGCACCAATTGAAGTGTTCGCTATGCTATGAAAACAAGGCACACAATAAAAATACAAAAACCCTAGCAAAGGCCCTGCAACAAAATTGTTAGTAGTTTGGGTTGTTTCAAATGATAACCCCTTCCTGCAAGCACACAAGTTAGGTAAATTTTTAGAAAACCCAAAAAGACTTTGTGAAAAGGGGCCTTCAACAAAAACGTATTTGCCTCCAAAGCAAGCTGCACAAACCAGGTTAGCTAGATCTGCAAAGGTTAGTCGAAAATAAACCAGATCTGAAACCCTAAGTACAAAATCCGAAAACCCGAATCAAAAAACTTGAAAAATTTGCAAAACGGAATGCACAGACGCTGCTATACCAGACACAGACGCGTCTGTCCGACACAGACGCAGTTCTGTAGTTCACAGACGCGATCACAGAACACAGACGCTTCTTTCGGCTACAGACGCGATTCGGAATCATAGACACGACTTTCGAAAACCTGCAAAAATAGAAAATGACAGAAACACAGACGCGATCCAAGATATCGCAGACGCCTCTGAAATACAAAAACGCGATCCGAACACTCGCAGACGCGGAAAAAACCTAAAATGTCGTCGAAATCGTCCGATCTGCAACTTCAAAAATGCAAAATCTGCAACAAAAATGTTAAATGCAAAGGGACAAGAGTCCCACCGGGCGTGCCAAAATGTATATGGTGAAAATGGATAACAATGATAACAATATTGAAAGGCTAAATGAATTCAACCACTAAACCCTAGCCTAACAATGAACAAAGATCCACCATAACATATGAAGATTACCTAAGACAATGCAAATAACTCAAAATCACAAAGATTATACCATCACATGTCCAATAGGGTTTTGATCTCCATTCTTCCTATCTCCATTGATCTTGCTTGATATACTTGCTCTCAGATTTTTGTATGCACAAGAGCTCAACAAAGAACGGAATGTGGTTGCAAGTGGAATTGTAGTGTAGTCAATTGATCAAGTAGTTAGGGTTTGAAAATGAAGAAAGCATCTCCTTAAATAGAAGACACAATAAGAAATGTAGGGTTAAGATTGAGAGGTGTAAAAAGAGAGGTCGGCTAGGATTAGAGGGTAGGTAAAAGAAATACCAAAATAATGAAAGAGGTAGGTAGTGTATGAATTAAGAGATGAATGACATGTGTCATGTGTAGAAAAAGATAATGAATTAATTAAATAAATAAAGATTTATTTAATTAATAGAAGAAGTAGGACAATTAAATAAATAAAATATTTATTTAATTTAAGAAAGGGATAATTTAAATAAATAAATGTATTTATTTAAATGAGAAATAAGGCTAGAAGAGGATAAATGAATTAATTAAATAAATAAAAATTTATTTAATTAATAGAAGAAATAGGCTTAGATAATTAAATAAATAAAATATTTATTTAATTAAACATGACAATTTTGAGTGTCTACACAAACATTCTTACAACAAGGTATCAATACTTGATTACATTACAAACATTTACATTTACAACATTCTCATTTCTTGGTTAATTCCAAAATCGGGGTTTGACCTAAAGGCAAACCCCTAATCCCTAACCCCCCAATCATCCTCTCTTTTCTATGTGTAGGTTGCAGGTACGCGGCTGTAATTGAAGATCTGGAATCCTTGTGCAGAGACGAACAAATCCCCCTTCATTTCGCGGATTTTTCGGAGGACCGTGTGCACTCCGGGCACCATCGTCCCATCAACTTTCGCTCAAATTTGTAGGACAACATTGTCTCGACATTTTACTGCTAATTTCAGATCCGCAGCTTCATCCCGTATCCCTATCTCTGTCTACAAATGAATCTTTCCTACTTCACATGTACTCCTAGTTCAATCCTTCTATCTACATTCTTTACAAAAGAGGGTATCCTTGATGTCTCAACCCTTGAAACTCATTTAGAATTCAATCTTGCATTGTGTGGGATTGGATCTTGTGAGTTTCAACCCCTCTTTTGAATGTAAAGTCTCTCCTAAGTGAAAACCATCAACCCTAGTGACCTCCTTTCTCTCTCCTTGGAGTGGGGGGAACACCTGGGGTTCGATTTTCCGCTTTACATTTTGGTGAACCTGACGTGAACATCCTAATTCTGATTATTCATGGTTAGATCTGAAAAAATTTGCCTCCTTAATTACATTTCCATGTTTGATCTTTTGCAAATTTTAGAGGTTAATTGCATAAAAACCCTAAATTTTCTTTTTAGTAATTGAGCTTGTGAAATGTTTAATTGTTAATGCTTGTTTTAGATCTATCCTTCTATTGCAAATTGTCAATTCATATTTGTGCTTTAATTCTGAAAATTAAGTGGTTAAGTGTCAAAACCCTAATTTTTAAAACCCTCTTGATTCAACCTTTGACCGATGATTTCACT
Source organism: Cryptomeria japonica (assembly GCF_030272615.1). NCBI lineage: Eukaryota > Viridiplantae > Streptophyta > Pinopsida > Cupressales > Cupressaceae > Cryptomeria > Cryptomeria japonica. The sequence goes on along the minus strand of NC_081408.1, from coordinate 20,103,314 downwards.
GATCAAAACACCTCCAAATCGGCTGTAACTTTGCATTCCGCAACAAAATCATAATATCTCTCATCCCTGAAAATTTGGAAAAAAGTTGCGAGGAACGTGTGCACCCCGAGCGCCATTGTCCCCGACATTTTTTCCGAAATTTCAGGAGCTAGATCTTACTGTATTTTTCTGCTAGAATCCAGAATCTTGGCTAATTTCATCAATTCTAAAACTTTCAAAATTAAAGTCAAAGTTGGTCTAGTGATTGCTTGGATTAAGGCTTATAATCATTCAAAAATTGCTGAAATTGAAATTCATGTCAAAATTGTGTTTCTTACTGTCCTAAATCTGAAAAGTGTGTTGGCATTCATTCGAAGTTTTAGTGCTTTATTCAAATTTTTGCAGTTTGTGACTTTTGAAATTAAATGTTTAATTGCAACAACCTTGATTTCCACTTTCAAAATTGAATTTGGCATGAAATTGAGTCAACTTTTAAATTTCAAAACCTGCATTGCTTTTAGTATTCTCTCTAAAATCATAAAATTCAAAATTTCAGTTTCCCTCTCTTTTTCAAAATTCAAATTTTGCATTTTTCAACAATCTTGGTAGGGTTCAATTTTGAGATTGCAACTTTAATTTGGCCTATCTACAGATCGTAAAATCACTCAATTTTTTCAGATTAGCTTTAAAATCATCATAACTTTCATCCCTGAAAATTTCAAAAAAAGTTGCGAGGACCGTGTGCACTCCATTCACCACGGTCCCTGACATTTTTTTGAAAATTCAAGAGATTGTCCTGATTGCATTTAACAGCTTAAATCTAGGAGATTGGCTGATTTTATTGAAATTTGCTACCTCTAAATTCAAAATCTTCTCTCTCTCTCTCTCTCTCTCTCTAGTGCATGAGTTTTACAATAATAAGCCCTACTTACACTATTCCCGTTAGATGAAGCCTTAGAATTAAGTCTTTCCAAGGTTTAATTACTGAGGAGATGGAACCTAATTTGAATGGCCTTTTTAATGAGGACATGGGTAATTCCTCTAATCCTCTTAATGATGAAGAAGCTCTCCAGGAGGTTTCTGTAGAACAACTTTCGAAATTGGATAACCAATTTGATGATTTTCGACAATGGATGTCTCAAGAATACCCCGATAGTCAAGCTCTTTCATTAATTGAGGGTCTAAAATGTATGGTTCAAAATGATAAGAATGGAATTGATATTTTGCGTAGTATTGCACACATTGTGGATTCGAATGTGATGCCTATGAAGAGTTGTGCTGAAACTTTAGGTTATACACAACCTCCTACTCAAATCAATCATTCTATTCCTTTGACAACTTCTATTGCTAGTATACCTACTTTTACATCAAACATAATGACTACTTCAATACAAGACATTCCACCTATGATCACCAGTCATGGGGGAAATCCTTCTTCTTCATTCATTCCTTCAATAAGTGTTCCTATTATATCTCCACAAATGAACATGCCGCAAGGGGGCAATTCGTTTAACCATTCCATTCCTCCTTGTAGTGTTCCTTATTTTCAATCATCTCCTATGACTAACTATCATAGTGTCCCGCCACCTTACTCTCAATAAATACCTTCTTTCAATAACATAATACCTCCATCACAATCTAACACATCTAATATGAACTCTTCAACTGAAGCGACCATTAACAATCTTGCACAAACTGTCTCTTCTTTACAGCAACAAATTGCCTCTATGAATCAATCTAAGTTTAGTGTGCCCACATTTGATGTTGCGAGCCCACTTTCTCTTGACATTGTTCGAGCTATCCCCCCTAAGCATGTTGAAATCCAGCAGTTGGAGCTTTATAATGGTAAAGGTGATCCTCTAACACATGTTAAGACCTTTCAAACAATATGTACCGATTTTGCTCATGACCAACGGTTGCTTGCAAAACTGTTTACTAGAACATTAAGAGATAAGGCTCTACAATGGTATTGCTCGTTGCCTTCCTATTCTATTACCTCTTTCCAACAACTTGCAAATGCTTTTATTCAACAATTTCAAAACAATATAGGTCCTAAAGTTACTTTGATTGATTTAATGCATTGTAAACAAGGTGTTAAAGAGAAAGTGACTGATTTCATTGGTAGATATAAGCATTTGTGTGCTCAAATTTCTTTTCCAGTACCTGACAATGATATTCAAAGAATCTTTATTTCTAATTTACAAAAGGATATTAGAGAAAAACTTCTGTTTTCTGAGTTCACTTCTTTCCAATAGTTGTGTGCAACTCTTCACAATTATCAACTGACTGTGAGTCAAATGGAACAAGCAAATCCTATGGCTCCGAGTGATAAGGGTGATAGTAGTCAACAAGCATTTGGGAAGTTTAAACCGAATAGAGAGTCCATTAAATTCAATGAAAACATCATCAACAACAATGTGAATGCAGCATCAGGTGTGCCTCCTATTTCTAAGTTTTTCAAGAAAGAAAGAAAGTTTACTCCTTTGAATGAATCATTGCATAGTATTATGAATAAGTTATTGGAACAAAATGTGCTTACTCTCCCTCCTATAAAGCAAATAGATCCTACAAAGATTAATTCACCCTATTTTGATAACAAATCTTTTTGTCAATTTCATCATCAACCTGGGCATGATACTGAAAAATGTTTTGCTTTAAAGGGTAAAATTCAAGATTTGATTGATAATAATACTATCTCTATTTCAGGTGTGAATGATAAAGGCAACACATCTGTAGCTCCTCCTAACCAAAATCTTAAGATTTTTACTGATCCATTACCTTCTCATACCTCTAATGTGATTGAGACTAATGATTCCTCTTTCTCACCTGATAGTCTTATGTCTATGACTCCGAATGTGATTAACTTTGTCGAGCAACAGAAAATCCTTAAAGAGCCTTCCATCACATTTGATTCCAATGAAACTATTAGGGCACCTGATGGTCCTCTATATATAGTTGCAAAAGTCAAGAATACACCTTGCCGTGGAGTGCTCATTGATCCTTCTTGTATGGTCAATGTCATTACTGAAGAATTTCTTTTTACTTTGCAATTGAATCAAGTGATCTATGACAAAACAAATGTGGTTGTGAAATTATTTGATGCATTTTCTTCTCCTGCAATTGGTTCTATTACATTACCTATTGAGGTCCATAACAAAGCCCTTGATGTGAGCTTTTCTATTATTCCATCGTCCGAACAATTTCGTGTGAAGCTAGGCTATCCTTGGCTATCTTCCATGAAAGCTATTGCTTCTCCTATTCACAAGTGTTTGAAATTTTCCCATAATGGTGAAATTGTTACTGTCAATCATAGTCTCTTTAAACCAGCTGAAAGAACTTCTAGCATTCCTATTGATTATTTTTGGCCTAAACAATTTCAATCTCTTCCACCGTGAAGTGGTCATCTTTTCAAATCTTATCAAAAGTGGAAAAAAGATATGATCCTATCTCTAAGTGAACCTAGAACACCCAAACTTGATATTCCTATCATTCTTGAGAAGGAAGTTCTTCCTTTGAAAGATAAAACTAATGTTGTTCCTCAAGAAGATTCCCAACCCATCCCTGTGGATGTGACTATGTCTATATCTAATAAACTTTCTAAAAGTAGACCTATACCTCCTCGTCATGATGGACTTGGTCTCCTTCCCAAACCAGATATTCCTCCTTTATATGGAGCAGGTCCTCCTCCCTCCTCTTATAGAGAGAAGAGACCTTCCTCTTCTCCTATTGTCCAACCTAAGAGACCACAACCTAAACACCCAAGTGATAAGGATGAGAACATTCCTCCTCCTCAATCTTCTCAACATCCTACTAAGACTAGACGAAATCGTTCTGCACGTGAACGCCAACGAAAGCGTCATCTTAGAGCTTGTGCAGCTGCTTCTCAAACTTTGCAATCCCCAAAAACACCTTCAACTAGCATTATTCCATTTTCTCCTCAGCCAAAAATTGAGCCAAAATCTCCTAAACATAAGATGCATGATGGTCTTGATCCTGTGCGAGTTAAAGATCCTATTTTTATAAATCTTGATGATGATATAGTTGAAAATGTTAGTCATGATGAAAATGTTACTCCTCTTCATTCTGATAGTGAATATGAATATGTTGATGTTGATAACCATTTATCTAACGAATTTTCTAAAGCACTTATCCTAGCTCCTAGACAAGAACAACATGGCTTGGAACATGAACATAGCCCTTGTTTGGATCTTGTGATAGCTCCATCTGCTGTGTTGGATGTTCCTCCTCTAGCGTGTTCCCTACCTTCCCGAAATATTGATCAGCAAGATCGGGGGGTAGATGACGTGCTAGACTAGTTTCATTAGCATAGAAGACTCTCTCCTCCTCTCTTGATCTCTATTGTTACTTCTTCTATGTGTTATTCTCATTCTTCTATTTGTTGTCCTTAGTGTTGTCTACTTGAGGATGATGCAAAGCATTGAGATCTCTTTTGGTCTCTCTCATGTTGACTCAAAAGACACATGTGTTCCCTTCTTCTAGGTGACCTTCCTTGATTGGGGAATGAAGAACAATTATGCATACATACATATGATATACATGAATTATCATACAACATACTGACCCCAAGGAAAGTGAAGTCACCTTGTGCTTTGTGTTTTGTGTCTATTATCCTTGGGCTTATCTCACACTTGGGGGCTAAATCCTTGTGATAATGTGCTCCTTTCCTTTTTCATTTCCTATATGTATCACTACCTTAAATCAATCACCCCCAATGAGGCGTGTGCGATCGCTTTAACGTAGGGGGGCATACACCCCGTTCATATCTCTTCAAGATACTTGAAAATTTCTTGGCAAATTTAGCTTTGCCTTGAAACTTTTTGATATTTTTCTTGCATGACTCATAGTGAGGGAACCTTACTACTGACAGTCATGGTTCTCCCTCATGATCTTCCCTTTTACTTTGTCAATCGAAGTCGTAAGATCCTTAGTCCACTGGGGGCTTGGTGTATCTTGCCTCCTTGACATGGTGAAGGTCTTTCAATGTTGTTTCCTTGTACTTTACCGGAAGTATGGGCATACGCTTATACTCCCACTAAAGTGGGGGCTAAATGTAGCATCCTAAAATTGCGACACTTGCAATTTCAACTGCATTTGGGTCTTCACGATGGCGGCGCAACATTGAACCTGAATGGAGACCCCGAAACCTGTTTGCGACATCAAAAACTGCATATTTCTACACCTTGGCCTGATTCTCCTTGCACCCTGTTGTCTCGGGAGGTGGGACCATGGTGCCCAGCGCCCTGGTCCTTCAGGACCATGGTGCCTAGCACCCTGGTCCCTCAGGACCATGGTGCCCAGCGCCCTGGTCCCTGGCCCTATTTTGGGCCCGGTCTCTTGTTGGGCATCGGGTCTTTAAGTTTGTAATTCGAAAAATAATGTTCCTATGTCGGCCTAAGGTCAGAAAAATCAGTCTCCTAACCCTAGTTGACAAGTATATAAACTACATTTCCCCTCCCAGAAAAGGGTAAGTGGTAAGAAAAGGAGAAAAAAACATGTGTGCAAGAGGTGAAAGTGATAGGCAAACATTCAAACATTCAAACATTCAAACATTCAAACATTCAAGCATTCAAACATTCCTTCAAGCAATTGAGCATTCTAAGTCTCCATTCAAGGCTAGGTGTTGCATTCAAGACAAGGATTCAATGATTGAAGAGGAGATCATTTACAACATACAACATACAACACCATTACACCTTCGCATGTAAGAATACAAACATTCTTACAACAAGGTATCAGTACTTGATTACATTACAAACATTTACATTTACAACATTCTCATTTCTTGGTTAATTCCAAAACCAGGGTTTGACCTAAAGGCAAACCCCTAATCCCTAACCCCCCAATCATCCTCTCTTTTCTATGTGTAGGTTGCAGGTATGCGGCTGTAATTGAAGATCTGGAATCCTTGTGCAGAGATGAATAGATCCCCCTTCGTTTCGCAGATTTTTCGGAGGACCGTGTGCACTCCGGGCGCCATCGTCCCATCAACTTTCGCTCAAATTTGCAGGACAGCATCGTCTCGACATTTTACTGCTAATTTCAGGTCTGCAGCTTCATCCCATATCCCTATCTCCGTCTACAAACAAATCTTTCCTACTTCACATGTACTCCTATTTCAATCCTTCTATCTACATTCTTTACAAAAGAGGGTATCCTTGATGTCTCAACCCTTGAAACTCATTTAGAATTCAATCTTGCATTGTGTGGGATTGGATCTTGTGAGTTTCAACCCCTCTTTTGAATGTAAAGTCTCTCCTAAGTGAAAACCGTCAACCCTAGTGACCTCCTTTCTCTCTCCTTGGAGTGGGGGGAACACCTGGGGTTCGATTTTCCGCTTTACAGTTTCATTATGTTATAATTGATGGCAACATGTTTTTGGGTTTAGGCTTCATATGGTATACCAACATGCACTTCATAGACTCTACACCGACACCGACAGGATAGAAGATTTATTTGGTCACTAACAATGCAAGATGACATGGTATGATAAAGGGTAACCGTATTGAAGGCCATCGCATGTTGGATCCGACATTGACAACTTGTTTAATGCTTATTCTTTTTATAAGGCCGACATGTATTATGTAATTATATATATATCCTTATAGGCTGACATAAGGCATACATTTGTATAGGGTATATATAGGATATGCATAGATAGAAAAAATATTCAAGGTATAAGGTTATGGATGTAATGTAATTCAAAATATATCAAAGAGACTATGTATGTGAGGAATTCATTGCAAGGGTTATTCCGGTACTGAGGTTTTAACCAGAATAGACAAAGGTTAAACCGGAACTGTATTCTAGCATAGGAGATGCTATACTAAGCAGTTCACTATTCTTCGGATTGTAGTTTGGATTATTATGTAGTCAATAAGACTCCTTTTATGATGAGCAGTGTTCTCTAGGCTGTAAGCCTTCCTGCAAGTGCATGCCCCAACATATATTGTAATATCTTTTTATATGGCTAGTGAATTGATATTGTGGGTCACAAATCCCACCATAGTTTTTCCTCATTGAGGTTTTCCACATATAAATCTACGTGTTATGGTTATGATTTATATGTTTGGCTTATTGGTTGCATTACTCCTTTCAATTCTATCTATATCGGTATACCAGTTGGTGTATGTATGTTTTGTTAAAGCTAAACTCTTTTATTCTAGTATAACACTGATTCACACCCCCCCCCCTCTCAGTGTTATTGGTTTCCAACAATTGGTATCAGAGCCTTGTGCCTTAGAGGAAGTTTAATAGCTTGAGGAAGATCTTGAAACTAGAATCATTGAATATGGCTTTGGAGAAACAACTTGAGATGGCACTTGAAGATTATGATGCTGAAAGATTGAAGAACTTAAAGTTACAAGATGAGTTGAATTCTGCTAAAGAATTTATTCTTGTCCTACAAGAGAGATTTTCATCTATCCAAGCTAGGAGGAAGGAAATTTTGCAAAATCAAGATGACGAAGATGCACTTAAGGAACAATGTCAGAAATTAATTCAAGAGAACATGGTTATGAAGAATGAAATGAAAACTATGACTATGAGGTTATCCAAGGATATTGAGGAAGGAATAAAAAGGAAGAAAATCTTGCTATATCCTCGAAGAACAAATTTGAAGAATGTGGTAGGTTGACTCATGAAAATGAGATATTAAGGTCTAATTTGGTACAATCCCGAAGCAACAAGAAAGAGCTTGAGAGACAAATGACAGTACTAAGAGATGATTTAACTGCTGCAAGTGAGTACAAAGAAAAATTCAAGATCAACTCAGCACAACTTGATGAGTTACTGAAGAGACAAAGGCATATTGGAGATTCCAATGGACTCGGATTTGAGCAAGGACAGAGTTCTAGTACTGCTAATGAAGATCAAAACCATAAGACACCGGTAAGGCAATTCAATGCTTATAAATTCAATGATAGATTTTTCATTTGCAATAGATTTGGTCACATGGCTAGGCAATGTAGAAAAAAAACAAATCAAAATCCTGATTCTACTCCTGGTAAATGTTCTAAATGAAATAAAATTGGTCATAAGACATAAGATTGTAGAATGAATGTAAAATGCTTTGCTTGTGGAAAATTTGGATATATGGCTAATCAGTGCAGGTCAAGTAATTTCACCGGTTTTAGCAAGGCAATTCAAAAGAACAATGTTACATGTTATGCATGCAATGAAGTCAGACATATTGCTAAGTTCTGTAGAAGCAAAAATCCACTTTTTGGTAATGGATGAATAAATGATAAAGACAAAGAGAAGGTTAATGAAATCCGACAAGATCATACTCAGAGATGGGTCAAAAAGACCGAAGAGCAATCGTCAGATGGGAATGTCCCAGTTACCTATCCAACAGAAGAGGTTGCTCCTGCACCTGCAGTGAGCTCATCTGGTAACTAAGGCATATGCCTTAGGGGTAGGAAAATTTCATGAAATATGATGCATATGCCTCTGGAGGAGATTCTGGAAGATGTTCCAGATATTGGAAAGGATTATCCAACATTGATATATTCATAGTGAGATCCGGTATCATTCACCGACAGTCATTTATGTCAACAAAAAATTAGGGTTTTCTTGATGGATAAAAGGTCGATTACATTTCATTGTTAATCACCCAACATTTAGAGCAATTTCAGAGCAATTCAGAGTGATTTCAGAGTAATTCAGAGTGACTTAGTGCAATAAGAAACTATTAAGAGGTGATTAGATTTTATCTTGAACAATCACACCAACATCGAGAAGGATTTGATAAGAGGTTTTCACCGACAAAGTTATAAAGGTATTTTTCTTGAATCATGGAATCAGGATCATCTTCTTCTCCTATCTTTATTGTAAATCCAACTGTAGTAGAAATTAAGGACCGCCCCAAGCCAATTTTAAAACCATATCCACATGTGGCTACCAAGGAAGATTTGGTTGGAGCGTTTTCTTGCATCCCGGAGGGAGTGGTAGATGTAGAAGATGTTAGGGATTATATTCATTGTCATATAGAGGACTTAGGTACTTCAGAAATCAAGAGAATGTATATGAATGAACTCATGGGAGAATCTAGTAAAATCAAATCGACATATAAACACATCAAAGATCTAGGGTTCACTAGTATTCTGGATATTCCAAAATTTGAGGATGAGATTGTTAGATATGTACTCAGAAGAGTACATGGGGAATTCATATGGATGGACCGACCCTACAAAATCACTAAGGAAGCCATTCGGGAAATTACTGGTTTACCATCAATATGGCCACATCCAAATAAGAAAGTATCAAATGACTTAGTAAGGAAGATCATCAAAGCTACATCAAACAAGAGATAAATGAAGGTGAACACTATCACCGACACCTACATCAAATTTGGCAACATGATCATAGGCTACAAGGTAACTCAGTCTAACCTACTGAATTCAGTTTCCAGTTCATGTATTTTGGCTGCTTATAGAATGATGATAAAATATCGAGTTAGATCTTTGTGACTAGATACTTGAGGAGTTATTGATCAATTTAGGAAAGATTAAAGGTGAGAAGAAGGGCACCTTCCGATATGGAAATCTATTAGTGTGCTTAATGTTATACTTTCTAAATGATACCTTGGATTCTTGAAGGAAGCAATGGGCTTTTGACATCCCAATAGGAAGACAACTTAAGCAATCAATTGCTACATTGGGAAGTCTTAGATATGACAAGGTATGGGGTTACTTCAAGGCTTTTCAGAAATATATGAGGTCTGGAATAAGGATACCTGAGCAAATTGTAGAGAAATACTCTACCGACATTTGTTTCATGGTTAAAAAGGATTCGACTCTCATGGAGGCAGTCAAGCCCTAGAAGATTTGGATAGAGGAAATGGGATATGAGGTGGATGCATTAATCCTTGATGCTTATGCAAAAATTCTAATAGATACAGAAATAGATGAAGCAGAAAAACCTTGTGGAACACCACAACAAAAGACTTCTGTGGTTGAAACTAAGTTCAACCAGAAGAAGAAGGAAAAACAAGAAGGTAAGGCAACTAAGTTTGTACAAAATGTTTCTAAGGAGATTAAGGCACTCATTGATGCTATCTCAGAGAAAGGGAGAAAGAGGAAGGATCCGGTAGTTCACATTGAACCTGTGGCTGTAGATTCTGAGACTGATGATGAGACACCTTTAGATTTCAAAAGGGTTGTAAGAAAGAAATCAAAAGAATCTAAAGTGGAACCAAAGAGACAATCGATTAGGAAAGTCACCATCAAAGTACCGACACAGAACTAGGCACCCAAGGATACACCATCAGTTGTATCTCATACTGCCAGAAGGAGGAAGGAGAGTGACACTGAATTGGCACTAGAGACTGGTAATATAACAATTATTCTTCCTAAGACTTGTGCTGAAATCATAGATGAATAACGTTAAGTCTTATTATGATACATTTATAGTTAATGAACAAAGAGAGGTAGAGGAAGCAATTCTTCTATATTTAGACATCTATAAGAAAGCATTAATTTAAATAGAAATTCAAATACCGACAAAGCTATACAACATATTAGATGCTAGAAGGTTATCTGCAATGCAAGAAGACAAACACAGTAAGATACAACAACTCTTAGCTATATGTTTTACTATAACTCCAGATGAGATGGAGAAGACAATTGAGGCTGTAGATAGGAAATTATTCAACAACAAACATAGAATAACTAGCCTAATGTTAGGAAGGATGAATGAGATAATAAAGGAAACACAAAAGGATTGGATAAAATTTTTGGGAGAGAATAGAGGATTATTCACTTCACTGGAGATAAAGACTGATATTGTAGATACACCGATTGAAGGGAAAGGTAAAGGAATTATGGGTACACCACCCTCAATTTTGAAGAATATCAAGATAGTGGAAATTGAGCCAAATGCACAAACAAATACAGAGACACCGGTCAATGCACATAACGTTGTATAGGATATTAACATTGAAAACACTTGTCCTCTAGATACTAATATACAGGTTGAGGATACCGTTCCTAGAGGGGAACCGATAGTTGCAAAGACTGCACCAAGTGGCAAAGCCACCAATGCAAGTGAGGAGGTAATAAAGGATAAATCACTAGAGAAAACAAGGGAATCCAGTAGGGAACCAGTTGCTAACACATCATTATTGACAATTGACACTTCTCTAGTGAAAAAGAAAAACATCATAGAGATGAGTCCCACACAACTGATGATGATGGTTGCTCAAAAATTGATGAAGGAAGGAACCACGAACAAAGGCATTATAGATCAATCCATAACAGTTTTGCACATATTGGTCCTAGAATGTAAGAATGAGAATGAAGCGAGCCCTTCTGACAAGCTTAAGATAATAACAAAACACACCTCTAAATATTTTCAATCATTACAACAGATCTCTAACCGTATAACACTTGAAAAATTCACTTTGGCTAAGAAATCCGCTTTATGATCTTGAAAAAGAAAGAGATAAGATCATTCGGAGAGCCATAAGTCTCAGAGGTCTGGTGAGTCCAAGATTGGATTCACTTGGTGTTCATAAGAGGGAATGCATGGATATACTTGGTAAGCCCACACCAACAAAAGTTAATGAGAAAGAATCACTTACATATTTATTGAGTGGACTTGTATCTATCTCTGGCACACTCAAAACTGGTTGGGATACTTATGTGGAGTTATTAGAGAAAGCTTACCCGATCATCTTGAAATTAGTCAAGCTTCGATAAGTCATTTTTTGGGGGAGATATTCAGTGTATGTATGTTTTGTTAAAGCTAAAATCTTTTATTCTGGTATAGCACTGATTAACCCCCCCTCTTAGTGTTATTTGTTTCCAACAGTTGGATGGTGTGTTACCTAATAAAGTCAACACTGGTTCTTTAGACTTTACATTGTTGGCATCGACTACACCATCATTAACAACATTTTTGTTTCTAGTCCAAAATTTGGACTTGTCTGAGTTGTTGTTATTATATTGATTGTTATAGGTGTTATTGCTTGATGAACTAACACCTTCCTTAGAGAATTTTAAGGTCCCCTTCTTGATTGAGGCTTCATCTACTTGGATACCATTCTCTATCAATTTTGTAAAAGTAGGTAGACATTGTAGTTTTAGTTGATAACTCATTTCATCATTCAAATTGTCTATGAAGATTTCCAACTTTTCCTTTTTAGGTACATCTTGTGGGTACCTTGAGACCATACGTCTCCATTGTAGTAACAATACCATGAATGTTTCATTGTTCTTTTGATTAGTATTAAATATGTCAAGCATGGTAACCTCATGTTGGATATTGTAGGAGTATTGTGTGATGAATTTATTCACCAACTCACGAATGATCTAATGGGAGGTGTGAGTTTTGACAACCACTCCATTGTTTTCCCTCCCAGACTTCTTGGGAATAGCCTCATCATGTATGTATTGTTATGAGAAAACTCCAAGCTTATAGTACAAAATTCCCTGATGTGATCACGAGGATCACTCTTACCATTATATTTGTCATAATTTGGTGGGAAAGGTATCACGTTTAGCCTCCTCTCAAAAGGGTAAGGAATACCTCATCATATAACCTTGTTGACTATCTTGCATTTGTCATTGGAGTGCTTGGAGTTGTTGTGTAATAATAGCTAGGGGCACATTGGACCTTCAATGATGAACATCCCCTTTTTCACTAATATGGTCATGATTACGAGTATCATCTTGGTTGCGGGTGTTGCCTTGATCATGTGTATCCTCTCCTCTCAAATTCTCTTGATTTTGAGTATTATATGTGTAGGTCCTTGCCCTTATTTGTGGGATTCTTTCATCAGTATTCCTTAAATTTCCTATGTCAAAATCTTCAGGAATCCTTACTCCTTTACTAGTTAGCGTGACAAGATATTTTTGTTTATCTGCGTCTATAAGCCTTTCCATGAGTTTTTAGAAAGTGACATTCTCTTGACATTGTTGGACAAGATCCTCGATGATCTCTTCTTCTTCCATGTTCATATTAAAAGGATTGGACTCCATTTGACTCGTACTTGATTCTGGTTGTGGATCCTTTCCTTTGTTTTTCTAAGATCGAGTGACAACGGGCACCAATAGATTTCTATAGTAGTGAATTCCTCCTCTTCTAATGGGGTTCTTGGTGGAGTTAGTGGCTCAGGTCGAGCCTCATTTTAAGTGATGCAATTTATTGGAAATAAGGCAAGATTGAGCTTTCTCCTGCTATTAAGGTGCTGATTGAATGCTGCTTTCTGAATATAAGCCCCACTTCTCGAAGGTTCTTTGTCAAACTCGTTAGATTTTTCTTGAATGTACAATCACATATGACACAAGAAAATGCAATGTGATGTAAAGAGTTGATGGTTGATGTAGAGAAACTTTATCCTCTTGATAAGTGCCCTAGGACTAGGTTGTCTCTTCTTCAACGTAGTCTTTTGATGAAGACTTCTTCTTCTCAAAATATGGGGAGTGGTTATACAAATGATCAAAGAACGTTGATGTTGATGGTTGATATGGATACTTTGTTTTGAATACTCAAGCTTACTATGTCTAATAGAGGGTTTGTTCAATAGGACCCTATGAAAAAGTGTGTCAAATGATATGGATAAAGTCTCCCGATATGGAAACTTGATTTGACTAACTTGAATACCTAGCTAGGTATTGTTGTTGAGATATTTGGATGATAAACTCTTGATCACTTGGTTTTGATACTCTTCTATGTTGATTAGATAAAAATCTCACCTAAAGATAGTTGAAATGTTGATAACCACCTCCAAAGGTGCTTGGTTGGATTAGAAAATTTCTCTCATCTATGACTTTTCCTTGTTTTTCAACTAATTTTTGAATTTAATTTTAGATGTTTTTGCAAGATATTTGAGCATTTATAACATGAATACATAGCACACCTAAAAATAATGGCCATCCGAATGCTAAACATTGAGTGTATTTTCTTTTGAGGATGTGTTGAAATCCTTGATGTTTTCACTGGTTTGGATCATAATAAATACACATCAGATAGTCTCTTTATTTAAAGGTCATTAACAATACCATAGCCCACTAGTCTCGATATTCCATCAACTCAAACATCCTTGTCACCCCCTAGAGGGTGCCTGTTTTTTTGCCTTTTTCCATAAATTAACCCAAAGTGAATTGCTTCATAATTGGGTAGTTATCTTGGGAGATATATGGTGAGTAATCTTGGGGGAAAATTCTTCCCCACCCTTGCACTATGATATTTCCAATGTTTGGCAACTGACTTGGCTCAACGTCTCTATCGCTATGGATTTCAGTAAAGGCTTATGTTCGAAGATACCCTTTGAAGTCATGCAAGTGTGATTGAGGCCTATAGCCTTAAAAAGTACCAAACAAGATGTAGTCATGCAAGCATGATTGAGACCTCAAGGCCCTAAAAAGTGCTTGATATGAGATAACTCAAAAGATAGAACTCAAATATGCTCCATCCCTCGAGTTTAATCTCAAAAGGTGATTTGATTATAGCGAGTTAGAATACTTGGCTTTAGTCATACTCACTTGGGTCATCTCTTCTCACTTGCCCCCTCAAGCCGTTTGGGAAGACAAGCCCTCTAAAGGTTGTAAAATGCTTGAAGTAAAATAAAACAATGAAAAAAAGTGGGTTTGGCTTTTTGATCACCCAATTAAGGGGAGAGAATATACCTACCACTTAAGACAAATCACTCAAAAGTTAGTTTTATCCTTGAAGTCAATTGTTTGTTAACCTCTAATTGGAGATGTTGCTTCAACCAAACATGGTGTTCCTTTTAATCCTTCATAACAATGATTTTCTAGACTAGGAAAAGGGAATCCTGGTCAACATAAAGTAAAACACGTTGCTAGAAAGAAAATTGCTTTACAAAATTGGAAATTGTCTTGTTCCTTTTAAATTGCAAGAATAAGATGGATTGTTTTTTTTATCCCTTTGCAAGAAAATTGAAATTTTTCTTGTTCTTTTTAAGCCAAAATTTGAAGTGTTTTTCCCTAACTTGCAAGAAATCCAAAAAAAAAGTGATTTTGTTTTTCTTTTTTATCTTGCAATGAGGTTCTTTTCAAGCCCAAAGAAAATTTGATTTATTTTAAGCCCAAAATGAAAGTATGAAGTTCTTTTTAATCCAAAGGAAAATAGGTTCTTTTAAACCCAACTTGAAAATCTAGAAAGAAATCAAAATTCCTAATTCTAACTTCTCCAACCTACAAGAAATAATTAGTAACCTGCAAGGAAAAGAAGTTAGTGAAAAATCAAAACCTTAGGTGGGCTTACATAGGCCTAAATTCAAAATTGGGTTACAAAACTCATCCTCAGTCTCATATGCGCGAAAACAAAGATCATATGCGGTAAAAGATAGGCCAAATGTGCCAAAATTCATATCAAATGCACTACATAAACTATCAGATGCACTAAATAAAGTTACATATGCACTAAAATATCTGCCAGATGTGCTACATAATTTCTCATATACGCAAAAATAGAGGTTAAATGCACAAAAATAACTGTTATATGCACAAGAAAATGGATTAGATGTGCTAAACTATGGTTAACATTTTTGGGCGTGAACCTATAGAAAAAATGTTAGAAATTTAGAAATTTTAGGGGTCTATTCCCATGGTGGGTGCCAATTAATGTATGCTAAAAATGTGGTATGATTCTACAAGAGGGGAAAACATCTCAAACATACACATGAAACATTATGTTAGAGGTTAGAAATCAAAATTTAAAACCAATAAGTTAGCTTGAAAAACTAAACTCTAAGCACATCACATGTTCCTCTATCTCTAAAGATCCTCAAGATTCAAGGTGTCCCTCACTTGGAAGAGCACTTGATCTCTTGGATGAAAACCTAGAGAACGAGATTTATGAGAATGATTCTAAGATATAAATGGAACACAACTAAGATCTTAGTGATATGCTAAGATGAGATGATGGATGAGAGCTAGGATGCAAGATGCAAGACTAAATGCTCAAGATGATGAAGATGATATGAAACTATGTTGATTCCAAATTGAAAGTTAAGATGATGTATTTAAGCTAGATGAAGATAAGATGCTATGAAAAGATATGCAATTAAGCTACATGAAGTTCTAAAACATGCTAAACAAATCTAAAATGCTATGATGCTAATTCTTGGATGTTTGAAGATGACTTGATTGAGCTCCTTAACTTGCAAAAAGACTATAATTTGGATGCACAAGAGGATTGGATGATTTTAAGAAGGAATGGGCTCTATTTATAGGTAAAATAGAGAAATGGATGGTTGAGATTGAGTAATCTCAACAAGGGATAGGATTGAAAATTATCAATCCAATCCAAAGTTGAAAAATGTCACCTTGAGAGGGCTTGAGAGGATGCTAAACAAGCATTAGATGCTAAGAAAACAATTAGGGATAACCTCAAGGAGTGACATCATCTAAAATCTTAAATGCATTTAGAAGACTTTCTTCCAAATTTGGAGAAGTGACTCCCCCAAATTTAGGGAAAGGACATGATTAGAATATTTAGGCATGATTAGGATGAGATTAGGAGGTTTATAGAAGGATGATTATGGACGCAAGTGGGAGATGTAGGAGAATGCAGGTGGGTGAGGAAAAATAAGATTTTTAGTTAAGTTTCTATTTAGCCAAAAGGGATGCAACTTGCACTTGTAGGATTTTGCAAGTGGCGAAACTATTCACAAATAAATAATGATTTATTTGCAAAGGGGATTTTCAATTAAATGTGAATTTAATCAAAAGGTGGAAAAATGATTTTAATCAAATAAATAAGATTTATTTAATCAAATGGCTAAAGGTACTTAATCAAACCTTAGTTTAATTAATAGGTTAGGCTAGAAGGAGATTTAATCAAATCTTTAATTTGATTAAAAGGTCAATTAGAAGAATAGGAATATTATTTAAAGCTTATTTTAAGTAATAGGACAAATTAGGGATAATTAAATGAATAAGATTCACTTAATTCATTGTGCAACTTTTAGGTGTCTAGAATTATATTATTACTTTATAGGAAAATATCATATTAGTTCTTTAGTAAAAACTAACTTAAAATTTATCTTTTAAAAATATATTTAAAATATAATATTTATTTTTAATATTTAAAAAATGAAATTTAAGAATTCTTTATAAATTATATTTATTTTATCATAATCTTAGCATGTCAAAAATTTCATCCCATTTCTATCGTTATTTTTTTAAAGATTATAATTCATTTAGTTAATAAAATAAGTATTTTATTTTATGTATATATTTTATCATATTATAGATTTGATTTTTTTTCTCATGCCTTCACTTATATCCAAATTTTAGTGACTTGTTTTTTTTGTTTTTTTTAAATAAAGGGGTAAATATTTATTAAATTTGAAGAACTAGTACAAATCCAAGAGGTACCAAGCTTAGTAAACGGGGAAAAACAAAAACACCAACCAAAAGGTGACCTAGCAAGGTCCACAACTAACCATTCATGTCATCCATAACAATCTTATCAAATATTTGAGCATAGTTTGGGGGCAATGGACCCCATTACATAATATTTCATCCATCTAGTAACTCAGAAGCCCATTTAGCTAGACAACCAACTACCTTATTCTACTCCCGAGGAATGTAACAAAAGGAAAACTGACTCCAAATAGTCCCTTAAACTAAGAATTTGTCTGAACGCCACTGCCAAATGCTTGTAAACATCCTCCAACTTCTGCTTATTTAACATATCCATAACAACTTGAGAGTCAAATTCACAATTAATCTTGTGTCATCCAAGAGCACAAGTGACATGATCTTTTCAAGGCATCTACACTACATAGATCACTATTGCCATATAATAATAACATCTACATCAACATGATCAAGTGGACCATTATATTTGGTGATCATTCAAAAGAATAAAACATAATAAAATAAATCAAAAGAAAAAAATGAGAGGAAAAAAAGTAAACAGAAATAATATTTCCAATATTGAAAACCATTCTTATGGAACTTTGGATAAGTACCATGATGAAAACCCAATGATTATCTATGTGTACCATTCAAATGGAAGCATGATGTTTTATTCATCATACTATTTTTTCAAGATATTGCCACCCATCCAATCCATATAATATTCCTTATCCACATTGACCTTAAAAAAATTAGGGGCACAAACTTCAAAACTTGCTTCTAGAAAACTCCTAATATTGACTTTATTTTTTCACCATTTATCATCTAATTTAATTCCATCACTTACATAGCACTATCCAAACCCTTGTTTCAGATAAACAACATTATCACATTGCAAGATAATCCTTGGAAGTCAAATCCCTTATCAAAATCCAATTCTAATAATTTTCCATCATCATTTAAGAGTTTGTAATAATTCTTACCACAAATATGATTCAACTTTGGCCAACACATAATTTCTATCACCCCATCCCTCATCTATCCATTTCTATCACACTATTACACTTCTCCATTCATAGTGTCATATGTCATATTAAACACTAGGGGCAAGAAATTACATCTTGCTTTGGAAAACTCTAGATTTATATCTTCTAGCTCACTTAGCGGTATATATGCCTTCCACAACAAACAATGTTTCATATATTTTCTATTGTCCCATGAATAAAATTTCTTATTATTCTATCCTATATCCCCCATAACAAAAAAATCCTGATTTGGGTCATCAAAATACAATAATACTAATATATGTTATCTTACCATGCAATTTGGCATAATATCTAAGCCATTTAACAATTTTCATTCTCAAACCTCACTAAAATCCTTAATCCATTTATCATTATTGAGTTAAATTATTCTCAATATTGTCTTTCTCATCATTAATAACACAATCCTTGATACTTTATTATCATCAATGGTGTTATGACTATCATTAATCAAATCCTAAGTGGGCCTCTAGCATACCACCATATTCATCTCCCTTCATTGCTCATTAATATCCTTGCCATCATTTCATCATTATCATTTTATCACTTGCCTTCTAATACAAATTTCATCATTAACATTATCATCATCATTCGTACATTAATAAAAAAATCAAACATTATTTGCAAATATGTATTTTTGTTGTCATTGATGTCAAACTTGATGATCTGGATGAGCCATTTGGTTATAGTTTATGGTTCAGATTTGATCTCATATAGTACAATTACTGTGGAATTTTAGTGTGATCATGAACATATGTGGAGTTTGTTTGTGGTTGTTCCAAAAGGCTTTCAATGATGTATCCTAAAGTTTTCAGAGCTTTGGTATTGGTTTCTTGGATCTTCAGTTAGTAAGTGTGATTGATCTGGTGTCAGTGTACAAAAATGTGTTTCATTCCTATAATTGCTAGTATTATGGTGATATGGTTTGGTTATTCAATGTTAGTAATGGTTGTTGATGCTATCTTGGGCATCCATAAATACTATTGATAGTCCACATTGAAGATTGTGTAAAGTTGTGGCAGTGTGCTTTGACAATTTTATCTTTTGCACTTGACCTATAAATGTTTTGGTCCATGCAGTTGCATGTGGATATATGGGAAATTATTTAGGATGAATTAGAAGGTGTTTCAAATTGGTGTGAAGTTTCACTCATCTAATTTTTCTTTCCATATTTGCTTTTTTTATTCTGACCAATTGTTTTTCATTTACACGTTACAACTAATTAGGTCTACCTAATTAGTGTTCTTAAGGTTGTTGTTGATATATAAATGATGGAATCATTCCTGAGAGATTGGGATACATTTTATGTGTTATGAAAATTATATGTGAATCATTACAATGGTTTGGAAGTGTTACATCACATTGGTGAAGACAATTTCATATTTATTTTGAATTATGAACTATGATCAACATTTCAGGGAAAGATACAAAAGATACTTGCAAACACTAAGTATTGTATCTTGCCTTGAAGAAGTGATATTCAGTGTTTTCAAGTCTCTTTTGTATCTTTCCCTAATGTTGTGTGTTTTAACTTTGCAAGTTGTCTCAGGGCTAGTGAGCTCCTTGGCCTCTGGACTAAACATTGTAACTCAGTTATTCATATAATGAGATAGTTCTCATCACATTTTTTCCCTATTTGGGTTTTCCACATAAAATTGTTGGTGTTATAGTATGGTTGATTTTGTGGTTCAATTGTTTAGTTTCATGCATAAAGCATTCAGAATGAATGATAGGTAGAAAGGTTAATTTTGATTGAGTTTTTGTACATATGCTAATTTACCCCCCCTCCTCCCCCAACATCCAATAGTGTTCAACAATTGGTATCAGAACAAGGTTCTTGAAGTAATAGCCTAATAGCTAAGGTAGACCCGTGTTTCTTAAAAACTAAGTTTGGATGATATGGAACAAAATGAAGGGAGCATTAATATTGTGGTACACATGGATGGAAATTGAGACATGCTTTAGAAAATATCGATGAAAGCAAAAAGAAGTGCAAGAAAGCTAAAGAGAAGATCTCCTATCTAAGAAAATTACTTGATCAAGGAAGGAAAGCATTTATGATCTTGAAACAATGCTACATGACAATTCCAAGGAATGTATCAAACTTGAGGAAGAAGTGGATATGTTGAGGAAAGAGCTGAAAGAGGCAAAAGAACATATCGAAAAAGGTTTGTGAACCAAGGGAAAACCCTCACAAGGGTAAATAGTTAGATTCAATAAAAATAAGCCTAAAACACATAATCAAATAGACCAAAAACTATTATACCTTCATGAAGATGATCTCTTGCTTGGGCTCGGATTAGACCTTCGGTGAAATGAAGAATACACCCCTTCCTCACTTGATTGGATTGGTCTGTAGGTGGATTGTGGATTTATCTCTACTACACAACAAGGGATTGGATCAAATGATAAGTGAGGATTAGATGGATTGGCTTAGATGAAGTAAGCTTTTGGCATTAGGATGGTATGATAGAGGATTTTCATCCTCAAATTGACAACATAAAAATATGATGCAAGTGGATGATTTGTGAGGAGGCCAAAATCGAGGGTCAAGATTGATTCAAAATGGAGGGATATGATTGAAATAAAGAGCGGGAGAGGATTGAGAGGACAAAGTGTGGGATTCAAGAGATTTGCCATAAATGCATTTCTTGTTTCCACACCTCACAAGGTACATGGGGAAGAGTTCCCCAAGTACATTGGGAAGAGAAAATGAATATAAAATACCTTGGGGGAAGGGAAGAGATGTGTGGGAAGACTAAATGGATAAAGGAATTAAAAATTCCTTGGGAAGAGGATGCATAGGGAGATTCAAATAATTTGAATTTCTTTGAAAGGACAAAAGTTGGTAGCATTTAAGATTGGAGGATGAGATGGGAAAGCCATTTATAGCCAAGAGCTGACCCATCCCTAATAAAGGTGATTAGGGATGTGAAAATGATTAAAGGTACTTATTATGTGGCTTAATGAAGGATTAGAGTGTGTAGTTTCATAAAATTGTGACCCTAGAAATTTATGACTGCATTAGGGTACTCATGCATGCAAACTCAAATCCTCTAGCCTGATTAGAGACCGGAGAGTGCTCGGCTTGCAAAAACAGCTTCTTCCTTGGCCTCCACATCACTCTGTCTGCACTCTACTCTAGAGAAAGGGGTAGGACCCCCCCTTGGACAGGGGCCTGACACCCCTATCCCTGCCCTATTTTGGGGCAAGATTTGGAGCATGCATTGTGGGTTATGCAGTGAGTGGGAAATTTCCCCGATGTTGGCCCATGATGAAATTCAAATCTTTCAAACATGTATTTAAGGGGCATTCATTCTCTCATTTGTATAATTTGAAGTTGGATAAGTGGGAAATTCACAAGCGATCAAGCATGCAAGAGAACTCAAGCATTCTTTTTCAGCATTGAGCATTCTCAAGTCTCCCTTCAAGGCTAGGTGTTGCATTCAAGTCAAGGATTCAACCATTGAAGATGAGATTGATTTCGACACATAATTCCATACAAACATTTTTATCAACATTTCTACTAAAACCTCCGTTGAGGTGATTTACAATTCAATCTTTCATTTACATCTACTTGCAAGTACTTTCTTTCATTACTTGGTTAATTCCAAAACTAAAGTTTGACTTAAAGGCAAACCCCAATCCCAACAAATTTCCCTCTCTTTTCTATGTGTAGTTTTCAAGTACGTAGTTGTACTTTCAGATTCAGCCTTCATTTGAAAAGGCAGAAAAACCCTTCTCGTTTCATGGGTTTTTGGAGGACCGTGTACATTCGTGCCATGGTCCAGACAACTTTTCATCAAATTTGTAGGGCGACTTCATCTCGACATTTTCTTGCCAAATCTAAGTGCACAACTTCATCCCATATTCAGATCTCAAGATATAATCGATTCTTTGTCACTTTTGCACTACATAATTTAATCAATTTCCTTTCCAAATCAAACAAAGGAATAAGGGGGTCAACTTAACATTCTTAATTCATTCATAATTCAACCTATCATCTTTGTCAGGAGATTGAATCTAGTGAATTACCCCTTATCTTCCTAATGTAATGGTGAAAAGTGCTTGAAGGATAATCAATAGTGAAACTCTCATCTCTCTTTGAGGGAAAGGGTTAGTTTTCCTCTTGATCTATCACTCATCATTTTCCCACCATTACAAAGTGCAAGTGGGAAGGTTATGAGGATGTGACAAGATGAGAGAGAATGAGTGGAGGAATTTAAAATTGAGGAATAATGATAATAATGCTTCTAGAAGAATTAATTAGGCTAAGTGAGGATTAGAAGGAGTGATTTGTAGGAATCACATGATTAGCTTAGTTAATTGAAATGAATCAACTAAGTGGGGTTTAGAAGAAATAATGATTGAGATGACTTTAGAAGAATGGAGGAATAATTAATTTATTCATAAATTAATTATTGGACTATATTGATAAAATTAATTAAATTTGATTTAATTAATTTTAAGAGGAATAAGGATAAACATAATTAAATTAATTAATTATGTAGAAAGGTTTAAATTAATTAATTTTAGACGTCTATAGTTTGAATCTTAAAGGTGGAAGCGAAGTGCTTGACATGACGCCGAGTGCTTAGAAGAAAAACAAAGATAAAGGTGGACTTGGATTTGAAAATGGTGAAAGTTCTAAGAATTTTAGTAAAGGAGACAAAGGAAAGGAAAATTTCAAGGATGAATTGAAAGACTCAAACAAAGGATAATTAATTATGTAGAAAGGCTTAAATTAATTAAATATTTTATTTAATTAATTTTAGACATCTACATTTTGCCCCTCTTTGATATAGCATCATGAAGTGATGTTATATCAAAGAAGAATAAAACATATTGGATGGAAAGGATAAGGACTAGTAGCATGATGCCCCAGTCATAGGTGAGATGAGGAAGGATGATGAGGAGGTAGCAGTATGCCCCCTCGAGAGGACATGCAGCTTCTAAGAACATGAGTGTGCTCTCAAAATGAATTAGAGGACTAGAGGATTGAAGATGAAAGGATGTAAAAATGATAAGGACTATGAAGGGGGAATGAATGAATTGGAGTCTCCAAAATAAATGGATGAAATGAGATGAATGAACAAAATGAAGTAAGTGGATGGGATTTCTTGTTGTGTAGATGTAGAGAGAAAACCTAGTTTTGATTTTGTAATAAACTATCTACACCACTAACTATAGAACTCAGGATGTTGTGAATATCCGATGTGTGGAATAGACTCTCAAACAATACGTATCTCTATGCATGCAAGCTCACAAACACCATGATGGTGTAAATGTGGTACTATAGGATCATACACGGGAAACCATCAAACATACCATACTAAAAAGACTATGCCCCATTATACACCAAACAAGACATACCAAGATATAGAATGATCAAGCAAGTCCTGAGTAGGTAGAGTCCTGGGACATTATATAAAAATCGAAGTGAAAAGGTCAATCATGCAAACAACATGCAAATGGACAACTAATATATCTTACCAAGAGTAGGACATGGATCTAGATAGACTGCCAGACATGGGAATGAAACATCCTAATGGGCAGGCGATGGATTTGGATAAACTGCCAGACAAGGGAAGGATGCATCCCGATGGGTAGGGTATGGATAGATTGATGGGAGGCAACATATAAGTGAGTTGTGTAGGATTTGCAGATAAGGGGATTTCCACTGAGATTGGATTAGCATAGTAGGTATGGGTATTTGGATTATGCACAAGTCAATATAAGCTCAGATAGATGGGAAAAGCTCAGTTTAATGGGAAAGCTCAATGTGATGGGGGTCATAAATGGATTGGATAATATGTAAGGGGGATTAAGGATTGGATGGGATGGGATGTGAATATGATTGGATTAGATTGGATGAGATGGGGAATATGATTGAATATGATATGATTGGATTGTGGATATAGGATAAATGGATTGGGACCAATGACAAGGGAGAACCAAGGCTTGGTAAAAGGATGGAATATTGGAGGAATATATTGCTTAAATAGGAGATGGAGGGATTAAGTAAATGGATAGTGATAGGATATGGAGGAGTAAAATATGAAAGATAGGTGGAATGGGAATCCAATAACTATTGTGAAAAGGAGGAAAATGGCCCACTAAAGGTAGTGCAATTAAGGATGGAAGGATGGTGGATAAAGATGTATGAGATGGAAGGATAAAGTTCAAGGGATATGGATGGAGGAAGAATTAAGGCTTGCATTTTACAAAGCATGCATGGGTATTATTTTGCCTATATCTTGATCAAGATCAAAGTTATGGATTGAAGGATGGATTTGGATAGGATGAGGGATATAAGATGAAGGATATGGATAGGAAAGTCAAGATCAAAGATATGGAAGGAGGATGGACGTGGATAAAAGATGAGATATGGTACATGTGAATGGTAGGATATCATGGATGAAGCTTTCCCCCAAGTGTAGAGTGAAAGAGGATGAGGGGATTACACATGGTGCTTGTTTACCAAGTTCTAATCATTGCACTTACCCAAGGTGACACAAGAAGTAATTTTCACCACTGTATGGATTTTTTCTCTTTCCTTTTTTTCCTTTTTCCTCTTGTTTTCTTTTTTTTTTTGAATTTTTGGGGAATAGTTTGGATGGATAAGAATGAGGATAAGTGGATGTGGAAGATAATGTATTCATGAAATGGAGATGGAGGGAGGACTCAAGCATCTAGTTCCATGGATGGTATCCCTTTTAGATGTGCTATATTGAACCAAGATATCTAGGAGTATGCTCATAGATGTTGGTAGAAATAGATGGGGAAATGAAATGGATGGAATGGAGGGTAGGGGATAAGGACTTATGCAAAGGATTGGATTAAATGGATGGGATTATGGAAAATGGATGTTAGATAATGGATGGGGATGTTGTGAAGATAACCATTGGCACACAACTTGAAGGATAAACATAATTAAATAAATTAATTACGTAGAAAGGCTTAAATTAATTAATTTTAGACATCTACAGTTTGAATCTTAAAGGTGGAAGTGAAGTGCTTGATGCGACGCCGAGTGCTTAGAAGAAAAAAAAAGATAAAGGTGGACTTGGATTTGAAAATGGTGAAAGTTCTAAGAATTTTAGTAAAGGAGACAAAGGAAAGGAAAATTTCAAGGATGAATTGAAAGACTCAAACAAAGGATAATTAATTATGTAGAAAGGCTTAAATTAATTAAATATTTTATTTAATTAATTTTAGATGTCTACATTTTGCCCCTCTTTGATATAGCATCATGAAGTGATGTTATATCAAAGAAGAATAAAACATATTGGATGGAAAGGATAAGGACTAGTATCATGATGCCCCAGTCATAGGTGAGATGAGGAAGGATGATTAGGAGGTAGCGGTATGCCCCCTCGAGAGGACATGCAGCTTCTAAGAACATGAGTGTGCTCTCAAAATGAATTAGAGGACTAGAGGATTGAAGATGAAAGGATGTAAAAATGATAAGGATTATGAAGGGGGAATGAATGAATTGGAGTCTCCAAAATAAATGGATGAAATGAGATGAATGAACAAAATGAAGTAAGTGGATGGGATTTCTTGTTGTGTAGATGTAGAGAGAAAACCTAGTTTTGATTTTGTAACAGACTATCTACACCACTAACTATAGAAGTTAGGATGTTGTGAATATCCGATGTGTGGACTAGACTCTCAAACAATACGTATCTCTATGCATGCAAGCTCACAAACACCATGATGGTGTAAATGCAAGACTACAAGATCATACATGAGAAACCATCAAACATACCAAGATATAGAATGATCAAGCAAGTCCTGAGTAGGTAGAGTCCTGGGACATTAGATAAAAATCAAAGCGAAAAGGTCAATCATGCAAACAACATGCAAATGGACAACTCATATATCTTACCAAGAGTAGCACATTGATCTAGATAGACTGCCAGACATGGGAATGAAACATCCTAATGGGTAGGCGATGGATTTGGATAAACTGCCAGACATGGGAAGGATGCATCTCAATGGGCAGGGTATGGATAGATTGATGGGAGGCAACATATAAGTGAGTTGTGTAGGATCTGCAGATAAGAGGATATCAACTAAGATTGGATTAGCATAGTATGTATGGGTATTTGAATTATTCACAAGTCAATATAAGCTCAGATAGATGGGAAAAGCTCAGTTTAATGGGAAAGCTCAATGCGATGGGGGTCATAAATGGATTGGCTAATATGTAAGGGGGATTAAGGATTGGATGGGATGAGATGTGAATATGATTGGATTAGATTGGATGAGATGGGGAATATGATTGAATATGATATGATTGGATTGTGGATATAGGATAAATGGATTGGGACCAATGACAAGGGAGAACTAGGGCTTGGTAAAAGGATGGAATATTGGAGGAATATTTTGCTTAAATATGAGATGGAGGGATTAAGTAGATGGATAGTGATAGGATATGGAGGAGTAAAATATGAAAGATAGGTGGAATGGGGATCCAATAACTATTGTGCAAAGGAGGAAAATGGCCCACTAAAGGTAGTGCAATTAAGGATGGAAGGATAAAGTTAAAGGGATATGGATGGAGGAAGAATTAAGGCTTGAATTTTCCAAAGCATGTATGGGTATTATTTTGCCTCTATCTTGATCAAGATCAAAGGTATGGATCGAAGGATGGATTTGGATAGGATGAGGGATATGAGATGAAGGATATGGATAGGAAAGTCAAGATCAAAGATATGGAAGGAGGATGGACATGGATAAAAGATGAGATATGGTACATGTGAATGGTAGGATATCATGGATGAAGCTTGCCCCCAAGTGTAGAGTGAAAGAGGATGAGGGGATTACACATGATGCTTGTTTACCAAGTTTTAATCATTGTACTTACCCAAGGTGACACAAGAAGTAATTTTCACCACTATATGGATTTTTTATCTTTACTTTTTTTTCTTTTTCTTCTTGTTTTCTTTTTTTTTTTGAATTTTTGGGGAATAGTTTGGATGGATAAGAATGAGGATAAGTGGATGTGGAAGATAATGTATTCATGAAATGGAGATGGAGGGAGGACTCAAGAATCTAGTTCCATGGATGGTATCCCTTTTAGATATGCTATATTGAACCAAGATATCTGGGGGTATGCTCATAGATGTTGGTAGAAATAGATGGGAAAATGAAATGGATGGAATGGAGGGTAGGGGATAAGGACTTATGCAAAGGATTGGATTAAATGGATGGGATTATGGAAAATGGATGTTGGACAATGGATGGGGATATTGGGAAGATAACCATTGGCACCCAAAATATATTAAAGGGATGATGGACTTAAGATAGTTTATTTTCAAACATAAGGGCCCAAGATGGATTTTGAAGATGGAGAATTGTTAGATGGAGAATTTGAGGACTTATGAGTGGAGGAAGCTTTTGGATTAGCTAGTTTGGATTCCAATTTGGATTTTACTTTGAGGTGCATTTATTTTATGAGTAGCTTGGGAATCCACATAGTTTTTGATTTTTTCTTTTGGGGCCTTTGTGGCCTTTTAGATTTTTCTTTCTTTTGGATCATATTTTTCTTTTCTTGAGCATGTCTTTTTGATGTGACATGTTGATACTTGGATTTTTGTAGATTTTTGGCCTTATGCATTTTATATTTAGCATCCAAATTACTTGCAATACCAATGATGTGGGTGCATGCGGACAAATGAATTGTATTTTTTATGGATGAGATGATAGAGGGAGAATGTTGGAAGGAATTCAAAGATGTGTGCCTTTGTTGATCTCTCTTAGGGATCATTTGTGGTGATGGACTAGTGGATGGAGGGATGTAAGGACCCAAGATGGATGAAAGGGTTGAAGGGTTTAGCGTTGGAACATAAGGACCCAAACTGGATGTGGATGAGAAAGGAATGAAATTTAGGACATAGGGACCCATAAGAGGTTTGGAAGATGGGGGATGGTGTGATTTGATTTATATGAAGGTACTTTGAATTTAGGAGAGATAGAAGATATACCAACATTTTGAGCATGATATTTATAGCCAAGGCCATATGAAATTGTATTTTCTTTGTGTGTAGGGGAAAAAGTGAGACTAAGTATGGAAACCCTAATCCCACTCTCATACACACTCATGGAATATGAAAGAGCCTAGGGAGGTAATGCATGTCAAATAATTCTTATGAGAAAGAGAGAGCTATGGATTACCTCTTAGGTTTTCTATTCCTTTGTTGTAAATGAGAGAGAGGAATGATGCAAAATGCAATCTAACCTAGAATGCAAGTAATCAAGCAAACCCTAATCTGAGAATGCAGATCAAAGAACAACTGATACACTGCTGCAAAGTATATATTAGAAGGAAAAATCAGAGGTACACTTGTGTCTAAAATTTGAGTAGAAATGTCTGGGACCAAGGTGCCACGCCATTGTCTTGATTATGCAATTCTTGAGCTACAACTGACAGGAGGGATATTTAGACCTACAAAGTATTGTTCTGCCAAGTCCTACTGACAAAGGACAAGACCATGACACCACACCACTGTCCTGGACAGGACCAGGGCACCATGCCCCTATCCTTGGGGTTTCTACCAAGATCTGCAACTCAGAATTGTTCTTGTGTTCTCTTTCAGTCTTGAAACTTCCAGCAACGCTCAGATCTAAACCTGCACCTGAAGTTGAAAAAGAGGGTTTGGGTTGTCTATATAGGGTTTTGCCTTATTCAAACCCCCACTTTGGTAATTTACACCTCCATGAATAGCCGATAATATACTAAAAAATGTGTGTGCAAGAACCTTGTGTGTGTACAAGATCCTAAGAATGAAAGAAAACAACCTAGAGCAACCCTAAAGAGTAAACCCTAATTGCTTATAATTGAAAAAGTAAATGCTCTAAATCCAAAATGCAAAGTGATCTAAAGCATGAATGTGAATCAAAATGAAGCTTATGCAAATATATGAAAACAAAATGAAACCATACCCAACCCCAAGGGAGAGGTACAAGCTAATCGTTAGTTGGTGATCTACTGTTCTCCTACATCTTCAAAAGCCCCAATTGATAAAATGATGCTTGATGAATGTTTTATGGATGAATTTTTAATGTTGTTGAAGAATTCAAAGATCTACTCTTTCGCTGCAAAGAAGGCTCTAATGCTCCAAAAACCTACTCTCAGATTCTTACAAAACTGACCCCTTCAAATGAAGAAAGAGAGCTCTTAAGTATAAAACCCTAGATCTTAATTTCATGTTTAGGCCAACCTAGGATTTGAATTTCTTGCTGATATTTTGGGGTTAAGAATTATTATATCATAGGATTGTGTTCCTAAAATTTTGGGGAAAAAGTTGCGGACCATGTGCATTCCTACCATGGTCTGACCAACCTTTCACCAAATTTTTGGGGCCGTTAGATATGATGATATTAGAGCGTATCCCAAAGTTATAGCTGATTTTGAGATATTTTGATATGCAAAATCAGGCCTAAATGGTCAAAATAAGACATAATTAGGGTTTATGATTAAATGATTCATTGGAGGAATAAGATTAAAAAGGGGCACACTTAGGGTAAAGGGCCCAACTTTATAATATGTAAAGTGATGAGACATGACCTTAGATTTAATTAAATTAATTAATTAAATGCTTAAAGGGGAATTAGAAATGCAAGATGCAAGATACACTAAGGTGGGTGCTAACCTAAGTGTGAAATTATACCACCCTAGCAAGGGTGTACAATTTACAATACTAAATTCAGCCCCCACTTTATTGGTCATATGACACTACGTGCATATTCAAGATAAAGTATAGAAAAGTAAACATCATTTGAAAAAGGGTGTATCCATAAGTTGTCAAACAAATCCCCCAACAGTATCTGCAATACACAGTTAGGAACCACACCCTACAATACCACATGTTAGATCAAAAAATCACCTAATTCTTACTAAGGAAGGTGATTAAATTCACGGGTAGCTATATGCCCCCCTGTTTTGACTTGCTTATTAGTGAGGTGAAACATGGTATCATGTTTTCCACAACAAATTGTGATAAATATTTTGATGAAGAAAGTTCACAACAAGGCTTTATTTCTCATCCAAGTACATTATGAAACAAATGCGGAGCAAGAGGGTGAACTCATGATTCCAATGACACCGATGGTGTGAGAATCAGAGCTTCCTAGCTCAAGATATGATAGATTGAAGAAAAAGTACATAAATTAGGGTTTTAACTTAAAAACATAAAGTCAAAAAAGTGTATAACACATAAATATGAAAGTGACACCTTCATTTGTCACTTTCTAACTTTTTTGGTACTATTCATTGCAGAGGATCCCACATACAAGCCATCATGCCTCAACACCGACTTGAGTGAACTATGCGGATGGAGATCCTACACCAGTCCATACTCGTTGGTCGATCGCTCAACAAGGTGAGTTTACCTTTCGTTGACTCCATTTGACTTTTTCATGTTTTCAAAGTTTTTAGGAATGATGATGTCATTGCCTAATCCAGGCCCAAGCCCCCCCTTTGGGCACCTAAGGGTCTTAGAGTGCCTCGGTCCTCTTAGGGTGCCATGGTCCCAAGGGGGCGTCCTAGTCCTAGCAGAGCACCATGGTCCTAGTATGGCTCCCTGGTCAACTCAAGGCACCCTGGTCCCTATTCAGGGTGACCAACAATGACATAGGATCAGGCGATGAATGTTATAACTAATAGAATGATTGCATTGATTAGATGATAGTGACAATTGATCAATTACTAATGATATATTAATTTGTATTTTGCAAACACTGCCATACATCCATGAGCATACCATTGGTCTTACCTTCCAGAGCCTTTGGGAGCCAATCCCAAGGACAACAACAGGAGAGAGGGATTTTCTATATGCAGTCGGCTTGTGGGATGCGATGACCATGTCGAGCATCTGATTCCAGTTTGTGATGCTGATGGCACAGATAGAGAGGTGGGATGAAGACACCTTGATGTTCTCATTAACTGTGGGGGAGATGATGGTCACCCTTGAGGATGTATACCATATTCTATGCCTTCCCATTATGGGAGAGACCATGAGATACCGATCCGACTTGATAGAAGTGGATTATAGGAGAGAGCAGGTATATGTTGTGGGGAGAGTGCTATGAAGCAAGACAAGGGGTTGTATCATGGTCAAATGGATCCTACATCCTACCGGTGAGGTTCCATTAGTAAGGTGACTCATGATTGTGACCCTTGCATTAGCCGTGTGCCCTAATGGGCATGGAACACATATGCATGGAGGACTCATCTATGTTATTTTGAGCGATGAAGAGAAATAGGAAGGTATATTCTTGGGGTCAGAGCATGCTTGCACATCTCTATCATAACCTCGGGGAGTATGTGTTTGGATAAGGATGCAGCTTAATGACATGCACGCTACTACAGGTGTGGATGTTCAACCATATTACCTGCACTAGGCTTGGTGGAGCCCCCATAGAGCTTGTCCCAGAGCAGCCTAGGGTATTTTCTTATCCTCTTACTCGTGAGTGGCAATTCGATGATCTCCTATATTGGAGGTTGAGCTTGGATAGATTGATAGTAGGTAGATTCATATGGAGACCGCATCTCAGGATGTATATGTGGGTCGGGATACACAAGAAGATGTTCAAAATGTAGAGGAACTATCTATTAGAGGGGTCATACAACCACATAATCATTCCCTTCTAATTCGACCGAGTTCGGCAGGAGTTCGATTTCAAGCAGTGTGTTCCAACTGATGTTCCTATGTACATCCAAAACTCTTGAGTGATGTTGAGACTAGGAGCCATCCCTAGGCATACCAGTGATGAGATTGACATCACAGATTTAGATGGGTCAGATCAGGACATACCGACGTAGAGATGATTCAGGCGCACACTGACAATACATCACATAGTGGGGGAGGACATACCCAGGGGCCATACTACCCACTGACTTCCCTGATGGGAACCCCAGACCATGGAGATAGTCAGGTGATGGAAAGGGATTTGATGCATCTGAAGAGGGTTCAGATGATCAGGTGGACGATGCAGGAGAGAAGGAGGTAGACAAAGATGATCCTAATACCAGAGATGGAGATCAGGATGGAGATGATGAGGAGGACAGAGAGGAAGAGGAGGATGGCAAGGAGGAGGATATTGAGGAGGAGGATGAGTCATATGTAGTTCCTCATCACTCCTGGGAGGATACCATAGCCCTAGATCCACCGAGTCTTCCACTGTAGGAGGAGAAGGACCCTATAAGGGGAGCTGATCTTGGTCCCCATTAGCCCACACCTACTGTACAAGGAGAGTACAAGTGCAGAGAGCCCAGCGGGTCCCAGGCTTAGGTAATCGCTATCCATGATACTTATTGGTGAGAAAGAGATCCAGGTAAGGTGTCCCATCATTGATTAACTTATGTATCTTAGTTGCTTTATGTTTGATGATATAGAATGTTATTGGTAATAAATTTCTCTCTATCTTGCAGCTACCATCTAGGAGTGGCATTCTCTGATTCAGAATGTAGTGACATACCTCATTGTGACTGTGCACATTCCTAGTTCCTCACAGATATCGCATAGATCCCAGAGGAGTATAGGACGACACGAGGACCTTTTCTCCCGTATTCAGATGGAGGTGGAGGTCCTATAAGAGATATTATGATAGACAAAGCGTGACCTAGTAGCATGATAGATAGAGGCAACCACATACCATGGGATCATAATGGAGAGGGATCATAGGAGCTCCTCGGGGAGTCACTCACGACTTGTATCGTGATACACCCCCATGGGCCCACCCCCATGACCAAATCAGGAGGGGGCATCTAGCCACTATCCTCCAACTACTAGTACTAGGGATAGTTGATGATTTTGATGTACTGATGTATATATGATGATACTCATGGATATGTTATTTTAATGCTTAAATAATATATGCATTTCTTAGATCATCAGTAACATATTGAGTAATGAACATTTATGTCTAATTTTAATTTACATGTGATTGATTTCTCAATGCTTCATGATTAAATTGATACATATGTGATTTAATTAAATAACTATATGTATGTGGGAAAATGCAGTGACAAAAATGAATAAATCGAATCCAAAAGATCCACACACCAATGAGACTCTTGGTGAAAATATATGAACTAATCCAATTAGTTCAACTTACCAAGGGTGTGTCCCATTGTTATCTCTCTCACAGGATCCCTAAAGTTAATGTTTTTCTCTCAGATCATTGAGAAAATGACTTAGGAATGACAACTCCAAGAACAAGTGATGTTTGATTTATATGCATGAATGCATTCTAAGATATATATGATGTTTATCACTATGATGATTAAGCTAGTATGAAGATGATGATATGATAAAGGATTAGAAAATTTATCCTAACATAATATACTAGTCTTGTTAGGCCCAATATGGAAAGCTAATGTACTGAGAGGGGAGGGGTGAATTAGTACTTCAAATCCTTTCTTCAACAATATCTTTACTGTTATGCATAGCCCAAAAACTCTTATAACATAACATAAAGCTAAAAAAAAATCAAAAAAATCATACATGATTCAATCCATAACACATATATTTTGTTTACGCAGAAACTCTTGGTTATAGAGAAAAACTGTGGTGGGGATGGCACCCACAACTTCACTATTGCAATAATAAAGGTTGCTCAGTTAGAGCTACATGTTTAGCTATTTATGATAGCTTACCCTGTTAGGAGTATCAAGATCTATTAGATCTACCTTGCTAAAGGATTTTACAACACTTAATCTAAATGCTGCACCTGGTTAGAGGCTTTACAATTTATAGACTTTGTTAGAGTCTTTTACCCTATTAAAGGTTTCTCTTACAACTTCAAAATATTACAATAAAATCATTACAAATATCTGCAACTTCACATCTGAAATGTTATAGCAGATTCTATGTGCTCAAATAAGATTACCTTGCTTATATCATACCTCGGTAACCCATAAAGTAACTCGGTAAACCCTTCTGTTTACTCTGTTCTTTGACTGTTCTCTGAAATGCTTCTCGGTGACCTCTATGTCTCTGTAACCGTCATAACACCTAGTGCTTTCTTATGTATCACACATGTCTTGCTTCATACACTTATATTTGATCCTTATTTCATACTGTATAAATAGATCTCTTATGATGGTGATCCATTCATTGCTTCGATCTTACAAACATGATTTATCGAATGAATAACCATACAAAATATTTCATTGGATAAATGACCTCAAAATCATACAAAATCTTGAAGTGCAATTTCCAATGTGATAACGATTCTATGTTCCTCGATCTTGTAACATGTTTCCATATGTGTGTCCAAGTTCAATGAATCTGGTAACACGTTTCACTCGGTGTATATCAACTCGGTGTATCATCTTTGCTGCTCGATAGACATGGAATGTTACTCGGTAGATTGCTTGGTGTTTACTAGGCTTTGAGACTAGTTTCTTCTATAACCAATTGTTTTGTGCTTACCGACTGAATGTTTCCGTAGTAGTAACTGAATAGAGTATATAGAATGACTTTGGATATAAAACTAATGGCAACTTGATAAGTAGTAACAATCTCCCCTTTTGACATTAGTTGAGATGTTTGACAAAACTACTTTCAAAGTCATAACTCAATAATCTATATACTTACAAAATTTGACTAAACAGACAGTCTATACATTAGTCAATGAAATAGTATATTTAGATATACTCCCCTTATCAATATACTATACAAAACTCTGACTTTGTATGCTCGGTGATCAATGTTCTGTGATAATTGCTCAGTTCACTACTTTGTTCCCTGTTCCTTGTCAAAATTGACTTTGTATTTGAATACTTTGTTTTGCTCGGTATACTCCCCCTGTATACTACACTCCTTTTGTTTGATACTTTAATGCTTTGATGCTATATGACTCCCCCTTTTTGACAAACATCAAAATTTATTTACCATTCAGTGGTGGTAACTGGTCAAAAATGGATTTGCACTTTGTTCGGGCATCGGTGAGAGTGGCAGAGAGGGCATCTTTAACACTGTCCATGAGTGAATTCTGAGCTGTAATGTCAGCTAACAGTGAAATGAATCCATCTAAGGTGCTTCCCTCTTGTTGAGTGGATAGGGATGTAGCCTTGTTGATCTACTCTTGGACAAATGAAAGATGAGGAATGAATAATGTCTGAAGTGTCATTATGTCCATCCTTATCTTGTGTTCTTCATTCCTGAGTTCCAATTGTTGAGCCATGAGTTGTTGTAGCTTGGTATAAGAATTCTGAATGGAATTAGGCTCAGTGGTCAACTTATTTGAGAGATCGGTGATCTCTTTCTCAATCACTTTAGTTTTATTCTTGATATCTTTAATAAATAGAGAGAATGTACAGAGTTTTTGAAATAAATAAAGAATGTGCTTGAGTTGAGGGGTCAACTCAGCAATAAATTTGACAAGTTTAACTTTGCCAATAGCAATAGCTTTCTCTACCTCTTCAATCATTTTCGCAGTGAGCTCCTTGTCCTTCAATTTGCTCAAATATTTTGATGCATCTACTCCAAATGTCTCTATCTTGGTTAGGAGTTCATCCAATTGAATGTGGATGGTTGCATCTTTTGTCACTGTAGCTTTAGGTAGCATATCAGTTAAGAGTGCTTTCACCTTCTGAAGTACTTTCTTTTTCTTTTGAAGAGCCATTTGCTTCTCTTGTTCGGCTTTGGCTTTGCATAGTTCACTGAAATCAATGAGTGCTTGCCCCTTTAATTTGGATATATCAACATTGGGCAACACTATTGGTTTTGACAAATCTAATTTGAAACTATGCTTTTTCATCTTCTTTTCTTTACCTTTCACCAATTGAACTAAGACAAATCTCAGTAGGTTGCTCGATAGAGGCAACACTTTGGTCGGTTACTTTAGCCTCTGAAGTGTCCTTTGGTGTCTCTGAGCTTGATGTCTCGATTGCAACATTTTCAGTGCTAGAAGGAGCTTGAGAGGTTTGTTCTTGAGAAGTACCTTCTCCTGCTGTAGACTTGTGACCTTCGGTGCCTTGTTCCATATCCTGAGGGGCCTCAGTTGAGACAGGTTGATTAACTGTAGGATAGGGCTGAACTTGTTCCAAAACTGACTCACTGGATACAAGTTGGGCATAAGCGTTCCCTTCTATCATTTCCTATTCAAGTGCCTTTGTATCCATGATATCTTCATCTACTTGTATGGTGTCAGTAGGGTCTTGCTCGGTGACATCAAGATCTTGCTCGGTGACATCAACTATTTCAACTTCAGCTTGCTCACCAGCATCCTTGATGAGAAAGATTTCCTGCCACCTTTCCTTGGTCTCTTTCTCTACTTCCAGATAAAGTCCATTCATCAATTTTAAAGCTTTTTGCTTGACTAGGAAGTTTTTGTGGTAGTTTGTCAGATTTTCTTTGATTTCATCTACCGACATGTCTAGAAAGAGATGTACCGGACTTCTTTCTCTAATCTATTTTTCTGAGTCCATTGCATATTTCCACCTGTTATCAATATGCACATACAATTCTTTTGGAAGAGAATTAGATACTTCCAATGGGACCAATCAGAATTTCAGAAGTGTGCAGATGACAACTTCTTCAATTTGTCTTTTTTCGGCATCATTTCTGGATTCATACTTAACATATCTGAATGATCCAAATCCACCATATTGCTTCAGGTTAGCACAAAAAATTTCAACACTATGTACATTTACCTTCTTGCTCTTGACAATCTGAAATTTGCTTGCATCTTCAAATTCGGTGTCACTAGACTCTTTTGCCAAAATGAGTCTTCGAGTAGATTTCTTGTAAGTTTTTGTTACCTTGGGTGCGGCAACACTCTTTGTTTTCTTACTCGGTGATGTTGTTGATGATCTTGTGTTAGGTCGCTTTGTTGGAGGAGTCGGTGATACCTTTGATGTATCCTACTTCTTCCTTTTTAGGACTTTCCCTTTAGGCAATTCGGTGCTTAATGTAATAGCTGCCTCCTGGGCTTCAGATTCCTCTTCGGTAATGGCTATAGTGCCTTTGATAGGTGTGGAGGAAGAATCTTCTCCAAATTTGTCTGTTAATGCCTTTATCATCTTTGTTGATTTCCTTGTAGCTTTGGGTACTACAATGCTCATTTTTACTTTTTCCTTCACTTCTTCATATGTTCCATACCTCATCTCGGTAGCATGCCTTGGTAAAGTAAGAAAAGCATCTATCTACTGTTGTGTGATGTCAAAATCAATCTCGTAACCCATAGGTGGCAAAGATTGAGTTCTTGGTTCCACAACATTCACAAAGCAATAGTTGGTGTCTACTTCAAAACATATGTTATCCTTGTATTTTTCCACTAGCTGGGGTGGAATTCTATGCCTGCTATGCATCTTCTCTTGAAACTTACTGAAATAATCATCCATAATATCATTAAAGTTATCACCTAGACGTTTGATGTAGTCATTGATTTGATGGGTGATTGGTCGGTGTAGCTCCCAAACTACTTTACCGACTGATGGAAATAATTTCTCAAAATAGAAAAACATGCAAACTAATAGTGATCCAAATTTCAGTGTATTGGTCGAGTTGTTCTTCTTCGGCTTCCTTATGGTGTTCAAATTCTCAAACAGGGTTTTCAACAATACTTCACAAAGATCAATTTTCATTCCCTTTTTCACAATTTTGTATGCTAAGTCTACTGCTGCATAGGGTACATTGTTTTCCCTTGCCGATTGGAAGAAACAATAACCTATAACTCTAATGGCAAACTTTAGTTCTACATCAGTGACATTGTTCAATTTCAGTCCCCTGCAATCAGATTCTACTCTGGTTAAACTGATCAATTCCTTTTGTGATATCATTTTCTGAGCTCGAGCATGATCATAAATAGGGTAACCGGTGATCAAATGAATGATTTCCTTGGTAATTTTGAATGGTTTCTCCTCTATCCACATGAAATCATCATGAACTCTGCTCAGAAAAAACTTGACCCATTGGGGTTTGAAGACACAGGGATAGGTTAGGGCTTCAATCAATCCCTTGATTTTAATGTGTTCGTACTTGCTATCCAATTTCCCATTAGTGCACAATTCATCGTATGTATCCTTGATTTCAACGTGACCTAGTTCTTCAACTTGACATTTGGTGAAGAATCTGACATCCTCAACTAGCAAAACTTTATTCAGAATGAGTGAAAATGCAGTTTTGTCATCTGATTCAGATGCTAGTTTGGGAGTTAGAGAATATTTCAGTGAGGGATTTTCAACGTTCTTAACAACAACGGGCTCTTGGATCTTAGGTGCCATTGCAGATTTTGGATAAATTCTAACAAAAGATCCTTAGGGTTTGAAGGTTTTCAAACAGTAGATGCTTTCCTCTTAGCAAATATGAAACATAAATTCTCAACAAATGTGATCAGTAAACTAGCTTAACAATGTGTTGAGATTGATGTAAATACCTTGAATTTCGCTCAGGAGGTGGTTTGATCACCTTTGAATCGCTTGATCTGCTCTCTTGAAAACTTGGTAAGTGTAAAATGACCACGTAGATGCTTTAAGTACACAATATACCTTATCGGGCTCCATGCAAGTTAGGTCAAAAACATTAAATACACTCGGTTCCACTAAAATTTCTTTCCTTTTTGTGCTTTAATCAAGTAACCAGACTTTCTTCATTTATCAACTTGACAGGCTTCCTGTATAGTACTCCAAAAGACTTTGATAGAATTTCAAACTTTCTAATGCATCTTTCACTATGCATATTTTGAATTAAGTGCATGATAAAATAGGAACTGTTAAGATTGAACCTTGAGAGAATGCAGTCCCTTCATACCTTTACTAATTAATTTGGAATAGGTGCACCTAACTTGGTAGGTAAGGTGCTTTCTTCATTTGACACAATTTCCTTCTTTTTCCAAATCATCTGGAGTTTTCTTTTTATCTCTTCAATATCTCCTCTTGGTTGATCTCTGCAATCTCGAGCCAAGTGTCTAGCTTTGTGACAATGAAAACATGCCATACCAGGATTTCTCCATGATCTTCGGTTGTTCATTCCAAACCTTATAAAACAGTTGGCACTTATGTGTCCATATCTTCCACAACATTCACACCATATCCTTGTATTGTAATCCCATGGTACTGCAACATATTGTTGGTAAGGATCTGTGTGAGTTCGGTAGCCTCTAGGATTTGCTCGGTATGCAGACCACATATAGTTCTTTTGCATATACCAACACTTCTCGGTACTATGTCCATATCTATTGCAGTTTTTACAAAATCCTTTGAATTTTTCCTTCTGATAATTGTTAGTAGACTTTGTCCTACATTGATTAGATGTGTGACCATATTTATTGCAATTGTAACAATAACCATTAGATTTAGTGACATTCGGTTGCTTAACTTTTCTGATTTGGTACAAGTTAGTAGTATGACCTTTATTTCCACAGTAGTTGCAGATAGGCTTCTTTCCTTTTATGTGCTTCTTGTTTCCATCTTGCTTTGATGATTCTCCTCTCTTGGTAGTATGAATTCCCTTCTCGGTAGAGTCTTTTCCTTTGTAACCGAGTCCTGCTTCTTTGT
The DNA here is from genome assembly GCF_030272615.1 of Cryptomeria japonica. Taxonomy (NCBI): domain Eukaryota; kingdom Viridiplantae; phylum Streptophyta; class Pinopsida; order Cupressales; family Cupressaceae; genus Cryptomeria; species Cryptomeria japonica. Next base: position 20,063,427 of record NC_081408.1, on the reverse strand, counting down.
TGGGTCTTCTTGTATTCAGTTGCTCATCCGACATCTTTGATGCTTCATAACTCTTCTTCAGTGTTTCCTTGGATTTCTTCTCTATCGAAAGTTCATTGGTCATCCTTGATACTTCAAGTTTCAATGCTTGATTCTCATCATCTTTCAGATTTGCTTCATGATGTACATAACCTAGTTGATCTGACAGATTTTGTTGAATCCCAGTCAACCTTGTGATTTCATCATTCTTTTCAGATACTAATGCTTCAAGTTGTTGTTTTTCTCTTTCTAGATCTCTTACTTTATCCTCAGTTGTCCTTAGTACATCAAGATTCTCAGTCATTTGTGTGCTAAAATGTTCATGTTCTCTTTTCATTCCTTTTAGTTGATCAGTCAGTGCTTTGTTCTTTTCTTTCAATATTCCAATCATTTCTTCAGTCTCTTCAGATATACTGTTCTCAAATGATGTTTCAATTTGTTCCACCAGCTCTTGAGAGTCTTGCAAATCATCAGACAATCTTCTTCTAATTTTCAATGATTTTTGCATTTGTCTTTGCATGTCTGCAATCACTTGATTAACATGATCCAACTCTTCTTGTAGATACACAATTCTCCAAGATTGTTTATAGCCTTCCATTGATAAGATCTTTCTCTTTAGGTTGTTAAACCCTTTTCCAAGATTCAAGCTATGATACCAATTGTTAGGCCCAATATGGAAAGCCAATGTACTGAGAGGGGAGGGGTGAATCAGTACTTCAAATCCTTTCTTCAACAATATCTTTACTATTATGCATAACCCAAAAACTGCTATAACATAACATAAAGCTAAAACAAATAAATAACAATCATACATGATTCACTCCATAACACATATTTTGATTACGCAGAAAATCTTGGTTAGAGAGAAAAAGTGCGGTGGGGATGGCACCCACAACTTCACTACTGCAATAATAAAGGTTGCTCGGTTAAAGCTACATGTTTAGCTATTTATGATAGCTTACCCTGTTAGGAGTATCAAGATCCATTAGGTATACCTTGCTAAAGGATTTTACAACACTTAATCTAAATGTTGCACCTGGTTAGAGGCTTTACAATTTATAGACTTTGTTAGAGTCTTTTACCCTGTTAAAGGTTTCTCTTACAACTTCAAAATATTACAATAAAATCATTACAAATATCTGCAACTTCACATCTGAAATGTTATAGCAGATTCTATGTGCTCAAATTAGATTACCTTGCTTATATCATACCTCGGTAACCCATAAAGTAACTTGGTAAACCCTTCTGTTTGCTTTGTTCTTTGACTGTTCTCTGAAATGCTTCTCAGTGACCTCTGTGTCTCTGTAACAATCATAACACTTAGTGCTTTCTTATGTATCACACACGTCTTGCTTCATACACTTATATCTGATCCTTATTTCATGTTGTATAAATAGATCTCTTATGATGGTGATCCATTCATTGCTTCGATCTTACAAACATGATTTATCGAATGAATAACCATACAAAACATTTCATTGGATAAATGACCTCGAAATCATACAAAATCTTGAAGTGCAATTTCCAATGTGATAATGATTCTATGTTCCTCGATCTTGTAACACATTTCCATATGTGTGTCCAGGTTCAATGAATCTGGTAACACATTTCACTCGGTGTATCATCTTTGTTGCTTGATAGACATGGAATGTTACTCGGTAGACTGCTCGGTGTTTACTAGGCTCTGAGACTAGTTTCTTCTATAACCGACTATTCTGTGCTTACCGATTGAATGTTTCGGTAGTAGTAACCAACTAGAGTATATAGAATGACTTTGGATATAAAACTAATGGCAACTTGATAAGTAGTAACAAGTCTAGCATGAATATTCTATTATATAAAAATAATAATCCTAAATGCTATGATCATATTCTAACAAAGAGAGGCTAAAATGTTTAGTAAATTAGACTATAATGTAGATGCATGAATATTGTTGATATGAAAATGAGGAATGAGAGATCTATTAATAGGGAAAATAGGGCAATGAATGGTGTTAGTGAACAAATTTTCCTCTTTGCATTTAAATGATTAATTTTAGGACTCTGTTACCTTCTTTTAAGAACAAATGGTTCACTGAACAGTTGGGTCGGTGTTTGTTCAATCACCTCCCTCTGAATTTTTGCCTAGGTACAGCTCCCTATCTAGATTTTCCGTAAAGTATGTTTTTGTTTTTATACTTATATCCAAATGAAAGCTTTTAACAAGAAAGCGTATATGGCCACCTATATCATTCTTGGATGAAAGACTATCACTTTTTTCATATCTCATAAATAACGGAAACTATCTTCTTAATTTTCAAAGTATGTAATTACAGTAACTGAAACAAAGTTCAATATACTTTTTCCAAATAAAGACGAACAGATTCAGAGGAAAAGAATGCACCCACAAACATGAATCTTTTCCAGAGTAAACAACACATTCAAAGGAAAGAACATCAGAGGAATAATGAAAAACTGCAATGAAATAATCAAATACTGTTTCTTGATCGGATGAACATATGCAAAGACATGTTATCTATTCGGATTCAAAATACACAGATCTTTCTTCTCCCCAAAAATAATATCTCCAAATTTCATATATATATCTTTATGTAATCAAAGACATAATGATACATCTGCTAATCTTTTTCCACCATAGATTTCCACCATCTGATTCCCCCTTTGATTAGAAATAAGAAAATACAAAAACAAACACATGTTCCAGTTTTTTTTTTAAAAAATCAGTTACTAAAAATCTCACCCTTCTACCATTGATTCTACTTAATTTATAGTCTAAATGGGGGGGGTCTCCCTGAAAACTCGACCACTCCCCGATAAAACAGTTACGAAATCAACTGAAAGTATTTTGGGACAGTTGTTCCGAAGTTTTTGCATAACTATGAGAAATGTTTTGTTTTTAAAAATAAAGAAAACAAGCCTAAAGCGGATGCATTATGTTATATCTCATCATCACCCTCTTCTCCGTCTTTGTGAGCATCATGAGTAGCCGTGAGTTCATGGATCATTGATTGGCTGGGGACTTTCATTGCATTAAGCTTCGCCTTTGCCACCTCTTTATTCCACCTGTGTTGCACCATTTTCTTTGAGTGCTTCGGCAGCTAATCATTCCCAATGAATACCATAGATTTGATCCTAGCCACTTTGGTTACATCCTCCGGCATGAAACTACTCCTAACTCTAATCTTCTCCATGTTCAACCAGAACGACTTGACTGCTTCTTGTTTACTTGCCCCACAGATTCCTAGTTCCCAGTCATGATCGGGATTAACCACTTTATTATCTTTGACAATACTGCTCTGCAAATCCTGGAGTTCATATATGAAGGTTTTCGCATCTATAATTACCTACTGAAAGGTGAGCACCCACCACATGATAGTTTTCTTAAGCATGAAAAGTTGGCATTCATCAGATACCAGCTTAATTGAATGTTCTGTGAGAAATCTGGTAGTTCCATACTCTTCAATTTTGGTAAACAGAGGCAGGACATTTTGCCATTTGTGCTCTTCTTTCTCCCATGGTATAAGTTGATTCTGAATTTTGGAAATCAGGCTCTGTACCTCATCACACAACTTCCGGGAATCAGTAATGTATTTTTCACCATCTTTGATTACTTGTTCAATCCATTTTTCAACCGCTTCAGTGATGCTTTTAGCCCGTTGGACTTGATTCATCAACCTCTTGTTTTCCGAAGAAGTTGGGTCAAAATTCTCAGTAGCATGGGATATTGGCATTGCTCCAAGGCAACCGATACTATTGATGAACTGAGCCAAAACACTTATATGTCTTTTAAGTTCTCTTTTCTACCGTCCATCCTTCTCTGACCGGGTAAGCATCTTCTTCGCTGATACTTGGAAAAAATGGTTATCTATATCCCTGCTCATCTTTCCCAATTCTATTTTTGTTATTTCAAAATCATCAGAAATGGCCTCTTTGTTCTCATCCCTCTGTTTGTAAGAAGTAATTTCCACCGTCCACTTACCAGTTTCCTCGTCATTGATTAGGTGCGCGATGGTCTTGAACCTTTTTGGCTTTGGATTCTTCTTAGAGTACTTGGCAACCATCTCCTAAATTGGAATGGTCACAAGAAGAGAGCTCCTTTTCTTGTTCACTGAGGTTGTTAACCATTTAGGAGTCACAGAAGAATGAGAAGTTCCTTCAATCATCTTTGGGGGTGGCGTCATAGCCACAGTCACCGTTTGGGAGTCTAGAACACAAGCAACTTCACCATCCAAATCTTCAATTTCAAAGATCTGAGCTTCAAGCACAACATCTTTGGCTCCCATATCTTTGACTTGGTCCATCCTCTTCTGGGTGACACTACATGATCGACTATGCCGAGGGGTACTAAAATCTAGAGATGGGCTAGGTCTGCATCTAGGCTGAGCTGACTTGATTTCCTTACCTGCACAAACAGGAGCACTATTAGAAGGACTTTGTGGTGAAGACATACTTCTCGTAGAAAGAGGCTTGGCGTCTGGCTTCATTGCTTTCTTCTTGGTCACCCATGCCACTGTTTTGTCCAGAACTCGTTCGGTTCTCGATTGAATGTCATCATTTTTCTCTTCATCCAAATTAATTGGGGGCATTTCAGTCTCTGCGTGGGCTAAATACCCTAGTTCAAACAGTTCAAGATAATCTTCTTCAAGCCCTTTAATATCTATCTTTATTTGCAGAGAAATAATCTGTTCCAGCACCAGTCTCATATTTTCTCTTTTGAAGAATTCAAGTTCATCTGAACAGTCTTCCCAGAAATCTTCTAACTGTGGCGTGGGAAGATAAGGCATTAAACCAAGGCTCTGAGAAAATCCTTTGTTGTCAAACCCTTTTCTTTCAGCATACAAAGAGAAATTAAAATTTCTAAGGTCTGCTCCTATACTCAGTGCATCAAGCATTGAATTACAGGATAACACTCCCAAATGTATTGGAAAATGACCTTCCCACTTGTCCTTAGGTTGTGCCTTCTTGACCACAGAAGTCAGTTGTCTACATACTTCTGCTAGGACAAAACAATCAAAACAGAAATGCGGAAGTTTGAAGGGTTCCTCTTCAAAGCCTCCCACTCGTATATAGCAAAAGCATGGGAACTGGATGTAAAAGCTTCCAAACTTCTTAATCAAGGACTGTGCATCATCTGAAATCTATTTGGCTTTTGTATCTTTTAGTTCATGACACATATTGCCCAGGAATGCATTATGTACCCTTCTGAAATCTTGTAGGGCATTGTCCTTTTGTAGCATTGGATAAAACTCATACACCGGAACATCTTCCTTAGTGGGCTGCTTGGGTATGCCGGTTAACTCCTTAACACAGGCCAGACAATACAAAAGATATGAGGACATGAAGAATTTTTGTTGAAATTGCTTGGCTAGACTCAACTGCTCTTTCATCGAATCAGCAATTAACTCCGCACAATCCAGATATTGTTTTCCTTCCAAAACTAATTGTACATAGCAATATATCCAATCATCAAAGCTATAATCTTCGGCAGAACCTCTGGCTCGATGCAACAGAAGCATTACATCATGGATATGTGGCAACATGTGGATCTTGTTAAGATTTTTAGGCAGTCTAGAACCACCTCTCTGAGGGACTTTCAACCAGTACTTCGCCACATTATTCCTGTGTCCAGCTCTATCTGCATTGAACTCACTAATTGACTGAGTAGGGGAGAAATTAGAAAACTAATAATCTAGTATTTTGAACATCGAAGCAATCACTTCGCGGTTAATGGCGAGAAGGGTTTCGCCGTTATCTCTTTTAATAGTTTCAGATACAGGGTCATATCTGGCAATACACTCCTGAACAAGCTCTGGACAAGGAATTGTTGGAGGAAAGGCTCCAACTTCTAAAAGTCCACTACTCAAAATCTCTATATAGAAAGACTTATCAACACCCCTGAACACCCTTTCTTTCAAATCTTCAAGGTTCTCACCCTTTAGGTTAGTATCACTAACTATGGCTTTTGTGGACGCCATGCTAAAGATGTTTCCAAACAAGTGCAGGGTGGACTTCATGATTTCAAAACAAGAAACCCAAACTTGATTGCAGTGAAACCAAACCTCTGTATGAGAGAAAATGCAAGGGAAAACACTGGAGAGAATAAGGAAAGACTCACCTTCACAGCTGTATAATCGGACAACGGCTAGCGGCAAGAAAAACTCCTATCCAGGGACAATATAAACACAAATCCAGTAGCAAGAGCAAACGCAGAACACAAATGATTTTCATACCTTATAAAGAAAGGTAATAATGCAAACACATTAAATGATTTCACAATTTCATTCCGAACGCGGCAAATTGATAGATTAGACCCCCTCACGCATGCATTGAATGCATGGTGGAGTACTTTAGGAAACTGCCAGTTCTTGAAACATTCACTTACTTCGAAAAAACCAAAGAACAAAATCACTTTACAATATGGTTCTGCCTCTCCGTATTTAGCAATAAATGCACTTCTCGAAACATTAGAAATGGCGGGACCCACCAGCATTGAACCTATGTGAACATCTTGAACCAACTTCTTGAGTGATCAAGTAGGTCAAGATGTACGCCGTGTCAAACTGTTGACCATTTTTCCGTGTTGAACACGTTGAACATATTTGAACCCTTTGAACTTAGTTCAACAAGTTCAACGCAAATGTTATGTCACCGAACAAGAAAAACTTTATTAAAGAGCCGCTGCAAAAACTTAGAGAAAATGTTAGTACGAAGAACCTTTTCTGAACACTTCGGAACCTATTGAACCTAAATGAACATCTTGAACCTAGTTCAGAATGGTTTGACGCATTCAAGGAGTACAAAGAATTTTCCAAACTTGAACGAGAATGACTAGAGAAAGGACTTGAAGCCGCATTTAAAGACTTGAACCAAGGTAATATGGTATGAACTAGGACTCCAACATAAAAAAAGGAAATTATAACCCATTCTCAGCATGAAGGATAAATGACGCGATAACATTGGCTCTGAATGGGGATTGTATTTTTCAAAGGAAAATGCAAAGAACTCACAGACTCTGGTTTCACAAAACATAAAACAACGGGGAAAGGGTTAAGAGAACAACCAAAATAACCTAGACTACTATGTACAAGTGGCTCAAACACTAACAATTTATAGAGCTTAAGATCTTGCCCATTGTAGGTATAAGACAGGATCGTTCCATCAGCATAGCTGAGTCTGAATGCATTTTGTCCTACTGCTTCACAAATTCTGAAAGGACCTTTCCACAATGAATCAAACTTGCCGTGAGCACCTTTGGACTCTTTCCTTTTGTCCCATAGTAGCACCTCATCTCCTACTAGGAAACCTCTTGGTCGAGCTCGCATGTCAAAAATCCTCTTTACTCGGCTCTGATGTTCTGAAATCCTATCCACTAGCAATTCTCTCTCTTCTTCTAACTTTGTCAGATACATGATTCTTTTCTCCAAAGCATTTTGAAAGAAGGAATCTTCCACTACTGTTTGCAGCTTGGTTGCTGATAACTCCAGTGGCAAAGAAAGTTTCGCTCCTACATCGTACATAAGTTCAAAAGGTGCTATCCCGATAGCCCTCTTGGGTGTGGTCCTGTCTGCCCATAAAGCCTCATATAACTTCTTATGCCAATTCTTAGCATTCTCGTCAACTAGCTTCTTCATGATGACTATCAAATTCTTGTTGCTAGATTCGGCCAAACCATTGCCTTGTGGAAAATAATCAGAAGAATGTGAGAGTGAAATTTGATGATCATAGCAAAACACGGTCAACTCTTCAGAGGAGAAATATGACACATTATCTATCACAATTTTCTAGGGTACCCCAAAACGAACTAGGATGTAATCCATGAGAAAACTACACACAATCTCTGAATTGGCCTTTTTGGTAGGAATGGATTCTACCCACTTTGTAAAGTAGTCAGTAGTTGTCAAAATATACATGTGACCCACACTGGAATGAGGGTTTATTGGGCCTATGAAATCAATGCCCCACTGTGTGAAAGGTTCATCCATCACTACAGACCTTAGAGGCAGTGCTGCTAAATGTGGCTTCCCATAAAATAATTGACATTTTTCGAATTCTTTTACGTGAATATAGGCATCCCGAAACATGCCGGGCCAATAAAAACAATTTCTTAAAATTTTGAAAGTAGTAACAGATGATGAAAAGTGTCCACCACAAATGTCTCCATGATAAGCTTCTAGGAGCTTTTGCTGTTGAGGTTTATCTACACACCTTAAGTACGTTCCATCTAACCCCTTTTGTATAGAACATCTTGCCAAATTACATACTTTGCAGCTTTTAATTTTAAATTCCTTTGTTCTCTAGCTGACAGATGATTTGGGAAACTACCATAAGTTAAATAGTAGGCCACATCAGAGAACCAAGTATCTTGCAATCCAACAAAAAGAGTTAATGGTAACTCTGCTTCAGTTTCCACCTCATTTTCCGCTATCAACTTGCATAACCCTGCCCTTTAATTGTCTTCGTAGGGCGAATATCTAAGTCATACTCTTGAATTTCCATCACCCATGTTGCTCACTTATTTAGTCCAACCTCCTGTTGAGTCAAAATGCTTTTCATGGCTGAATCTGGAACAAAAACCACAGAGTGAGAATGCAGGATATAATATCGAAACTGTTTCATGGCTCTTACAACAACATATGCATGTTTCTCCATAGGTGAATATTTTAGCTCATGCTTCCTGAGTGGAGTACTCATGAATGCTATAGGCATTTCAGCCCCATGTTCATCCAACTGCAATAGAATTCCAAACATAGTATGGTCCGATGCATAACAATACAGAATAAAATCCTTCATGAAATCTGGGTTAACAAGAGTGGGCGCATTTGCAACTGATCCTTTAATTTTCTCGAAAGCATTTTTGGCTTCTTCGGTCCACTTGAAAGGATGTTGCTCACTTAGCAAACCAACAATGTGTTTTGTGGTCTCAGCAAATTCTGGAACAAATCTCCTCAGGAAATTCACTTGACCAAAGAACGATCTTACTCCAGTCCGGCTAGAGGGTAAACTGAGACATTGAATTGCATTAACCCTGTCGGGATCAATCTTGACTCCCTCTTTTGAGACAATATGTCCTGACAATTTGCCCTCAGTGACGCAAAAAACTGATTTCTTAGGATTCAGAGAAATCCCGTGTTCACAACAACGCTGTAATACTGCACTCAAATCCTAGAAATGATTTGTCCTTTTTTTTGAAAATACTGTGAGGTCATCCAGATAAACTACAATTATTCTGTCTCGAAAATCCTTGAAAGAGGAATCCATAGCCCTTTGAAAAGTGGCTCCGACATTTATTAAACCAAAAGGCATGCGGTTATATGCAAATGTTCCCCATGGAGTGATGAATGTTGTCTTGTGTTGCTCATGTTCTGCTATCAATATCTGGTTATAACCAAAAAAACCATCCAATATTGACATCATCTCCGACCCAGACACTGTCTGTAATATGTGATCCATATTTGGTAAGGCGTAGTTGTCCTTCAGGCTTGCTTGATTCAAATTTCAAAAATCAACATAGATACGAATTTCCCCATTTTCTTTCTTACAGGTACAATGTTAGCTACCCAGGTGGAATGGTGAATTGGATATATGATTCGGGCCTTAAGCATTTTCTCAACTTCCTTAGAAATTGCATCCGGCATGATGGGATTAAAGTTCCTTAATTTTTGCCTAAAAGGAGAGACGCCTGGCTTCAGTGGAATCTGATGTTGAAAATGTTCATTTCTAAACTCCTTCAGATCATCATAAGACCAAGCAAAAACATCAATATACTCCTTAAGCAGTGTACCAAGTGTTCTCTTTTCTTCTGCAGAACAACACCAGCCGATCGTCACTTCTTTTGGATTAGCTTCATCTCCCAAGTTTATTTTCTCACATTTTCATTTCCCATCATCCTTGGGAACTTTATTACCTATGAATGCGTCATCTCTGGTGAAAAATCTCTCCAGAGACACTAACCCCCTAGGAATTTTGTTACCTTTGAGCTGAATAAAGCTATTTGTAGGATCTACCTCTGGGTCTGGACTGAACTCTTTGCAAACACTCTCAGAGCCTTCAAAATATGACTGAGAAAATGATTGAGCACATTCTAAGAAATCTTTGATCTGTGCATCTGCATCAAAAATTTGCCAATGATCTACATTATCGGGAACACTGGGCCTATAGATCATTTTGATCCTATATGAGTTATCTTTAAAATCTGGATGTGGTAATAAAAGTGAGGCAGACATGGCCAATGAATCTGCCCTACTATTTTGTTCCCTTGGAATTGCTTCAATTGAGAAGGTGTCAAAGAATTCTATCTCATCCCAAACTCTATTCCTGTAATGCCTCAACCTATCATTCTTAACTATATAAACATTCCTCACCTGCCTAACAATTAACTCTGCATCACCTTTGACTTTAAGCAACTTAACTCCTTTACATTTAGCCTCACTTAATCCCAATAACAGTGCCTCATATTCAGCAGTATTATTAGTGTTTGTAAAATCCAACTTGAAGGAAAAGGGGAAAATATTACCAGTTGGTGACAGCAAAACCACCCCTGCTCCAGAATCGGAGTTAGCGCAGCTTCCATCAAACTCCATCTGCCATAGTCCACCAAGTTCATCAGCTGTCTTATCTGTTTTCTTTTCACCAAGTGCAAGGACAAGATAGTTTCCAAACTCACACTCCTGAAACAGAATCTGGGCTTTCAGATTATCTAAGGGAAATACAGTATACTTATTCTTGGGTTCAGGTTCAAGCTTGATTTTCTAGTTTCCAAGGGGAATAATGGCTTCAGACCAGTCCATTTTGATTTCGCATCCAAGATCCTTGCAAAATGTCCTACTCAGAAGCATTCTGTAACTCGCCGGAATATCAGTGACCAGTATATTTAATCTTACTCTTTTGTTTGGGCATGCTGCCAGCACTGCCTGGACGTCTTTAACCTGACCAATAAGAGGAACCTATTTTCCATCCATTGAAAAGCATCTTCCAAACATTTTAGTAAGGGTTAAACCTAAAGATTTAGCCACAGAAGAAGGCATTATATTGTCTGAAGCCCCTGAGTCAATTATGCAATTACTTAACTTTTGGTCATTTAGGAGAAGGGAAATATAGAAAGGTTCAGGTTTTGGAATTTCAACCTCATGCCCAGACCTTGTGTCATGAAAAGCACAGGAATCTGCTAGATTAGCTAATGAGCAGGGGATAGATGAAGACCCTTCGGTAGCAACTAAATCACTATTTTCCATACACCCGTGTACTTGAGACTCTAAAAAGGAATCCCCTTTAACGTATTTGACCAGTTTATCCAACTCTTTTGGGTTAAGCTTTAAGTACTCAGTGGTAGGTAATTGAACGGTTGAGGCCTTACAGAATTCAATGATATTAAAGGAGGAAGAAGAGGAAGAGCTCTTATGATCTTCATGGTTCCTTTGCAAAATCTTAACCTTGGGAACCTTTGAAAAACTATTACCTGGGAGATCTTTGCTTTTGAAATTATTTCCAGAAGGGTTCACAAAGGGAGAAGGCTGGGAGGTTCATTGATTCCTTATTAGGATCACACATGAAGAACCTTCAAGAGTTGCCAAAATGTTACTACCCTTTTCTGAATCTGACTCATATTCGAGGTAGAATGTTCCAGAGTCGCCAGGTGCCTCTTGAATTCTTTCTGCTTTAGTGAACTCTCCTAATTCATCCTTTGTGTTTTGCATCTGAACGTGTCTTATCATATCAGGACATGAAACCCCATCACGATCAGTGGTAAGATGAAATGAACACATGACACCTTTGTCAGGGGGTGCCTCTATCTGTAATCTTTGTGGAGCTGTAGGAAGTTGCAACGGTCATCCATAGTTATATTGATTTGAGGTTCTCCTGCTTATATCCTGATAAGGTTGTGGATAAGAGTTTCTAGGCTTAGGTATTTGCCTCTTTAGAGCAATCATATCATTGACAAGTCGTTGAAAAACGGGATCGGTAGAGGATGTAGAAGCCTGAGATTGTCCTTGAGGAATTTGTACATCCTTCCTCCACTTGCCAGCTATTATCAGATCATCTTCAAGCTCTATAGCCTCATTTTGTACAGTTTCTAGGTCGGCCGACCTACTTCTTCTGAGGTGAAATCCTACATCAGGTGGCATGGAATTTACAAAGAAACATCACTGATTATCTGCAATTGGTCTCTTGGCTTGAGGAATTTTGTGAATAATCTTATTATATCTTGCTACATAATCCCTCATCAGCTCATAAATTTCCTTCTTCATCTGTGTGAGTTGAGCCAGTAGCGTGTGTTCATCATCAACACTTTGGAATCTTTTTTCAAAAGCGGTTTTCATCGTTTGCCAGTCAGTTATGGATCCTGCTTGCAACTGGCTAAACCATTTTGCTGCCCCTTCAGTGAGGGTTTGGGCAAAAAGCCTAATAGCCACGTCCTCATATTGAACTGCTATGATTCCCGTTGCTACATTAAAAGAGTTCAAATGCTCTTCAACTGAAACTTTTCCATCACCTTTATATTTGGGTAAAACATCCTTTGCTCCTTTTGGTAGCGGATTGTGGGCTACGAGAGCAAGAGGTCCAACAGCCGCACCCCAGGGTTGAGTCATAATGAATACTGGATGAATGGTTACAAGAGGTGGAGCTTGAATTCTAGTAAGTGTTAGTGCTTGCCAAGGGGAAGAAGAAGATATAGGAGTAACTCTATCAAGAGATAAGGGTTTGCTTTTGGCCTTCCGTCTAGGAGTAAAACTTGGGGCAAATGATAGATTTTGCAATTCTTCAAAACAGTTATCAATTACTCCTTCTTTCCTTTGTGCTCTAGTATATGGATGAGAATCAAAGATGATTAAACCAGGTTACTTCAACCAAGAGTTAATCTCAAAAAAAAAAACTCCCTGCACTCCAAATACTTTTGCTTATTATGGCCTCATGTTTACGACATATTGGTCTATTGAAAAATTTGGTTTTCTCTTTGTTTCGCTTTCCCCATCAGAGTCGCCAAAAATCTGTTAGTGAACAAATTTTGCTCTTTGCATTTAAATGATTAATTTTAGGACTCTGTTACCTTCTTTTAAGAACAAATGGTTCACTGAACAGTTGGGTCGGCATTTGTTCAATCACCTCCCTCTGAATTTTTGCCTAGGTACAGCTCCCTATCTAGATTTTTCATAAAGTATGTTTTTGTTTTTATACTTATATCCAAATGAAAGCTTTTAACAAGAAAGCGTATAAGGCCACCTATGTCATTCTTGGATGAAAGACTATCACTTTTTTCATATCTCATAAATAACGGAAACTATCTTCTTAATTTTCAAAGTATGTAATTACAGTAACTGAAACAAAGTTCAATATACTTTTTCCAAATAAAGACGAACAGATTCAGAGGAAAAGAATGCACCCACAAACATGAATCTTTTCCAGAGTAAACAACACATTCAAAGGAAAGAACATCAGAGGAATAATGAAAAACTGCAATGAAATAATCAAATACTGTTTCTTGATCGGATGAACATATGCAAAGACATGTTATCTATTCGGATTCAAAATACACAGATCTTTCTTCTCCCCCAAAACAATATCTCTAGATTTCATATATATACATCTTTATGTAATCAAAGACATAATGATACATCTGCTAATCTTTTTCCACCACAGATTTCCACCATCTGATTCCCCCTTTGATTAAAAATAAGAAAATAGAAAAAACAAACACACGTTCCAGTTTTTTTTTTTAAAATCAGTTACTAAAAATCTCACCCTTCTACCATCGATTCTACTTAATTTATAGTCTAAATGGGGGGGGTCTCCCTGAAAACTCGACCACTCCCCGATAAAATAGTTACGAAATCAACTGAAAGTATTTTGGGATAGTTGTCCCGAAGTTTTTGCATAACTATGAAAAATGTTTTGTTTTTAAAAATAAAGAAAACAAGACCAAAGCGGATGCATTATGTTATATCTCATCATCACCCTCTTCTCCGTCTTTGTGAGCATCATGAGCATCCATGAGTTCTTGGATCATTGATTGGCTGGGGACTTTCATTGCATTAAGCTTTGCCTTTGCCACCTCTTTATTCCACCTGTGTTGCACCATTTTCTTTGAGTGCTTCGGTAGTTGATCATTCCCAATGAATACCATAGATTCGATCCTAGCCACTTTGGTTATATCCTCCGGCGTGAAACTACTCCTAACTCTGATCTTCTCCATGTTCAACTGGAATGACTTGACTGCTTCCAATGTACTTTCCCAATAGATTCCTAGTTCCCAGTCATGATCGAGATTAACCACTTTATTATCTTTGACAATACTTCTCTGCAAATCCTAGAGTTCATAGACGAAGGTTTTCGAATCCGTAATTACCGACTGAAAGGTGAGCACCTGCCACATGATAGTTTTCTTAAGCACAAAAAGTTGGCATTCATCAGATACCAGCTTAATTGAATGTTATGTGAGAAATCTGGTAGTTCTGTACTCTTCGATTTTGGTAAACAGAGGTAGGACATTTTGCCATTTGTGCTCTTCTTTCTCCCATGGTACAAGCTGATTCTGAATTTTGGAAATCAGGCTCTGTACCTCATCACACAACTTTCGGGAATCGGTAATGTATTTTTCACCATCTTTGATTACTTGTTCAATCCATTTTTCAACCGCTTCAGCGATGCTTTTAGCCCGTTGGACTTGATTCATCAACCTCTTGTCTTCCGGAGAAGTTGGGTCAAAATTATCAGTAGCATGGGATATTGGCATTGCTCCAAGGCAACCGATACTATTGATGAACTAAGCCAAAACACTTATATGTCTTTTAAGTTCTCTTTTCTCCCGTCCATCCTTCTCTGACCGGGTAAGCATCTTCTTCGCTGATACTTGGAAAAAATGGTTATCTGTATCCCTGCTCATCTTTCCCAATTCTATTTTTGTTATTTCAAAATCATCAGAAACGGCCTCTTTGTTCTCATCCCTCAGTTTGTAAGAAGTAATTTCCGCCATCCACTTACCAGTTTCCTCATCATTGTTTAGGTGCATGGTGGTCTTGAACCTTTTTGGCTTTGGATTCTTCTTAGAGTACTTGGCAACCATCTCCTAAATTGGAATGGTCACAGGAAGAGAGCTCCTTTTCTTGTTCACTAAGGTTGTTAACCATTTAGGAGTCGCAGCAGAATGAGAAGTTCCTTCAATCATATTTGGGGGTGGCGTCATAGCCACAGTCACCATTTGGGAGTCTAGAGCACAAGAAACTTCACCATCCAAATCTTCAATTTCAAAGATCTGAGCTTCAAGCATGACATCTTTGGCTCCCATATCCTTGACCTAGTCCATCCTCTTCTGGGCGACACTACGTGATCGAGTATGCTGAGGGGTACTGAAATCCAGAGTTGGGCTAGGTCTGCATCTAGGCTGAGCCGACTTGATTTCCTTACCTGCACGAACAGGAGCACTATTAGAAGGAATTTTTGGTGAAGACATACTTCTTGTAGAAAGAGGTTTGGCGTCTAGCTTCATTGCTTTCTTCTTGGTCACCCATGCCACTTTTTTGTCCAGAACTCGTTCGGTTCTCGATTGAATGTCATCATTTTCCTCTTCATCCAAATTAATTGGGGGCATTTCAGTCTCTGCGTGGGCTAAATACCCTGGTTCAAACAGTTCAAGATAATCTTCTTCAAGCCCTTTAATATATATCTTTATTTGCAGAGAAATAACCTGTTCCAACACCAGTCTCATATTTTCTCTTTTGAAGACTTCAAGTTCATCTAAACAGTCTTCCCAGAAATCTTCTAACTGTGGCATGGGAAGATAAGGCATTAAACCAAGGCTCTGAGAAAATCCTTTGTTGTCAAACCCTTTTCTTTCAGCATACAAAGAGAAATTAAAATTTCTAAGGTCTGCTCCTATACTCAGTGCATCAGACATTGAATTACAGGATAACACTCCCAAACGTATTGGAAAATGACCTTCCCACTTGTCCTTAGGTTGTGCCTTCTTAACCACGAAAGTCAGTTGTCTGCATACTTCTGCTAGGACAAAACAATCAAAATAGAAATGTGGAAGTTTGAAGGGTTCCTCTTCAAAGCCTCCCACTCGTATATAGCAAAAGTGTGGGAACTAGATGTAAAAGCTTCCAAACTTCTTAATCAAGGACTGTGCATCATCTGAAATCCATTTGGCTTTTCTACCTTTTAGTTCATGACACATATCACCCAGGAATGCATTATGTACCCTTCTGAAATCTTGTAGGGCATTGTCCTTTTGTAGCATTGGATAAAACTCATACACCGGAATATCTTCCTCAATGGGCTGCTTGGGTATGCCGGTTAACTCCTTAACACAGGCTAGACAATACAAAAGATACGAGGACATGAAGAAGTTTTGTTGAAATTGCTTGGCTAGACTCAACTACTCTTTCATCGAATTAGCAATTAACTCCGCCCAATCCAGATATTGTTTTCCTTCTAGAACTAATTGTACATAGCAATATATCCAATCATCAAAGCTATAAGCTTCGGCAGAACCTCTGGCTCGATGCAACAAAAGAATTACATCATGGATATGTGGCAACATGTGGTTCTTGTTAAGATTTTTAGGCAGTCTAGAACCATCTCTTTGAGGGACTTTCAACCAATACTTCACCACATTATTCCTGTGTCCAGCTCTATCTGCATTGAACTCACTAATTGACTGAGCAGGGGAGAAATTAGAAAACTAATCATCTGGTATTTTGAACAGTGAAGCAATCACTTCGTGGTTAATGGCGAGAAGGGTTTCGTCGTTATCTCTTTTAATAGTTTCAGATACAGGGTCATATTTGGCAATACACTCCCGAACAAGCTCTGGACAAGGAATTGCTGGAGGAAAGGCTGCAGCTTCTAAAAGTCCACTACTCAAAATCTCTATATAGAAAGACTTATCAACACCCCTGAACACCCTTTCTTTCAAATCTTCAAGGTTCTCACCCTTTAGGTCAGTATCACTAACTATGGCTTCTGTGGATGCCATGCTAAAGACGTTTCCAAACAAGTGCAGGGTGGACTTCATGATTTCAAAACAAGAAACCCAAACTTGATTACAGTGAAACCACACCTCTGTATGAGAGAAAATGCAAGGGAAAACACTGAAGAGAATAAGGAAAGACTCACCTTCACAGCTGTATAATCGGACGACGGCTAGCAGCAAGAAAAACTCCTATCTAGGGACAATATAAACACAAATCCAGCAGCAAGAGCAAACGCAGAACACAAATGATTTTCATACCTTATAAAGAAAAGTAATAATGCAGACACATTAAATGCAATGATTTCACAATTTCATTCCGAATGCGGAAAATTGATAGATTAGACCCCCGCACACATGCATTGAATGCATGGCGGCGTACTTTAAGAAACTGCCAATTCCCGAAACATTCACTTACTTCGAAAAAACTGAAGAACGACATCACTTTACTATATAGTTCTGCCTCTCCGTATTGAGCAATAAATGCACTTCTTGAAACATTAGAAACCAGGGGACCCACCAGCATTGAACCTATGTGAACATCTTGAACCAACTTCTTGAGTGTTCAAGTAGTTCAAGATGTATGCCACATCAAACTGTTGACCACTTTGCCGTGTTGAACACGTTGAACATATTTGAACCCTTTGAAATTAGTTCAACAAGTTCAACACAAATGTTATGTCACCGAACAAGAAAAACTTTATTAAAGAGCCGCTGCAAAAACTTAGAGAAAATGTTAGTACGAAGAACCTTTTCTGAACACTTCAGAACCTATTGAACCTAAATGAACATCTTGAACCTAGTTCAGAACGGTTCGACGCGTTCAAGGAGTACAAAGAATTGTCCGAACTTGAACGAAAATGACTAGAGGAAGGACTTGAAGTCGCATTTAAATACTTTAACCAAGGTAATATGGTATGAACTAGGACTCCAACATAAAAAAAGGAAATTATGACCCATTCTCGGCATGAAGGATAAATGACGCGGTAACAAATGGTTAAGATTGAATAATCTTAACAAGGGCTAGGATTGAAAGTTAATCAATCCATGTTTACAATGCTCACCAATGAAATGGTGACAATTGTCAACAAGAGGTTGCTTTAGAGGAGATGCAAGAAGCATTAAATGCCTGAGAAGACATGAAGGTTACCCTAGGAGGTAAGGGTTAAGGTTAGGTTATGGTTATCCAATGGATAAAGCTTTTACCCAAGGGGTAAACTCTTGTGCAAGGGTTAATAGGATAACCAAGGTTAAAGCCATGAATACTTGATGAGACCCTTGGGTCAAAAGGATAGTTAAGTTAGAGGAAAGTATCTAACCAAAGGTCAAAGATGAGTTAACCATAAATGATTATGTAAGAGCCTTTAATGGTTTGGAATACTTTTAGAGGTTAACCATTTGAATACACAAAGCCTTTAATGGTTATTGAAGACTTTGGAGGCTTTGAGAAGTGACTTCTCTTTGCTTAGGAATGTGACCATAATTAGGAGATGAATTAGGCTAAATTGGAAGTGATTAGAAGAATTTAGAAGGGGTTTAGGATGCAAGTGGGAGATGTAGGAAAATGAAAGTGGGGGAAAAAGGATTTTAATTAAAATAAAATTACTTTATTTCAACCAAAATAGATGCAACTTGCATAAATACATGTGGGGGGATTTAATAAATAAATTAGATTTATTTATTTGCAAGGATCAATTTAATTAAATGTAAATTTAATTAAAAAGGGAGAAAGGGGAATTAATTAAATAAAGTGATTTATTTAATCAAAGGCTAGAAAAGGTTTAGTGAATTTAATTAAATAAATTGAATAATTTATTTAATTAAATAGATGAAAAAGAAGAAATTAATTAAATAGAATTTAATTAATAGGGGGAATGGGGTTAAAATAAATATTAAATATTGATTTAAGAAAGTGGTCATATTTATACGTCTACATTTTGCCCCTCTTTGAAGTGATATGTGTGCACATGTTGATTCAAAGAAAATTGTTGGATATGCTACCAAAATTTGATCGATATGATGTTGTGTGTCAAAATATCGATATGATGCCCCAGATGTAGATTTGATGATTGATATTGATGATACCCCCTCAACAGATGAATCAAGGATTTAGTGAAAAATTGTCAAGTTGATGAGCATTTTTGAATTAATTTTAATATGAGAATATTGACTGCGTTGAATGCACATTATTGATTCATCTTCTGAAAATGATGTTGATAAGGTTAAAAATTGAAAAAGTAGGAGTAAAATACATGCCCCAATTATTAACCCTTTGATTTTACCCTATTAAAAGGTAAAAAGTGATTTTGAAAAATCATTTGCACACTTGTCTTCTTGTGATTGTGACATTTTGAGCTCTGACAACGATGTTGATTCCATACTCCTCATACCGATTTGAGCGCGTCAGGCGACACCAAAGACCTACCGCCTATGGCCCACCAGTAAGTGACCAAAATCCATCTTTGTTTTTGATTAATTTTATTTATTTTTGCCATGTTTTTCAATTTTGGGTCACATTTTGTCGGGTTTGTGCATAGGGTAGGTCATCTAGCGCATACGATAAGATTGTTAGCGCGTAGCAAAAACCTAGGAGTTTTAGCGTCTAAGGACCACATTGTAGTGCGGTCGGGGTGTAGGTTAGCGCACAGGTTGATTTAGCGCATAAGGTCTGCATAGAAGCACAATGGGTGTGCCAGTTAGCGCATAGGAAATATTAGCACGTTGGGTAAATAGGGTAGTGCAAAGGGTGTGCCAGTTAGCTCGTGGTAGCAAGATAGCACATAGGTGGCAGCTTAGCGCTTCGGGGCCCTGGTTTAGCGTGTAGGATCCAAAGTTGGTAAAAAAAAGCATTGCGAAGAATGCGTCATGAGTCAAATAGTTTAGATAGATTATGTAGATGTTGATATAGGTCCATTGATTGCTCTGATATGGTTCATGATCCAATGTGAGTTTTATTTTGTGATGATGTATGATTTTGATATGTTGTTGTATTACGATATGGGTCTTGTTTCGATATGAATTTCTTTTTGATATGGATTTATTGAGTCGATTTGAGTCTTAATTTCGATATGCAACCTGATTTTGATTTTGATATGGGTCTTGATTTCACTTTCAATATGGGTCTTGATTTCATTTCGATATGAGTCCTTGATTTTTGATATGGATCTTTGATTTTTGATATGGATCTTGATTTATGATATGGATTTTAATTTTTGATATGGGTTCTTGATTTTCGATATGGGTCCTTGATTCTCGATATGGGTCCTTGAGTCTGATTCTCTACATGAATCCTTGATTTCGATATGGATCTTTGATTTTTGATATGGGTCTTTGATTTTCGATACGGGTCTTTGATTTTTGATATGGGTCCTTGATTTTCAATATGGGTGCTTGATTCTCGATATGGGTCTTTGATTTTTGATATGGTATCTCTAATTTTTGATATGGGTCTTTGATTTTTGATACGGGTCCTTGATTTCGATAAGATCCTAATTTTGATTTCAATATGAGTCTTGATTTTTCTTTTGATATGGGTCTTGATTTGATTTCGATATGGATCTTGATTTGATTTCTATATGAGTCTTTGATTTTTGATATGGATCTTTGATTTTCGATATGGATCTTGATTTTTGATATGGATTTTGATTTTCAATATGGGTCCTTGATTCTTGATATGAGTCCTTGAGTCTGATTCTCGATATGGGTCCTTGATTTCGATATGGATCTTTGATTTTCAATATGGGTCTTTGATTTTTGATATGGGTCCTTGATTTCGATATAGATCTTGATTTTGATTTTGATATGGGTCTTGATTTTGCTTTCAATATGGGTCTTGATTTGATTTCGATATGGGTCTTGATTTGATTTCAATATGAGTCCTTGATTTTCAATATGGATCTTTGATTTTCGATATGGATCTTGAATTTTGATAAATTTTTTTATTTTCGATGAGTCCTTGATTCTCGATATGGGTCCTTGAGTCTGATTCTCGATATGGGTCTTGATTTGATTTTGATATGAGTCCTTGATTTTTAATATGGATCTTTAATTTTCGATATGGATCTTAATTTTCGATATTGATTTTGATTTTCGATATGGGTCCTTGATGTCGATATGGGTCTTTGATTTCTGATATGGGTCTTTGATTTCCAATATGCTGATTGATTCAATGATTGATGTGAATATGTTTCTGATATGCTCTTGATATGCTTCACTTTTCAAGTTTATTTTCTTTGATTGCTATTAGATTAGATGTAATTGAGAACCGATGATGGATACTTGTTGATTTGAAGGCAGAGCTTGGTGTGCTCCAATCTCAAAAGTGACTTATGAGGCCATGGACACTGATCCCATGTTTGTCATAGGCAAACAGAGATGTTATTAAGAGATGTGGGTTGTCCTCTTTATTAGACATGCCTTGGTATATCATTAATTGAGGTTTATTGACAACGTTGGCCGAGAGGTGGCACAGTGATACAAACACATTTCACTTGGTGACTGGTGAGATGACAGTCACACTAGAGGATTGTTATTGGATTCTACAGATTCTTGTGGTTGGGGCCCTGTTGCCTTACGAGAAGACCAAGGAGAATGGCACAAAGGCTCTCTGTAATGCTCGCCAAAATACCCTAGAGAAATATAGCTAAATACATACTAATTTAATTTTTTTTAACAATACAACACATAACATCACTTAAGCAATACAACAAGCACACAACAACATTTAAGTTTTATGAACATAGAATAATTCACTCAAGCTACTCAAATGACTATGCAAGCGAAATACAATAAATCATTACTACTAACTCCCTATGGTATCTTAACACCATTAGTTATTCTACCTATATAAGAAATAAACATTTACTTTCTTATAGATCAATACCTCATAATCTTAATCATTATACACACATAGGTGCATCATAGCAATACGTAACATTCATGATATGCAGCCTACTTAATCTTCCATTTAATATGAGATTCTATCTTTCAATGCCTATTTCCCTTTTTCTCTTAGGTTCATTTTATACACCAAGTCCAAATGTTCCAATTACCATTAACCAACCTTCAACTATTAACATCACCATTCACATACCAAGATTAACCCTTACATTGTATTAACACCATTTCCATTTACGATTAACTTCCACATAATCATTTATGATTCTATGCTCCTAGCATGCTTATTACTTCATCATGATTCCTAAAGTACATAAAGAAATCATCACAGTCTTCCTAAACATTTAACCCATAGCTCATTTAATACTCCTAAAATCTCTTACACTATATCAATTAACCAACAATCATCTTATTACAAATTAAGTAACTACACAAATTCATCTCAACACAAATTAAGGTACAATATCCTAATTCTATAACAACTAATAGCATCCACCAAATGGAGATATAATCTTAAACTATAACACATGATACATTCTAATCCTTTCCTAAAAGACAATCACTCATCTTACTGTCTATCCATACACTTACTAGTAATTTCCATAAATAAGATTAGTAATTCATTCATTAAGAACATCCATACAATATTTTCATAAGGAACATTCAACTACATCCCAAGCATTATAAGATTTTCAATCCTACCATTAGATCACTAACTATGAAGTATGATACTATAATTTCTAGTTCTTTAATCACCAAACATAAACATGTCCTAAGATATCTTGCAATATTACTCATACTCATACATCCTATCAAGGATTAACATTTCTTCTACTTAAAGAATTAGTTAAAGACATCACTTCTAGGATATTTTCATTATCATAACACTCACACCATTTCCTTTTAACATGGATCATCAAGAATACAAAATGCATCATTTAATTCCAAACCACGTTACTTATCCACATCTCATACATCCATTTCATTTAATATAAATGTGTTACAATACAACTCAAGGGTTCATCATTACAATCACATACCATAACCAAAAGATATCATTATAACTAGAACAACATAATCATTTGTCATAAGCATGATTTGTTTTACAAGCATTACAAAATAATTTCATTACATAAATCACACCATCATTTACATTCTTGCTGCAATTAATATCCATGAACTATTTGAAGAAGCACCCTCATCCATGCAAGAAGAATCCAAAGATAGCAACATCCCAATGGTTTAAAAGAACCAACCACCCGACTATGTGGAACCAAAGGAACCACCCCCCCCTACCCCCCCCACCATGCTAGGAGATGACACAAGGTCCGAAAACACACTCTACACCTAAGCTGACACCCATAACCAAGGAGACTAACCACACAAGGACTCTCATGCAAGAACCAATACCGCAAACAAGAACAACTTCCAGAGGTGACAACTCAACAAGACATAAAATGCACTATCAAGTCATAAGCATAAATCACCAAGGAAACACATGTAGGAGTGGAGTGTCATCACATGCCATCCTATAACAAATATAACATGTATAACATCATAAGGCACTATCGTGATGGACATGTGGAGCCATCTCAACCTATGAGAGACCAAGAAAGATTATCTTACCATCTTCACGATCTTCTCATGCTTATCCTAAAACATCCTCCCTAGGACTAAGCCATGAGGTTCAAAACTATTCAATATGTTTTTTAAATGGGTTATAATTACCCATCCTAATTAATTCATTATCAATGTTATCACTTGTTTACAAGTCATGGAAAACTCCAATGTGCCCTGGTGGTCTAGACTTCATGCATCCTTACAAGGAACCTCATGCAAGCCTATCTCTCGTGACCCCGGTCATCACAATGAAGCCCACTCCTCCTAAAATGGTTTCAAACAAAAGCACAAGAGGCTCTAAAATAAAATACAAATTTGCAACATAACACTCATATGCATCCAATGGCTTACTCCCCAAAACAAGGATATTCAAGTAGCCAAAAACACAATGAACCTCTTGGCAATACCACATCAAAAACTATAATTAACCATCAATGAAAAGCATCATAAATATCATAAAATCCTTTAAATTCAAATCTAAGACAAAACTGAAAACAAAACAGCAACCAAACTCATTTTCATAAAGCCTTATGACAAGGAAACTTGACACACAGTCAAAACTACAACAACATAAAAAAAATGAGCCTCTTGGCCAACAATAAACATAGTCATATCAAGCCATAAAATTTACTGTCATTAATGAAAGTAAAACCACAACAAGGCCAACTCACTTGCTGCCCCAAAACAACAACACTTCCAACTCACCAACCATAGCACATGAATATGGGTAAAGCACAATTCTTTCCCCAATAACATAGGAAGGTAAATATGCTTGAAACCAACAAAATACATCAAATAAAATCATATATAAAATTAGAAAACTCACCAACACCCTCAACAATGCCTCTGGTACAAGAATTAATCTGGAAAGTACCACACAAGCAAGCAACTAGCAAATTAACCTACAGGAAAAACTACAGGAAACATTATAGGAAAAAAAACCACAGGAAACCATTTCTCACATTCTAACTTGATTTCTAAAAAAACAAGAAGAATAAAATCATCCCTTCCAAATTTGATTTCTAAAAAAATAAGAATCAATTTAAAATTCTTTTCTAAATCCCCACCCCAGACACCTTGCAGACAATCTTTAAAAAAAACAATGTGAAATGCCCGTAAAACCACTAACCTGGAAAATGCAGAAAATGGAAGAAAATCTGATTTAGAATCCAAAAAAAACAATCCAAGATTTTAAACCAATTCGAATCCAACCACCAACAATCTCCAAATCAATCTCATAAATTCATTCACCAAAGATGCCAACCCCTGTGAATGCACATGAAGGCCTATTTATCAAAAATAAAAAAAATAAAATAAAACCAAGCAAAACCATCCTCCAATCAAAATATTCCAAAAATATTTATTCCATACCTACCTTCCTAAAGTTCAAGAAAAAAAAAATCTACCTACCATAAACTTCAAGCCAATCAAATCCAAGGGTAGGTAAAATAAATTAAACCATTGACCTGGAGTGAAAATGACTTTTAAATAAAAGAATACAAATTACCCCCTTTTAATTACTTAATGGGTAAAATAATATTACTCAATAAATAAAATTCACTTAAACATTAAATAAATAATTTCCCACCATAGACATTTATAAATAAATATTAATAAAAATAGGAAATCAATAAATTAAATTAAATAAATAAAACTCCAATAAATAATAACTCAATTGAACCCAATAAATAAAAGCTAATATTTTAAATATCAAATACTCAACATTAAATTAAATAGATCAAATAATAAATAAATAAATAAAAGATCAAGCCAATTAGATTAAATACATTATTCACTTAAATAAATTCCTTATAAGGAGAAATCCAATTACACAATGAGAAATCCATACTTCAAAACTCACACAAAAGAATCTAGAGAACTTTGATCTCCAGACCTCCAACTCATGACGAAGATACTTAACCAATACACCACAATGCTTACGTGACCAACAAAAAGGAAAATCAAAATAACATAAGACATCAACAAATCAGCTAACATCAAGATAACCTGACAAGGTGAACATCTTAGACCTAGAGCATGTGAGGGGAACTTGTGCCAACTCTGAACCACATGCCATTGGGATTTAAAGATACACTCAGACCTATGGAGCTAGGTGGAGTCGGTGTCTGGTACCTGCTAATCCTACATCCACAAAGCAATGAGACAACATATGCATGTATATTATAACAGACAAGGGTTAGAGAATCGCAACGACACATCCCGCTCACAATGAGTGATGTGGCATTGTCTCTATCCCTAAGATAGTTAGGCAACAATCAAACACACCATATGATCAACTCATCATAGATAATCATTAAATATGGTCAGTACATAAAAACATCATCAAGTGCATGATTAATATAATTCATGATTATAGTAAGGCATGTAAAATTCATCAACACTTATGCTCATCAAATCACATGATCAATATAATCTTTCAATAATCAATCACATAATAAGTATATAGTGACTAATAAATCACACGATCAAAACTGATAGTATCAACGTCATATAAATCATCTGAAATAGCCTATGCCCAATAATGTCTATCACGCATGAATTAAAAGTCAGCTCGAGTCAAAACAAGTCAAGTCAAGGGTGGACACCTTTCACTTGATGACTGGTGA
Source organism: Cryptomeria japonica (assembly GCF_030272615.1). NCBI lineage: Eukaryota > Viridiplantae > Streptophyta > Pinopsida > Cupressales > Cupressaceae > Cryptomeria > Cryptomeria japonica. The sequence continues at coordinate 20,037,301 of NC_081408.1, read as the reverse complement.
GATGACAGTCACACTAGAGGATTGTTATTGGATGTAATGCCCCGCCAGGAAACCCCTAAAGGGTTTAAGTTAAAAGCACTCAAATAGAGTGTAAATTTTTTTTTTTTTAAATAATTATTAAGAGCGTTAATACAAAGGGTTACAATATTAAGATAGATTGAAGTGATCTCAAGTTATCTCTATCTAGATAACACAGCGGAAGGCCAAAACGATCCTAAGGAGTTTCCCAACGCGATTACACAACTTTACACCTAACTCATCTTGCGTCATTAGATCCTTTAAACTGGATATCTTTATTACGGGATAATGCATAGATCTTAATTACAAATGTGTTCAATGGTTTGACGTCTTATAATTTTAGGAAGAGATCATTTACTTTAGGCGGTTAGAGGGCCATTGAGAAGTTATTTATTCATTGCACCTTAATTCATAATTACATTAGGAGGTCTCCAAATGGGTTCAAGCGTTTTAAATATAACAAGGTACATTCGTTAGAGTTTTAAAGTAACCATCCACACTTGACATCCCCCTTTAATGCTATAAATGTGCTCAATGAGATTCATTCATTTAAGGCTAAACTATGATTAGTAAAGTGAGGATTCCTTCATTTGATTTCAAAGTGTTCACCCACTTTTGATATCCTTTTTAAAATATTAAATAGTATGGTTAATAAGGAGAATTTTCGTTTCTTAAGGATTGACCACAATTAATAGAGTGAAACCCCTTTATTCGATTTCATGCGTAGCCAACTAATGAGTTGCAGCTCTTAAATGAAAGATAAAATGTGAGTAGCCATAGGAGTCATTTGAAGTTTTAAAATAATACTACTAGATTGGCTAGAATCATTACGTTGAAAATGTATCGAGCCACAAGAGTTCATCCTTTACCTTTAAGATGTAGTTAGCTAGATAATATCTTACATTTCAAGATTAGAGTATAAGTTCCAACAGATGCTCTTTCATTGGGATTGAATTACAATTATCTTGTTGCAAATCACTCTTTTTATTGTTAAATGAATATAAGGTGAGAGAGATTCTTTTATTAGGTTTAATGTATCAACAACTAATTGAATCCCTTCTTTTTCAGTTCATCTTTAACAATCATAAAGAAATTCATTTGTTGGGGTTATAATTAGGATGGACTAGTTGAGTATCACCAATTGTCAAGTTAAATTTCGGTAAGGTTGATTTGTTAAGATTAAACGTAATTGACCAAACAACTATATCCAATATAATGAAACATAATTAACATGACGTTTCCCATTCTAGTTCAATCTTAGCAACATGAGGGATTCCTTTTATAAAGATTAACATATGGGTTTTCTAGTTGGGTTCACCCGGTTATTGAAATGATCTGGTGAGGATTATTGATTCAAAATTACAACATAAATTACTAAGTATATTCGTTCAATAAACAACATGAATATTTGATTGAGTCCACACGATTAACAAATTGATCCGGTGAGGATTATTGGTTATGATTAAAATATGAAATAACTTAACAAATTTTATCCAATGTAATGAAACATAACTGACATGGCGTGAATCATTTACTAAGGTAGAAGGATAGATGTTTCTATGATGTTCTTCTGTTAAATTTCAATCTAGGAATTGTGACATAAATTTTTTAACTTTGTTTTCCCCTTTTTACATTCATTCCAATTAACATACTTTTTAACAATTAATCCAATGAAGTAATTCTATCTAGATTTCTTCCACTATTACAATTTAAATTAACATTACCAATTTACTTTTTTTTTTCACACTTTAATTTCAATATTTAAATACCATGCCCTATTCATAATTCCCAACGTTTTATGATCTTGAATAACTACGTTTATCCATATGAAAAATGTTATACATTCAAATTTGAATTCATTTAATTTACACCATATACTTTGCAAAAATACAACCATTCAAGATAATTTAAAACATAAAACAAGTACGCTAAAAAACATCACATAACACAGGTATGATCTCGGAGTTCACCCCGGATGGGCTACATCTCCGGGTCTGCTCAACTGCAAGACCCTTTTTGGAATTTAATTTAGTTAAAGATACATATTTACATGTCTTTTACATCTTGCCCACTTAGGCGAATACCAACAATATACAACAGACATCGCGGACGGAAATACATAATTGGTCTAAAACTATACACTAGTACCCAAATCAAAGAAGGTACACATTAAAAGGGGCCTTTGAAATGAAAGAAAGACACCCCCCCCAATGATCTATGAATCTTTGCGTAAATGTAAACGAGTATACAGGAACCCCAATCATTACCAACCAATTTAGAAATAACCCCACGTTTAACCATAATTTATAGTTAACAATTATTAATGCCATTTGCACAGATCGAAGTGCAGCCAAAATTGTATTACTATATGGGTTTTCTAAATATTCAAATTCTAGTTTCTCAAATGTAAATGCTCAACTTTATTACATTAAATAAACAAGAAGCAGCAGTGAGATTTTAAGTAATTAATAACCTCATTTAAAAATTCATTATTTTATTATTTACACAAACTTCGTATTATATATATATATATATATATATATATATATATATATATATATATATATATATATATATATATATATATATATATATATATATATATATATATAAACAATATTTAACGATATATATATAAAAAAAAATTGAATTAAAACTAATTTCCAAAACAATGAGCCCTTCCACCAAAAATCTTCTCTTTTTTTTTTTTATTACCTTCCCATGGTAATTTTTTTTTATAATGTAATTTTCTTGTTTAAAACCAATTATAAAAGAATAACTTCAAACTTCATTTTTCGTCGTTTTTATTTTTTGGAAGAAAACTAACCCTAAACGCAGGGTTTTCCTGTGGCGGGCGGCGCCACTGCGGTGCCCGCAGGCCCGCGGCGCCCTGCGGCTACCGCGGCCCTGCGGCCACCGCAGGTGCCGCGGCCACGGCTCGCAACACTTGCGGACGGAAGGAGGGCAAACAGGGAGGCGGCGGGGAGATTCACGGGGAAACGGGCGGGGGCGTTTAACGGCGCGAACGGGGGAGGGGGAATAGTGTGCGGGGAGGGGGAGGAGGAGCGGGCGGAGCTCCGCTCCCCGCCCTCCAAACCCCATTCCATGTATATTTTTTTTTTAAAAAAAAAACAAACAAACGCACAGTCTAAACAAAATAAACTACACGCCCAGTTCTGTATATATATATATTTACCATTTGCACAGTTCGAACAATGGAAACCAAAACACCCGCCGCCACAAGATGATAAGAGGTAAAAATGCACAGGCACAAAAATGATAAGTTCGTTTAACGAACTGTGTGTTTTTTTTTTTTCTGGGTACATGATATTGGGTGATAACCCCCTTTCCTCTTTTTTTTTTTAAACACAAAAGCAAGTTTTAACACATATAAGATGTGAAGATTTACAACAGTTCAAAATAAACATTTCCAGATTTATATCAAGATCTCCATTATGGGAGATAGATTTCTTAACCAATCTAACATCACAAAATCCCTCAAGAATGAGGGTTTTATTTCAAGAACAACCAAATCTGAATGGATAAGACTAGTTTTTTTTTTGTTTTTTTTTGCATTCAACAAATGAATAAGGTAGTGGATTTGAATCCTACCTCGTAATGCAAATCCAGGCATGAATCTTGAATGAAAAGCTTCCCAATCTGCTGCTCCCCAAGCAAATCCCTCCTCTCTCTCCCCAGAAAACTCCCCAAAAATGCTTACCAACTAGGTTAAAAGAAAGCCCTAATTTTGCCCTAATTTTAAATTTCGAAATTAGGCATTTATTTTTGAAAATAAAATGATTGAAAATCCCAAATGGAAGTCATTCATTTCCATTCTCTCTTACATCATATTTGTTTTCCTTATTAAAATTATAATACTTCTATTTCTTTATTGAGTTCTAAATTTTAATTTCTCAATAGCGATTTGGGCCTACATTTACACTTTGGAACTATTTACCGGGTAGGGCGTTTTAATTAAATTTTAAATTTTCTAAAAGTCAAACTTTTATATTATGTCGACTTTACAAGTAAAGAGAAAATAATTTCATTTAAATAATAATAATTTACCCCTTTTCTTCCAAAAATGCGAAATCGAGTAATTTAATTCTATCTCTCCAATGATTCTAAAATTTTTCCCTTTCTAAAATGAATAACTCAATAAATTCGTTATTTTTAAAATTAGCTATTAAATTAACTCGCTATAACATAATAAAGCGACATCTTTAAATAAATGACTATTCTAATGCAAGAGTCTTGTTTATTCAAATTTCTGAACTACATATGCGTAAATGTTACAAATGCGTAAATGAGCACGCTAACCCAAGTTAAATACCTTAAGCTTACTACATTAATAATTTAAAGCAAGTCTCTTTAATTACTGATTAATCGTATAAAGAAGCTACCTATTTAAATTTCTATATCTCTAATGTGTACGTTTAATCATAATTTTAAATTTAATACTTAGGATAACAAACCTCACTTACCTCGTGCAAGGCACGCAAATCGAGGCAGTCCTCCAAGTCTCTCGACACGCACCCCAATGAAAGGCAAGCTCCACGAATCCACGCACGATGCTCACCTAACCATGGCTAAGGCAAGACGAGCGTTATATGACCACTAATTCCGAATTCAAAAGATGAAAGAGCATACTCAACCTTGCAAGTTCCAAAGGAGGTGAACCTTGCCCTAAGCGGTGTTGTACCTGCAATCTCCTGCACCCATGAACTCATACAAGCATGCATATACATATACATATTCAATGAAGGCGTTAGCTCAAGATTTATCTCAAGGGTTAGGGAACAATTGCATTTACACGAAAATCGATGCAAAAGCACAATAATAAGTATGCACAATTTATTTATATTATCTAAACTACACATTGCATATCGGTTACTCTACCATTCAAAAATGCCACATAGGAAGTCAATCAAGGTTAAACGGGTTTTAAAAGTCCGACTAGGGTATGGGCATTACATTGGATTCTATAGATTCTTGTGGTTGGGGCCCTGTTTCCTTACGAGCAGACCGAGGAGAGTGGCACAGAGGGTCTCCATCGCATCTTTTAGGATAATGAGATCAGTGGCTACAAGATCCTATTGCAGGAGTTCTTGGATTTAGGTTATGCACCACTGCCATCTGTATTAGCAGGTTTCATTGGGGGGTTCTTGTATCTCGATCGTAGGTCAAAGGGAATAGTTGTTGGATGGGGATAAGTTCTAGAGGACATGGTGACACAGGTTCGCATGGGGGTCCTGTATTTTGGCCCATCTATGCAGAGAGTTTCACCAGGTAGTATATCTAGGATATACTAGTTTATCAGTTGGGGTGACATTGTTACAGGTGTGGGCCTGGGAGCATATACTAGTGTCAAGACCACTTGCAGATAGGGATAGGCCAGTTGGTCGGGTTTATGTTTATGGATATACAGGTGTAGTTGTCTAGCGTAAGCTGGAAAAACTAGAGCATTGGCGGAGGGCACTAGATGATATTGATATGATCATCTGGAGACCGTATATGTATTGTGAGGTGTGGGCAGAGGATGGGATAGAGATGCCCTGCGTATATATGTCGAGGTACCTGACTGGGCGAACACCCTTTATTACTGAGCGATTCTTGCACAACCATGTTCAGCGGTGGTATGGTAGACAGCATGGGATGCCACATGGAGCCTGTTTGTATGCTCATCGAGGATAGGATGTGTCAGAGTGGGGGCCTACTCTAGATAGAAGAGCAGTCGTGGATGAGTACATGTCCCTGGTAGGACAGATCTAGGATTATGAGGCGGGGGTTGTGGATGTTGGGATGACATAGGAGTTCTCCACCTACTTTGTCGCACATGCAGTGGCACATATATTTGAGCCAGTAGAGGATTTGCCAAATTTTGTTGATGATGAGGAGGATCAGCCATAGAGGCGAGGGGGAGATAGAGAGAGAGAGAGAGAGGAGGACGAGGGAGGGGAGGTAGGAGAGGGAGGTGGAGGTGGTGGAGGAGATGGAGGAGGGAGAGGAGGAGATAGAGGAAGAGATAGAGGGAGAGGGGTGGGAGATATAGGGAGAGGGGATGGAGAAGGAGGAGGAGGATGTCTCATTCTTGGTGCTGGCAGGGTTGGTAGGGTAGGTGCGGTGCTAGCTGTGGTGGGTGGGATAGAGGATGATAGGCAACCTACCTAGAGGAGGAGATCTAATGTTCTACCTCCTCTGACGCCTTGGACAAGGACAAGTATGGGTGGGACCATGACATAGGTACCCCTTCAGATTAGGGTGACCACCCATCAACATGATTCTCATATCAGAGTGCTACAGGTCTCAATGAAGCAGCTGTAGGGATAGGTGTTAGCACAACAACAATAGATTACATAGGTTATCGCAGAGCAGGATAAAGAGATAGAGAGTCAGGGTCGGGCAGAGGCCCTTGCTGACAAGTTAGAGAGCCATAGTCGGTTCCTCAGTTTGGGACACACTGAGAGAGATACAGTACTCAACCGAGGAGGCTGAGTATTATAGGCGTTTATACAAGGAGGTGGTTCCTCGAGATCACAGAGCTCCTAGCTATGCTATAGTGGTGTCCACTCAATTTGGCCGTACTCATACGAGGATAGAGAGCAGAGGTGTTATGGGGCCTACTCAACGTGATCCATCTGGTGGAGATCCAGGAGCTGGGACATCTACTATCAGACTGTCTACCTCAAGAGATAGTCATACCTGAGAGACCTGTCTCCATTGTTATTGAGCAAGTTTTTGTTGTATTTTGACAGACACAATATCCCTTGTACATTTTAACCATTTTTGATATATATATATAACATTGATTTCTCTGATCCACATGTGATGTGCTTATTGATGATGATTGACTTATTATGTGCATGATTTGATATGATGATACTATGAGGATGATCATATCCTTAGATAATAATGCTCTTGATTTTTTTTAAGATTATGATGTGAATGTATGATTCATGATGAGATGAGTGATAATGTGATGATGTATTGTTGTGATTACTTTGATATGAGATGTTATGTTATCTACATGTTATAATTTATGAGATGTATCTTGAAATGATGTGCAACCTAATGCAAGTTTAAGATGAAATACAAATAAATGCAAGTTTAAGATGATATGAAACCAAATGCAATTTTAAAATGATGTGCAACTAAATACAAGTTTAAGATGATATGCAACTAAATGCAATTTTAAAATGATATGCAACTAAATGATCACTTTAATTATGTCATTGTCATTCCCATTTAGTCACTTGTTTGTGCTCTTTTTGTCATCATTGAGATTTTGATATGTTGAAAGTTTAATACAAGCATCATGGTATAATTGAACCATAACGACCTGAGTAAAACTTATATGGATTTTTGATATTGCAAGACGACAGAAGTGTTGAGGTATAATTGAACCAAGATGACCTGAGTGTTGCTTGCATAAAATAGACAAGAATTAACCATTTGCATGTGAAAAGTGGAAAATATCTTCAATGATATGTGTCCAATCATGTCTCGAGACAAATTTGCACCATACAAATGATCACCTCGCAAACAAAAAACCAAGGAAAATATCGGATTCCTTCGTTGCTTCTCTAGCTCAGTGCATCCTTGAGTAGCTCAGGAGATAGAATGATTCAGAAATTAAGCTATAAATAGTCAAAACTTCATGTTGAATTTAAAAAAATCATAATTCAGAAAAAAAAAACATCCATTGTGTGTGTTTAAAGTTGCAGTTGGAGAATGATCCTATTTTCTAGCCTGATGAGAAGTTTTGACATTGGTTTCCTAGTATGCTGTGATCCTTGCTTGTTGTCTGAATGCTAAAGTGAGAGGAATGTTACCCCAAGTTATGGATATTTATCGATGTGGATATATACGTTGATCACCAAGCCATGGTGGGATATGATATGAATATCCATTTTTAGATAATCAAGGACAATGACTATGCTAAGTATGTCCAAGATAATGTTGCATGTATAAGTGTTGGATGATGGCCATTAGATGAGATTGGATGGATTAATGATATGAGTAATGATAGATAGAGGATCCATTCTCACAAGTAATGCCTGTTGCCAGGTTTTCACCACTTTTATTTATTGCACTTTTTGATTTGTTTTTGATTTTTTGATTTTTTTTTTCTTTTTTGATTCATCTATGCATTGGACGACTCAAGTGTAGAACCTATTCATATGGTTGTTGTTTGTTGTTTCATCGAGCACGTCCCCTTTTGAAGTTGACAAATGATATGCTTCTGATCCGTAGGCTGATATGATGACAAAGGGACCCAACCAGATAGGTTCAAACTTCCCCTTCTTTTCTCGATCTTGCTGATTTCTAGGATTTTCATTTAGGACGAGATCACTGACTTTGAAAGCTCTGGGGATGATTTTGTGATTGTAGCTTCTACACATTCATTGTTGATATGCCTTGAGATGGTCATAGGCATGTTGTTTTTCCTCAAGAAGCTCTAGTTCATGCAACCTGTTTACTCGATATTCCTCATCTAGTATAAGGCCCTTCAAAGATACTCAGAGAGATGAGATTTCAACCTCAAGAGGTATAATTGCTTCTGATACATACACCAATGAATATGATGTAGCCCCTATAGGTGTCTAGGTACTTGTTTGATAGGCCCAAAGTGCCGGATTGAGTTGTACATGCCAATCCTTACCAACATCATTTACTATCTTCTTGAGTATTTTCAGGATTGTTTTGTTTGATGCTTTCATTTGGCCATTCCCTTGTGGGTAGTATGGTGTGGAGAAGCGATGTTGGATTTTTAATCATTCACATAGCTCTCGTACATCTTGATTCTTGAAAGGACGTTTGTTATCCATGATGATGGAACTGGGAATGTCATATCTACAAATGAGATAGTTGAGGATGAATGATGAGATCTATTTTCCAGTTATAGTGGTCATCAAGATTGCTTCAATCCACTTGGTGAAATACTCTATTTTCATGATAATAAACTTATGCCCATGTGAAAAAGAAGTATGGATTTTCCCTATCAGATCAAGTCCCCATTGATAGAAAGGCCAAGATGTAGTGAGTGGCTACAGCTCTTGTGCTGGTGCATGGACAAGGTTCTCGTGAATTTGACATTTAGGACATTTCTTAGAAAATTGATAGGAATCTCTTTCCATGGTCGGCCAGTAATATTCCATTCTCAGAAGTTTCTTGGCGAGAGTACGACCACTTGAATGCATACCATAGATACCCTTGTGAAGCTCATGGAAGGAAGAGTCAAATTCATTATGATCGAGGCATTGAAGAAGAGTACCATTAGACCTCAGCGGTAAAGTGTGTCAATGGTTAAGGTCTAGTGGGCGACTTGCCAGATGAAGTTTCATTTTTGGTTGCGAGATAGGTCGGAAGGGAGAGTATTGTTGTTGAGATAATCATAGACCTTCTCGTATAGAGGTGAATTCAAACCGGTTATGGCATAGATGACTTGGGATGTGAAATTGTCACAGGTTGGAGAAAACAATTTTTGCTACCAGGAACTCGTAATGACTCTGTCTATCAAGAATTTGCAGTAGTGAAGTGATAGTGGCCATTGCATCGGCAGCTCTATTGTCCAATCTTGGGATTTTCTCAAAGGTGATGTGCACAAAGTACTATTTGAAATCATCCACTATTCTCTTGTAAGGCATTATTTTATCACCCTTTGTCTGATAGTCTTCGTTGATCTGGTTGAAAACTAATTGAGAATCCCCATAGACTCTCAATTATGCGATTATCCATTCCATAACCATTTTGATTCATGTTACCAAGGTTTCATATTCAGCAATGTTTTTGGTGCCTAGAAACATCATTCTATAAGATCTTGAAATTGTGCGCCCCTCTGGAGTGACGAACAGGATGTCGACACCCGATCCATGTTGTGTATAGGATCCATCAAAGTATAGGGTCCATTGCTTGGGTGTGATAGTTAGTACATCCATATCTAGAAATTCCACCTACAATGGTTGTTGGTCTGGTAGTGGTGCTTCTGTTAGTTGATCTGCAATTACCTATCCTTTGATAGCCCGATATTCTGTGTATTGGATATCGAACTCACTCATAATCATGACCCATTTAGCTAATCATCTTGTGAGAGCTATCTTTCTAAGGAGATACTTGAGAGGATTGATTTTTTCTACTAGCTTGACTGTGTGGGATAACATATAGTGGCATAACTTTTGAGAAGCAAAGACCACTGCTAAGAAAGCCTTTTCAATGAATGTATAATTGAGCTCATATTCATTCAAAGTTATGTTGATGTAATAGATAGCTCTTTCTTTTCATCTAGGATCTTCTTGTGCTAGCAGTGCCCCCAATAATACTTCTATTGTTGATATATAGAGAATGTGTGGCTTGCCTGCGATTGGAGGGACCAAAACTCACGGATTCATTAGATATTTTTTGAGCTGGAGAAACGATTCCGTACACTTGTCTTCCCATCTGAAAGGTATATTTTTATGAAGAAAATGATTGAATGGGAGACATTTATCTACCAGATGAGTGATGAATCATCTGATGGATTGCAACCATCCCTGCAGAGATCTGAGTTGGCTAATGTTTTTGGGAGGTGGAATCTCCATGATAGCCTATACCTTTATTGGATGTACTTCGATGCCCTTTTCTGATACAATGTAGCCTAATAGCTTTCTGGAAGTGACCCTGAAGACACACTTCTTAGGGTTTAGTCTAACCTTGAATTTCTCTAATCATTGAAATATTTTATCTAGTATGCCCAAGTGTTCTGCTTGGGTGAATGATTTAGCCAACAAATCATCCTAATAGTCCTCCATGAAGGTATGCATCATATCATGGAAGATTGTTGTCATGGATCTTTCATAAGTTGGCCCAACATTTTTCAAGCCGAAAGGTATGATGTTCCAACAATACGTTCCCCATTGACAGGTGAACACATTTTTATCTTGATCCTTTGGGGCTATCCTGATTTGATTATAGCCAAAGAAGCCATCCATTAATAATAAAATTGTGTGGCCCACTGTTAGGTCCACAAAAATGTCAATGCTTAGCAAAGGAAAGTCATCCTTTAGGCATTCTTTGTGGACATCCCTAAAGTCTATGCATATTCTAATGCTTTTCTCGGGTTTTGAAATGGGTACAATGTTTGAGATCCATTCAGCATAGTCTATAGGTCAGATGAATCTGACATCTAATAACTTCTTTAGTTCTACCTTGACCAATAATGCCAAATGTGTATTCATCTTTCTTAATTTCTTCTTGACAGGTTTAGCTCCAAGAGCGATGGATAAGTGATGTGTGATTAGATTCAGATCTATTCCTGGCATGTTAGCATAAACCCAAGCATAATTGATTTGCCTTTCCTTGAAGAATTTGATAAAATCTAGTTGTTCTTCTTTTGTGAGTGATTCTATCAAATGTATGGATTTGACTGTTGCTTCAGTGTCTATGTTTATTGATTGAGTTGGCTCAATCAATATTGGTGACCTTTCTTGATAACGTTTAGGAAGAGTGTCAAGTCTCCCATCTTTAGGTGCCTTAAAAAGGTTTTCACCCTCAGATGCGTCCTTTATTTTGACATTTTTGTGTTCTAATACTGTCATTGACTAGTTTTCACCATTAGATCCTTTGTTTATTTCATTTTTGTGACTGAGAGACTTGGCTCTCCCCCGATTGTAGATGTCATTATTTTGTTCACTGGTAGAGCATGTTTTTGGGTTGATTGAGCATAGGTATTGGACAATTCATTTATCATTTGGGAATATTGGTATATCATGATGTTCGGGTTCTTCCCAATCTATGAGATCAGGATATAGGAGCGGTAAGGATTCATTGGGTGGGTTAAGATCAATTGTTGTAAGTGTCACGATAGAGTCATTGTTATAGTCGTTTGGGATGTCGGTGAGGTCTAAGATATTTTTGAGGTCTTCGATGGTATTATCTTTGATATAGCCTTATTCATATTGTCGTTGCTCATTCTCACTAGCTTCATAGATATGGTGTGGTCTAAATTCAAATGGTCGAGATTCTGAGCTTCGTCCCTCCTGAGAAATGGGTGTGTATGTGTGTATGGTATCCACCTCAATGTCTTCAGTGACAACAAAACAACTATCCCACTCATATTCATTAGAATCGGTTTTAGAATCATTGTCCTAGGTCATCTCGTTGTATTTTATAGGTATGTTGTATGGTGAGAAAAGATCACTAATGATGGACACCAGTTTTGTAGTTTTTTCTGATTTGGGATTGAAGCTTGCTTGTACTCATTGAATTTGTTCGTACAATGTTTCCCTTTTGTGAGTAGCAATTTCTTTAGGTGGTGGGTCCACCTTGGTTTGATTAGGTTCTTGCACATGATGTACTTTCTTATAAGAAGCCTCCTCCCTTTGAATGACGAGTTCTTCTTGTCATTTCTCATTTTCTTGATGCTTTTTCTCTTTCCTTGTCGTTTCTACTTCTTGGTGTAGTGCTTCTTTCCATGAGTCTTCATTATATTTTTTCTTCACTCTCCACCAAGATTTTTGCTGGTGATTTTGCTTCTACCTAGGCGGAACATGTTGTTCATACCCCAATCCTATTTTGTCTCTTGCAAATTGTGAAGGAAGTTGAAGGGGTTCTATAATTATTTCTTGGTGCTTGCCAATAGGTCCTTTGCCTTTGTATCCCATTCATTGCATGATCTGGAACCCATTTCCATACTGTTTTGTTTGTACGACTACTTCTATGGTAATAGCTCTGATTTCTTCTTCATCCTTGTATAGCCAGCTAAGGATATCTTTCTCTTCTGATTCATCAGCTAGTGTGCCTAGTTGGATAAATTTACCATCAAACTTGGTGATAGGTTGTGTTTCCTTATATCTTTATGTGGAAGGTTGTCCATAATATTTTGGTGATGTTGGCAATTTAGAGAGACATAAGGTTTCAAAAGAGTACTCCCCCATGCCTTGGTCCTTTATTTTCATCTTTTTCTTGAATTCTATGGATAGAGACTTGATTTCTTCTTGATGATTGGATGCTAAGGAAACTTGGGCCTCCTTGTTGTGTGGAACCAGACTATCTTGAGCTGCCCCCATAGCATTGCAATGGTGAAAAGGGTTATTATCTGCGGATACCAAAATTTCCTGTCCATTGTAGGGGGACTTGATACATTGATGGTATGTGGAAGTCACCTCTTGCATTTCATGGATCTATGGGCAACCCAATAGTATATTGTATGTCAAGTCTATGTCCAAGACTTGGAACATGGTGTCTCATTAAACATGACCTACCTAAATGGGTAATATTACAGTTCCTTTGGATGACCTCTCTTCATCATCATAGGATTTGATGGTGATTTTAATTTTTGGATCAATAGACTACTTAGAGAAGCCCAATACACAAATAAGATTTAGAGTAAAAATATTGAGACCAACACCTCCATCTATTGACACTCTTTCTACTCAATGTTTATAGACTAAAACTTCAATATGGAGTGGGGTGTTATGCAGATGATTCAAGGAGACATCATCAGGTTTAGAAAAAGATATGTTGTGCGACATCATCGTATGGGCCACCATGGATAAGAATCGATTAATATCTAGATCATTTGGAACAATTGTTTCGATAAGAGCTTGCTCCAAGATATCCTTGTGTTTTGGAAAAATTTTGAGTAACTCAAGTATATATATCTGAGCGGGAGTTCTCTGTAGTTGATCAACCAAGTTATATTGAGTTTTGGAGAGATTTGTTGATGTTGATGTGTTCCCTTTTAAGACATTTTTTGTGCTCTTGTGGTCACATTTATTGACACGTGTTCTTGTTTGTCTTTTATTTTTATGACATTTACTTGATTGTCATATGTTGATATGTGATTGATGGTGTTTTCATATATGTGATTAATACGAGCTCCCTTGGTATTGTTTGATGTTGAATCTCCTCCCTTAAGCTGGAAGAGGATTTTTGAAGGCTTCATGGTCACCATTTGTTTTATGACCATCAACTGTTAAATCACCCTTGTCTATCATTTATTTAACTATGTTCTTCAACCTCATGCAATCATTTGTGTTATGCCCTTTGTTTCGATGAGAATCATAATAATGTGAGTCATTCCACTAGGGTGGTTTTACTTGAGGTTAAAAGTTACTTGTGGTTGGCAATGTGATGATTTTACTCACCAAGAGTTCTTGAAATGTTGATTCTAAGGTTTGTCCTAATGGCATATATATGCGTCGATAAGGGAAAGTATTAGTGTTGCCTCTTTGGTTTGTGTTGTTTCCCTGGTTAGTGTTGTTGTTGCCTTGATGATTTTTGTTCATGTTTGGCATCGAAGCTCCTTGGTAGGTATTTTGTTGATAAGTGTTAGTGCCTTGATTAGCACTCTTTTCATCATTATTGGATGGTGGGTTGCCTGATAAAGTCAAAACTGGTTGTTTAGACTTCACATTGTTGGCATCGATTACCCCATCATTAACAATGTTTTTGTTCCTTGTCCAAAATTCGGATTTGTCTAAAGTGTTGTTATTGTTTTTATTGTTAAAGGTGTTAGTGTTTGATGAATTAACACCTTCCTTAAAGAACTTCAATGTTCCTTTCTTGATGCAAGCTTCCTCTACTTGGATACCATATTCTATCAATTTTGAAAAAGATGGTATGCATTAGAGTTTCAGTTGATAACTCATCTCACTATTCAGATTGTCGATGAAGATTTCCATATTTTCTTTTTTAGGCACATCTCGGGGATATCTTGAAACCATGCGCCTCCACTATTGCAGAAACACCATGAATGTTTCATTGCTCTTTTGTTTTTTGTTACACACATCCAACATGGTGATTGCATGTTGAATGTTATAGGAGTATTGTATTATGCATTTGTTTACCAACTCATCAAATGATCTAATGGGAGGTATAAGTTTAGACAACCACTCCATTGCTTTCCCTCCCAAACTTCTTGGGAATAATCTCATAAGTATGTGTCATCATGAGCAAAATCTAAACTCATGGTACAAAATTCTCAAATGTGATCATGAGGATCACTCTTACCATCACATTTGTCGTAATTTGGTATATTTGAATTTGGGGGAAAAGGTACCATGTTCCATCTCCTATCAAAAGGATAAGGGAAGATTTCGTCCAAGGAGTATCGTATCGTGGTTCCTTGTTGTATGTCCTGCATTTGTCTTTGAAGTGTTTGGAGTAGTTGTGTAAGAGAAGCTATGGGTGCATTTATCCTTCAATGGGGAGCTTCCCCTCATTCATTAAGATTTTCCTAATTGTAGGCATGGTCTTGTTCGTGGGTGTTGTCTTGTTCATGGACGTGATCTTGGTTGTGTATGTTTTCTTGATTATGTGCCTCTTTTTCTCTTTGTTGTTCTTGATAGGCATAGTTTCTTGATCTCATTATTGAAATTCTCTCATCTATATTCCTTAAATTTTCTGCATTGAAATCCTCAGGAATGTTGACTCCTTTGCTAGTTAGCATGATTAGATATTTTTCATTATCTTTTTCTACAAGTCTTTCTAAAAGTTTTTGGAAAGCTGTGTTTTCTTGACATTCTTGGAGAAGTTCTTCGGTGATCTTCGTTTCTCCCATATTCGCATACTCATCAAAAGGATTGGACAATCTATGACTCATACTTGATTCTGGTTGTGATTCCTTCTTTTTGTTTCTCTGAGATCAAGTGACTATGGGAATTAATATATTTCTATCATGATGAATTCTTCTTCTTCTATTGGGGTTCTTGGTGGAGTTGGTGGCTCTAGTCGAGCTTCGTTGTAAGTGATAAGAAATTTTGGAAACAAAGTGGGGTTAATATTTCCTCCACTATTAAGGCGTTGGTTGAATGTAAGCCCTACTTCTCAAAGGTTCTTTGTCAAATTTGTTTTTTTTTCCTTGGATATACAACTGCATATGACACAAGAATGTGTGATGTGATGCAAAGAGTTGACGATTGATATAGAGAAATTTATTCCTTTTGATAAGTGCCTTAGAACTAGGTTGTCTCTTCCTCAATGTAGTTTTTTTATGAAGACTTCTTCTTCTCAAAATATGGGGAGTGGTCATACACAAATGATCAAAAGTTGATGTTGATGTTGATGTTTGGATATGGATACTTTGTTTGAAAACTCAAGTTTACTTTATCAAGTAGAGGTTTAGTTCAATTCGTCTCCATGAAAAAGTGTGTCAAATGACATGAGTCAGGTTTCCTGATGTAGAAACTTAATTTGACAACTTGAGAACCTAACTAGGTATTGTTTTGATATGATTTGTTGGATGGTGGAACTTTGATCACTGTTCTGATACTCCTTAATTTTGTTGATGAAATATGATCTCAAGCTAGTTGTTGATTTGAAAACTCTTTCTAAGAGTATTTTGTTGGATTCAAAATTTTCTCATTTATGACTCCTTTTGAAGTTTCGTTGCTGGATTTTTCAGAAGACCCAAAAGGGTATATGAAACTATTGATAATTTTATTCCAAAGTGACTGGTTTTCTCTTTGTCTTTCACTAATATTGATCATGCGCTAAGACAGTGATCCGATGCACTAAAGGATGTTCTCAAAGTGCTACAAAATGTTCCCTATGTGCTATGTTGCCTCTCCAAAGCGCTATTGTAGACTGTTGGATAATAAAATTGTGGGATAGGTTATGCACTATTATGTCCCTATGATGCATTGATGTTTGGTATGAAAGCGCTACAATATGCTTTGAACATGCTAGGCCGATGCTTGTATGCACTACATTGATGTTGACAAGCACTATCTGGATTCTCACTAGTATGATACTGGTCATGTGCTAATTTGAATTATGAAAGCACTGAGTATTGGTTTGAATGCGCTACTAAATGTTTGAGATGCGCTAGGTTTTTGCTCCTATGTGCTAATTGTCTTGATTTCTTCATTTGATGCTTTTGTTGTGTTTGAAAAATAACACTTGTGATTTGATGGATGATTTTCTGAAAAAGGACTCGAAAACACAACATATAGAAGAGATAACATTTGTCTATGCTAAATAAGTAGTGTATGTTCCTTTGAGGATGTTTTCAATCCCCGATGTTTTCACTGGCTTGGATTACAAAGAGACAGATCAAGCAGACTCTTTATTCAAAGGTCATCAACAATATCATATCCCACTAGTCTTGATACTCCGTCAGCTCAAACAGCCTTGTCACCCTCTAGGGGCACCATTTTTTGGCCTTTTGCCAGAAATTAACCCAAAGTGGATTTCTTCATAGGCGGGTATGTTACAAGCTAGGGTTGTTGTTGCACCAAAAGATCAACCTGTCATTGTCCGATACAACCACTAGTCTTATAGAATCCACGGGAGGTTGTTAAACCATTTCATGAATCCTGATACCACTTGTTACAAGCTAGGGTTGCCGTTGCACCAAAAGATCAACCTGTTAATGCCTGATACAACCACTAGTCTTATAGAATCCACAAGAAGCTGTTAAACCATGTCACGAATCCTCACGAGGGATGTTGGCCCACTGCCAATAGGGTAGTTATCTTGGGAGATATATGGTGAGCGATCTTGGGGGCAGATTCTTCCCCACCCTTGCACTATGATATTGCCAATGTTTGGCGATTGACTTGGTTAAAAGCTTCTAATTCTAAGGTTCGTATTCAGGTTTTTGTTTTGTCTTCAGTGATAAACTCCCTCGAGAGGCTTCCCAACCTTTAGAACAAAGTCTTTACGTATCTTAAAGACATTGGAGGAAGACTAATCGCTGAGAAAAAATGTTGAAAGGGACTTTCGTCATCCTCCACATTTGATTATAGTGCGTTGGAAAACTTGGTGATAAAGTCATTTCCCACTTAGGTCATTCCCCTCTCACTGGGCATTAATGGTGACCTAAGGGCAACTCGAGAGGGCAAACCTTCTAAAGGTTTTAAGTACTTGAAGTAAAAGAAAACATAAGAGAGTGCTTTGGTTTTTTGGTCACCTAATTAAGGGGAGAGCATATACCTTCCACTTTCGAGACAAGGCAAACAATGTTCTTTTTAATTTTCATGTCAATGATTAGCTAAGATCTATTTGGAGATGTTGCTCCAACAAGCATGGTGTTCTTTTTAGCCCTTCATAGCAAAATGTGTGTTTCAAAACTTTGGAAAATAAACCCGGTTAACAAAATAAAATCGTGTATTGGTCAACAAAATGAAAATTGTGTAACCAATCGTCAATGAAGTTCTTTTTATTTTGTACCAAATAAAATGAGGTTCTTTTTAGTTTGCACCAAAATGAAAGTGAGATCCTTTTTAACTTTGCAAAAATAAAGGTTTGTTTGTAGTTCTTTTTAACCTTTTGCAAAATAGAAAGTGAGGTCTTGTTTTAAACACCAAATAAATGATGAGGTTCTTTTTAACTAAAGGGAAATGAGTTCTTTTTAAACCAACTTGAAAAGCTAGTCTCTGTCAAAGTTATGTGCTGAATTTCTACACAGATGCGCTACAAAATAGTATAAAAATGCTAAAGGATGACTCCTATGCACTACTCTGATTTTCTAATGCACTACGTTGATACTTCTATGCGTGAGAAAAAAAAAATAGAGAATGTTTTGCACTAAAAAGAAGTTCCAAAGCGCTAGAAGATGGGTCTTATGCACTAAACAGTGAGATGAATGCACTACTATTTTCCATAGATGCGCTAAAGTATACTCTAGATGCACTAAAAGGGTTTTCCAGTGTGCTTGTAATCCTTCTCCTACACAAAAAATGATGTTATTTATGGGGACGTGCCCCACGGTGGGCACTAGAAATGTATGCGGGAAAATATGGTGACACAAATGAATAAATCAAATCCAAAAGATCCACACACCAATGAAACTCTTGGTGCAAGTATATGAACTAATCCAATTAGTTCAACTTCCTAAGGCATGTCCCATTTTTCTCTATCTCACAAGATCCCTAAAGTCAATGTTTCGCTCTTGGATCATTGAGCAAATGACTTAGGAATGACAACTCCAAGAACAAGTCATGTTTGATTTATATGCATGAATTCATTCTACAATATATACAATGTTTAGAATTATGATGATTAAGCTAGTATGAAGATGATGATATGATAAAGGATTAGCAAATTTATCCTAACATGATATACTAGTCTAGCATGAGTATTCTATGATTTTAAAAAAATACTCCTAAATGCTATGATGATATTCTAACCAAGAGAGACTAAAATGTTTAGTAAATTAGACTATAATGTAGATGCATGAAATATTGTTGATATGAAAATGAGGAATGATAGCTCTATTTATAGGGAAAATAGGGCAATAGATGGTTAAGATTGAATAATCTTAACAAGTGCTAGGATTGAAAGTTAATCAATCCATGTTTACAATTCTCACCAATGAAATGGTGACAATTGTCAACAAGAGGTTTCTTGAGAGGAGATGCAAGAAGCATTAAATGCCTGAGAAAACATGAAGGTTGCCCTAGGAGGTAAGGGTTAAGGTTAGGTTAGGGTTATCCAATGGATAAAGCTTTTACCCAAGGGGTAAACTCTTGTGCAAGGGTTAATAGGATAACCAAGGTTAAAGCCATGAATGCTTGATGAGACCCTTGGGTCAAAAGGATAGTTAAGTTAGAGTAAAGTCTCTAACCAAAGGTCAAAGATGAGTTAACCATAAATGGTTATGTATGAGCCTTTAATGGTTTGGAATACTTTTAGAGGTTAACCATTTGAAGATACAAAGCCTCTAATGGTTATTGAAGACTTTGGAGGCTTTGAGAAGTGACTTCTCTTTGCTTAGGAATGTGACAATAATTAGGAGATGAGTTAGGCTAAATTGGAAGTGATTAGAATAATTTAGAAGGGGTTTAGGAGGCAATTGGGAGATGTAGGAAAATGCAAGTGGTGGCAAAAGGATTTTAATTAAAATAAAATTACTTGATTTCAACCAAAATAGATGCAACTTGCATAAATACATGTGGGGGGATTTAATAAATAAATTAGATTTATTTATTTGCAAGGATCAATTTAATTAAATGTAAATTTAATTAAAAAGGGAGAAAGGGGAATTAATTAAATAAAGTGATTTATTTAATCAAAGGCTAGAAAAGGTTTAGGTGAATTTAATTAAATAAATTGAGTAATTTATTTAATCAAATAGATGAAAATGAAGAAATTAATTAAATAGAATTTAATTAATAGGGGAAACGGGGTTAAAATAAATATTAAATATTTATTTAAGAAAGTGGTCAGATTTATATGTTTACACCATGTATTTAATCAAATGCTATTTTGATGATGTAAAATAAGAATGTATTAAGCCTAAGAACTGTATAACTAATGTGATTTAATTAACTCTAATTAAACACAACATGATATAATTCTACTTAACACATAAGAAATTGTATAACATGCTAGCACATATGAAATGCAAATCTATTACAATTTACATAAAAGAATCGAGGACACACAATAATGTAATGAAACATGCTTGTCAAGAATGAAGTAATGTAGACCAAACAATATAACATCATTTAATATTACATACTTTAATGAAGACATGCTAACATATAACCCAATTTTGAAGAAATAAAAGACATAGAAAGATAATAGAAAGCAGACTAGAGAGAGAGAGAGAGAGAGACAAATAGAATTAGGCATAGTATCTACGAAGGTGCGTAACATTTATGGGTTCCTTGAGAGGCGTATCTTCCATATCTACTATCTTGTAAGAGCCTGATCCATAGAACTCGATGACAATGCATGGTCCAAGCCAATTAGGACTGAGTTTTCCTTTCTCCTCAGGTAAGGCATTCACATTGCACTGATTCTTGTAAAGGACTAAATCCATTACCAAGAAGGAACGTTGAATAACCTTATCATTGTATCTTCGTTGCAAATTTTTATGATATGCTTGAATATGCTCGAGGGCATTTATACACTGTTCATCAAGCATCTCAAGTTATTGAAGTCTTTGCTCTCTATAGGAATATTAATCCACTATGCCTCTAAGAGAGACTCTCAAAGAAGGAATCCCTAACTCCAAAGGCATAATGACATCAACACCATAAATAAGATTATAAGGAGTACAACCCATAGCAACATGTACACTCATGTGATAGGCCCACAAAGCATAGGTTAATTGAGTATGCCAATCCTTATAGTCTTTTGAAGAATTTGTTCAATTATCCTATTAGAAGACTCAGCTTGACCATTTGATCGAGGATAATGTGGTGTAGAAAATTTATGTTGAATATGATATTTCTCAAGAAACTTCTTCACATCCTTATTTTTGAATGACATTCCATTATCTGAAACTAAGGCGGAAGGTATCCCAAATCGAGAAATATTGTTTTCTAAAATGAATTGACAAATTACTTCAGTAGTACTGGATCGAAGAGGAACGACTTCCACCCACTTCGTAAAGTAATCAATGGCAGTTATGAGGAAAGTATGTCCTTGAGATGAAGGAGGAGATATTTTACCAACAAGATCCAAACCCCATGTAGAAAAGGACCAAGATGCTACCTGTGATCGAAGTTCTTAAGCAAGGAGATGGATCAAATTACTATGTTGTTGACACTGATGACATCTTTTAACAAACGCAAAGGAATCCTTTTCCATGGTTTACCAATATCTCGTTCAGAGCAACTCTGAACTAAGTATCTACCCCAAAATGCCCCCCACAAGCACCTGAATGTGCTTCCTCAACAACAATAGGGATTTCAGCCTTGTTTAAGCATCGAAGAAGAAGACCATTATAACCCCTCCTATAAAGAACATTCGAAAGGATAATGTATCTAGCGGCCAATTTGTGAATCCTAGCCCTAGTATTCTTATTTGCAGAATAAAGAAAGGTACCATCACTCAAATATCTCATGATATGTGAGTACCATTCATCAAAATCTATAATGCAACAATATGCCACATCACTAGGATTATCAACAATACCTAGGGTAGTGAGGTTGTGAATAATGAATTTAAGATCTACCAAGGGGTCCTCTAGAAATACAAGAGAGGGAACACATGTCATTTTATCGGCATGTCAATTATATTTTCGAGGAACGGGCTCCATGGTATAAGAATCAAATTTTTGCAACAAGGATAGAGCTAGGTCTCTATATTGTGATAATTTGTCTTGCTTAGCTTGATAAACTCCTGTCACCTATCTTATGTTTAGTTGATAATATACATAAATATGTAGATGTTTCACATTCAAGGCCAAGGCTTCTTTAATTCCAGCTATAAGAGCTTCATATTCAGCAATGTTGTTGGTACATAAGAAATTGAGATGATATGATAAAAGAATAGGATTCTTTTTAGGAGAAATCAAGACCATCCCTGCCCCCGATCCTGTACGACACTTAGAGCCATCAAAGTATAGTTCCCAAGTCTTACCAACATCAATGAAAAGAATGTATTCATCGGGAAAGGACTCTAGATTAGGTAGGGGGAAGGGTGAAGGAGCATCAACTAAGTGATCAGTCAACGCTTGACCCGTTATTGCCTTTTGTGAGACAAACTCGGTCAACATCATAACCCACTTAGCTAAGCGTTCGAAAAGGTCAGTTTTATAAAAATATGTTTAAGAGGATCAAATTTAATGATAACATGGATCTCAACATTCAAGAGATAATGCCTCAACTTTTGGGTTGCAAAGACTAAAGCAAGGCACTATCTTTCTATTGTAGATTATCAGACTTCGTAGTTGAGTAGAGTGCGACTTATGTAATAAACCGGGTATTCTCTACCATCCTTATCACATTGTGCCAATAAGGTTGCAAGAGCTTGAGGGGAAGTAGTGGTGTATAGAAGGAAAGGCTTAGTAGGATCAATAGGTTGAATAATAGGAGGATTGGCCAAATAGGTCTTTAGGTCTTCAAATGCTTGACAACAATCCTCATTCCATTGGAAAGTGATATTATTTTTAAGAAATTGTGCGAAGGGAAAGGTACGATCTGCAAGTTGAGAGAAGAACCTACGAATAGCTTGACTCTTTCCATGAAAATTTTTTAGTTGGGAGACATTCTTAGGAGGTGGCATGTTAACAATGGCATCTATCTTCTTCATATCCACCTCAACACCATGATGTGAAATTATGAATCCTAATAGTTTTCTGATATCCACACCAAAAATACATTTTTCGGGGATTCAAATGCATATTATACTTGTGAATTCTCTCAAAGATTTGACGAAGGATCTTAACATGATTTGTACAAAGAATGGATTTGGCTAAGATATCATCAATGCAATATTCTAAGGTCTTATGCATATAGTCATGGAAGATGAGAGTCATAGCATGCTAATAGGTTGAACCTGCATTTTTCAATTTAAAAGGCGTCACGATCCAATAAAACATACCCCAAGGAGTGGTAAAAGAAGTTTTATATTGATCTTGGGGATTGATGAAGATTTGATTATATCCTGAGAAACCATCCATAAAGGATAATAAAGCATGTCCTGCTACTGAATCCACTATCATATCAATATTCAAAAGAGGAAAGTCATCCTTTAAAGAGGCCTTGTTTAAATCATGAAAATCAGTACACATCCTAATCTTGTTCTCAACTTTAGCCACAACCATAATATTTGAAATCCATGGGGAATAATCAATAGGATGAATGAATCTAGCATCCAACATTTTTTCAATTTCATCTTTAACAAGTAATGCCACTTTTGTGTGAATCTTTTGAATCTTTTGCTTCACAGGTTTAGCATCAAGAATTAGGAAAATGTTATGAGTGACAATCTTAGGATCTACGTCAGGCATGTCAGAATATATCCAAGAAAAGATCTCAGGGAATTCATGTAACAACTCAGCATATTATTTTTTCTCTTCTTTGTCAAGACATTTCCCTATCTTGATAATTTTATCTTCAATACAAGGATCCATCTTGATATCAATGGTGTCATTTATTAGGAGATTACTTTGTTTAGGAGTATCTTTTAATTCCTGAAATTCTTTAACTATCGTATCATTTTTTCTATCTTTCCCAAAGTAAGCTTCCATATTTAGACAATAGGAAAAACCACAATTATGGTGATAACGAAGAAGGTTGTCATAAGCTCTGAAGAATTGAGCTAAGGAATCATCGGTAGAAAAAACATCCAAAGCAAAAACACAAGAAGGTTCACAGTCAATATATTCTGGATATTTTAGTGAGAGAGAAGCAAAAATGACATTAACACTAATAGATGGTCTCTTAGAGGCTTTAGTGCCCTTGAAAGGATCATAACCAAGCCCAAATGTCATATCACAAAAGTTTTTTTCCAAGGGAACCTTAATCCCTTGTTCTTGAGCACCATATCCATTTCCATTATATCCACACCTAGCTAGGATGTGAAAACCAAGACCATAAAGGTTAGTCATTTCTGAAGAAGAAGGAGGATTTTCAAAAAGTAAAGCGTCAAAATCCTCTAGACCAAAAACTAAGGGAGATGAATTCTGAGAAGATATCATAAAGCTATTACTCAATGGCCGAGACAAAGTAGATTGCTTTTTAGGTTCTTCTTCTTCTTTCTTCTTTTTGACCTTAATTTCTCTAAGGGGAATTTCGTATTCCCCTATGAAAGTAGAATTGAAATCAAGGGATCCCCAATCATCTTCTACAAGAATCTTTTTAGGAGAGAAAGTGTTCTCAATTGTAGAGTTGGGCTAAGAAGACTCTTCCTCAAGAACCTTAGGTCCACTTGAGGAAGTATTGGGAATTGATTCAGATATAGGAGACAAGTTTGATGAACTGGTCACATTGATCAGAGTAGAAGATCTAGAGGAATTGTGTAAGATAGTTGGGGAAGAATTGATTGAAGAGGCTTTAGAACTTGATGTTTGTAAACAAGCCTGAAATCTTATGTCATCCAACAAGGTGTATGTTGTGTTGTTGTGAACGAATTTGATTTGCCTATGAAATGTAGATGGAATAACTTGCATGATATGAATCCAAGGTCTCCCTAGCAACAAGTTGTATGTTAACTCTTCAGACAAAACATGGATAGGTGTAGGTAAAGTAACAGGACCTACCTTAAGATGCAAGGTGATGATACCTAGTGAAGATTTAGCAACATTATCAAAGCCACAAATGGTGAGAGAATCGGGCTTAATAAGAGAAGTATCAACATTGATCTTATTCAACAAGTTGATGCTACAAACATTAAGGCTAGAACCATTGTCCACTAGTTTTCATATTATCGTACTATCATTTATGATAACCACAATCATTAAGGGATCATACTATTGTTGAACTTCACTAGAGGGCAACTCATCTTGTGTAAACACAATCTGAGCCTTAGGTATTGTAATAGAGTGAATCAAGGAAGCCATATTATTGGATGTCACCATAGGTGGGACATTCAATATTTTCAAGGCATCTTGTAGAATTCCATGATGAGTCAAGGAAGTTTGAAGCAAATCCCAAAGGGATATCTTACTAGGAGTAGCTTTAAGTTGTTCGACAAGATCATATTCCTTACCAAGGGTTTGTAAAATATAAGGTTCTTGAGTAAGAATAAGTTGAGGATCAAGTAGAGGAGTCAGAAAAACCAGAGGAGGGTTAGGTTGCCTATTGTTTCTCATGTTATAGGTATGTGAAACTACATCATAACTCTCCATAGTTAGTTGTCTAGCATAGCTATAAGGACTCTTAGTGGGATTCCTTCCTTGAACCGTAATGATAGGTTTGTTTGGAGTGCTAAAGGAATCATGACTATATCCACCTTGAACTGTGAAAAGAGGTTGATTAGGAAGAGGTGAAGTTGGAGAAGGATAGGCACCTTGGAAAACAAAAGGTGGTTTGCTATGTTCATTCACATTGATCATATTAATTAACCTTTTAGATGCATTATTTTTGTTTGAAAGTTTAGGCAAAGACATAAAGTCATCAAGGGCATCATCCAATAAAGCATGGTCATAGTAATTAAAAGGCTTATCTTTGGACTAAAAAGGAGACATAACATCATAGAGGGAATCATGAGAGTCAACCATGTTTCTAGATCTAGTGGAGGAGTTGATAGGAATGTACCCATGAGAGGGATCATTTGACTTATCTTTCTCATCACCACTAAATGGCATAGTAACAAGGTTGATTATTTTTTGGCAAAATGAGGGTTTAGAAGGTTTAGGGTTCAAAAACTTATCTAGAGCTTCATCTAATTCATCCTTACTAAACTCATAATCAACAAAGTTACATACATCATCAAAAGCATGAACATCTTGCAAATATAAATCTAACATTTTGAAATGAAAATTGTATGAAACTTAAACACACAATGCAAGAAAAATGAAAGAAACCTATCTTTTTTTTTCTTTTTTTTTCTTTTGAAAGAAAATGAAATAAACTAGATCTAGATCTAACAATGTAATGCAATGAAAATAAAATTGGATTCACATCAGGTTCACCAAAGACGTGTAGGGGAAAAAGTGAGACTATGGAAACCCTAATCCCACTCTCATACACACTCATGGAGTATAAAAGAGCCTAGGGAGGTAACGCACTTCACAGATACTTCTTATGAGAAAGAGAGAGTTGTGGATTACCTCTTACGTTTTATATTCCTTTGTTCTAAATGAGAGAGAAGAATGATGCAAAATTCAATCTAACCTAGAATGCAAGTAAGCAAGCAAACCCTAATCTGAGAATGCAAATCAAAGAACAACCGGTACACTGCTGCAAAGTAAAAATAAAAAGGAAAAATCAGAGGTGCACCTATGTCTAAAATTTGAGCAAAAATGTTTGGGACTAGGGTGCCACGCCACTGTCCTAATTCTGATATTCTGGAGTTGCAACTAACAGAAGGAATTCTGAGACCTACAAAGTACTATTCTGCCAAGTCCTATTGATAGAGGGAAAAACCATGGGTTTACGCCACTGTCCTAGGAAGGACCAGGGAACCATGCCCCTATCCTTGGGGTTTCTGCCAATATCTGCAACCCATAATTGTCAGTATGTTCTCTTCCAGTCCCGAAATTTCAGCAATGCTCGGATCTGAACCTGCACCTGAAGCTGAAAAAGAGGGTTTGAGGTGGATATATAGGGTTTTGCCTTAGTCAAACCCCTATGTTGGTGATTTCCACCTCCAAAAATAGCCGATAATGTACTGAAAATGTGTGTGCAAGATCCTAAGAATGAAAGAAAACAACCTAGACCAACCCTAAAGAGTAAACCCTAATTGCTTATAATTGACAAAGTAAATGCTCTAAATCCACAATGCAAAGTGATCTAAAGCATGAATGTGAATCAAAATAAATCTTATGCAAAGATATTAAAATATAAAGAAACCATACCCAACCCCAAGAGAGAGGTACAAGCCAATCATCAGTCGATGATCTCCTATTGTTCTCCTACATCTTCAAAAGCCCCCAATTGATAAAATGATGCTTGATGAATGTTTGATGGATGAATGTTGAATGTTGTTAAGACTTCAAAGATCTACTCTTTCACTACAAAGAAGGCTCTAATTCTCCAAAAACCTGCTCTTAGATTCTTAGAAAATCAACCCCTTCAAATGAAGAAAGAGAGCTCTTAAGTATGAAACCCTAGATCTTAATTTCATGTTTAGGCCGACCTAGGATTTGAATTTCCTGATGATATTTTTGGGTTAAGCATTATTATATTATAGGATTGTGCTCCCAAAATTTTGGGGGAAAAGTCACGGACCATGTGCATTCCTGGCATGGTCTGACCAACTTTTCACCAAATTTTTGAAGTCGTTAGATATGATGATATTAGAGCACATCCCAAAATTATAGCTGATTTTGAGATGTTTTGATATGCGAAATCGGGCGTAAACAATCAAAATAGGATATAATTAGGGTTTATGATTAAATGATTCATTTGAGGAATAAGATGAAAAGGGGCACACTTAGGGTAAAGGGCCCAAATTTATAATATATAAAGTGATGAGACATGACCTTATATTTAATTTAATTAATTAATTAATTACTTAAAGGGGAATTAGAAATTCAAGATGCAAGACACACTAAGGCAGGTGCTAACCTAAGTGTGAAATTGCACCACCCTAGCAAGGGTTTACAATTTACAACACTACACTTTGACTTGAAGGGGTTCCAATATGACTTGTTCATGGAGGCCTAACCCTTTTCCTTGATAGTTCATTTTTTGACAAATTCTTTTTCCAATGGGATACTTATCATTTTGGAAACAAGATGCGAGTCCATTTTGAGGGGGATGGGATGTAGAAGGGATTGTAAGCTCTTGGAGGAAACCATAGTGGATAAAGGTGGAAGAGCCAAGTTGATAGGTATGGGATTCATTGATAGCTTGGCTAGGGGAGATGGGATCTTGTGTATGATTGGGATCTTGTGGGGGATTAGGAGGAATATTAGGATCTTGAAATGGATTGGTATCATGACATGGAGAGGAATAAATACTTTTATCTTGACTTGGGATGAGATCATATGGTGGAGTGGAAGGGATGAATGGATCTTGATATGGAAGGGGATCATGTGATGGAGTGGAGGGATACATGGGTTTTGAGATAGAACGTAATCATGAGATGTAGTAGAGGGGATGATTGGATCTTCATTTGGGAGGGGAGAATTGGATGGAGTAGAGAGAAGATTTGGATTTTGATATGGAGAGGTATCATGAGATGGAGAGGAATATAAGCTATCATGCTTTGGAACAAGCTCTTGATATGTTGGGGGTTGTGGGGATGGTGTGATGATAGAGGATATGGATTCTTCAACTTGGGTAGATGGAGGGATGGGACTATCATAAAGTGTAGGGGATTGAGATGTATCTTGATGGGGAGGGGATAGAGATGGACGCATGACTTGGGGAGATTGGGTAACTTTATTTTGAGGTGGGGATTTTGTCTCCTTTTCTAGTATTTCTTGGATAAAATTGTGGAGAAAAGACTTGGAGGATGGGGATGGTGTTGATTTTGGAGGATGAGGATTATGCGGAGATTTAGAATTAGATAGAGGATTGGTATTATGGATTGGGGGATTGGGGGATTGGGATTAAGGCTTGGAGGACTATGATGTAAGGGAATTGGATGGGGAGTGGATATGATGGAGGTGTTATAAAAAGATGGGGATTGAGATGTGGATGGGCGGAAAGATGGAGGTATACGTATTGGATCAGAAGGATATGTGTATGAGGGATAATATGAAGACATGGATGGGGAATAATATGGATTTCTCTTGTCAAAGGTAGGGGAAGGATAAGGAAGGTGAGATGAATTGGGATTGACTTGGTGATGGGGAGGTATACTCAAAGAGAATCAATCCTTTGTTAAAGGGTAGTCAAGTGTTGTCTTAATGGGCTCCCTTCATTGTTATCTATTCTAACAAATAAATTAGGCATCTAAAATATCTAGGAGTGCTCACTGGTTGCTCAGGCATGGTTGAGATTCACAAGGGTAAATCCAACCCTACACTCTCAAACTCCTAACAAATGCTTGCAGAGGTTTTAGTAGGTGTTCATGATGTTTTCTAAGGCTAATCAACTGGTTTTGAGTTTGGGTTTGATCCATTTCCCCATCGCTCCTTCCTTTACCTATTTTCTAGGCCTAGTAGCCCTAGAGCCCTAATTAGCCCTACCTAACTAGTTTTTGTGGATTTTCTCACAATTTCCCCAAAGACCCACACAAACTCTTTGATGATCCAAGTACACTTTTAGAATTACCTTATATTTTATGAAATGAGAAATCTCAATCTGACTGTACAACTACGGAACCCAAGAATGGCTTGTTTTAAGGGGTTTTAGGCTTGTTTTGGTCTTTTTCCAAGGGTTTGGTGTCTTCCCTGATCTTCCCCACCTCCAAACTCTCACATATACTCTGCTACACCCCACTTGTTCATGGAAAACACTTTGAAACTCCAACCCTACTCATCCTTGCAAGAACTTGCATAACTTCATTCATTTCCTAACCGGGCTATGACTGAGATCGCCTAGAAAATTATGCCCATTGGCCTTTCAATGACCTCCAAATGAAAATAAATACTATGTACACTATACAAAGGTTCCATGGCTCGATTCCCAAGGGTTATTGAGAAGAACTCAAAGGACTTCAAGTTTTAACCATGCTTGGGCCTCTCAAACCCTTACTTGGGCTGAGAGCTTACCAAATTAAGAAATAAATTAAAACCTACAATAAAAATAGCCAAAATGCTTCCTGAGCACTAAAAGAACATGTACAAAAGAATAAGGAAAGAATAGTAATGCAATCAATCCATTAAGTAACGACTGTTGCTCTAATTCTTAGAAAACACAAGGTAAAAACTCAAAAATGGTCTCCAAATTGTATTCAAATCTGCTCCAGGCGTTCACAAACCTTATTAAATTCATGCTCAAGGAATTTATATGTCATTTGTGGCCTAACTAACTCTCCATCGGTTTCCTAACCAACCCTTTGCTCAAAAATACAAAAAGTTGTCAAGCAACTTTGACAACTTTTGCCCAAAAGTGCATTTTTGCATTACATGCTTTGTTTCCTTCTCCAAACCATCAAGGAGGACTAAAAACCACTACTTTAAAATTTCCCAATGCCAAACAAGGCTATACAAGACATTTTACATCAAAATGCATGATTATGCCATTTTAGGCTTACAAGGGCTTACAAGCAAAAATTGAGCAAATGTATTGTCCTATGGACATCCAACCTACCAAATCATTTCAAAAACATATCAGGACCTATGAGAAGACTCTTGTTCACCACTCAAAACCAAACTATGAACAAACACACCAAAATGAAGAAATTGCACTCAAAACTAGGTGCTCCTTGAAAAGAAGTCAAGTGACTCCTTGAGGCAGAAAAGAAAGGGGAATTCTATGCTTAGAGAAGTCTGCCTCAGGTATCCAAGTATCCTTTGATACTGGAAGGTTCTTCCATTTGATCAAGTGCTCCACATAGGCAGTATGCCTTGTTTTCTTCAAAACTCTATAATCTAACATCTTCTCAGCTTGGGGAATGGGTGCAGCTAGTAAGGGTGGGTCTGAAAGTGCTTGAGAGACCTCTAAGACTCTACTATCTTCTACTTGAAGTGTGGTCTTATACTGCACCAAATCTGCCACGTTGAAAATGGGTGATAAATCCATATCACTGGGTAGGTCTATCTTGTATGCATTATTGCCATATTTGGCTAGAACTTTGCAAGGACCTATCCTCCTCATCTGAAGCTTACTATGGACACATTTCTGAAGTATTTCCTTGTTCAAATGCACCATCACCATGTCACCAACAAAAAATTGGATATCCTTTCTTTTCTCATCTACTTTTTCCTTGATCCTTTGAGTAGTGTCCAATAGGGTTGTCCTAACCTACTCATGAACCTCTTGCATTGATTGAGCCATGTCTAAAGCATGTCCACTCTGCTATCCCATATTTCCCACATCTCTGAGCTCCAAAACTCGTGTAGGATGAATGCCATACACAACCTCAAAAGGCCTTTTACTGGTAGACCTTTTCATACTATAATTGTAGGCAAACTCAACTTGATGGATAATCTGATCCCAAGCTTCCCCATACTCTTTTGTCAAGCATCTAAGAAGGTTTCCAAGTGTCCTATTGACCACCTTAGTTTGGTCATCCATTTGGGGATGATAGGATGAACTGAAAGACAAATTAGTACCTAATCTTTGCCACAAAGTCTCCCAAAAATTACCAATAAACTTTGCATCCCTATCTGACACAATGTTGATAGGTAAACCATGGATTCTAATAACCTCTTTGAAAAACAAGTGAGCAATGTGGCTAGCATCATGAGTGAATTTTCATGGAATAAAATGAGCCATCTTACTAAACCTATCTACCACAACATAGATGCTACCAAAACCTTATTTGGTTTTAGGCAAACCAACAACAAAATCCATACTCACACACTCCCATGACCGGTTGGGGATAGGTAAAGGCTGATAAAGACCAGCATTGGAAGATGTAACCTTATCTCTTTGGAAAACCATACATTTCTCCACATATCTCCTGATATCTCTTGGCATTTTAGGCCAATAGTAGAATATTTGGACAAGTTCCAAAGTCTTGTTCAAACCAAAATGTCCACTCAAGCATCCATTATGCTTTTCTTGCATCAAGTTTTCTCTCATAGACCCTTTAGGCACACATATCTATCCTCCTTTGAATAAAAGGCCATCTTGCAAGGTGTAATTTGCATATTCACTATGAAAATGGTTTCCAAACTCTTGGCAAACCTTGTAGGCAGCAGCAAAGTCTTCATCTTCTTCATACAAATTCTTGAAACTATCCACTCCAATGCTTTTGAGTTGCACTTCTTGCATTATTAGTAACCTCATACTCAATGCAAAAGCTACCTTATTACATTGTCCTTTCTTGTGTTTGATGGTAAATTTACAAGACTGCAAATACTCTACCCATTTAATATGCCTATGATTTAACTTTTCTTGAGAATTAAGAAAGCTAAGAGCTTGATTATCAGTGTAAACCACAAATTCCTTAGGAAACAAATAATGCCTCCATTTCCTAAGAGATTGGACAAGTGCATACAATTACAAATCATAGGAGGAATACCTTTTCTTTGCATCATTGAGATTCTCACTGAAGAAGGCAACCGGTCTATTGTCTTGGCTCAAAACTGCTCCAATTGCTATGTTGCTTGCATCACATTAAATGGTGAAGAGCTTGTCAAATCTTGGTAGGATAAGTACCAGTTGAGTAGCCACCTTTGTCTTCAAGAGATCAAAACCTCTTTGTGCTTCCTTTGTCCATACAAACTTGGTTCTCATACCTCCCTTGATTGTCTCAAGCATGGGTGCACATATTTCACTAAACCCTCTAATGAACTTTCTATAAAACTAATCCAAGCCATGGAAACTTCTTACGTCACTCGCTATCTTATGTGTAGGCCAACTGATTATGGCTTCCACCTTGGAGGTATCCATCTTCAAATCACCTTGTGAGACTAGAAACCCAGGATACACCAATTCCTATTTCATAAACTCACATTTCTCTAAATTGATGGTTAGTTGCTCATCGCATAGTTTACTCAATACAATTTCTATATGATTAAGTTGTTCATCTTTAAACTTGCTAAAAATTAAGATTTCATCTAAGTAAACAACAACAAATTTACCAATTTAGTCCTTGAGTACTTCATTCATGACTCTCATGAATGTGCTAGGAGCATTTGTGAGTCCAAATGGCATAACAAGTCATTCATAGAGTCCTTTTGTAGTCTTAAAGGTTGTCTTCCATTCACCACCCTCCTTTATTCTAATTTGGTGTTAACCACTCTTGAGATCTATCTTGGGAAATTATTCAGCACCTCCCAAACAATCCATCAAGTCTTCAATTCTTGGGATGGATAATCTATACTTGATAGTAATCCGGTTTATGGTTGTAGAGTCAGTGCAAAGCCTTCAAGTACCACCCTTCTTTGGAGCTAAAATGGGGGGTACTGCACATGGGTTGATGCTCTTCCTGATTATTCCATTGTCTAGGAGTTCTTGTATTTGCTTGGCTATCTCCTTGTTCTGATCCCGTATCATTTTATAAGCTGCCTTATTGGGCAAAGAAGCTCTGGGTATAAAGTCAATTTGGTGAATTATGGTACGTTGAGGAGGCAATGTAGCTGGTGTTCCATCACTAATGATGTCCTTAAACTAATTTAGGAATTGCTGCACTTCTTTAGGAATGATTACCTTCTCCTCTTTGATGTTCTCTTTTGGCTTTACAACAATGGAAAACCCCACTTCTTCTCCCTCCTCGAGTGTGTTGATGAACTCTTTCTCACCAACTAGCAGCACATTAGAACCTTTGGATCTTCCCTCTACTTGGTCTCCTATGGCCTGGATTTTGTAGGTGATTTCATCCTTTTGGAAGGTATAAGCTGTTTGGAATCCCATAGATACTAAGAGGGGGGGGTGAATCAGTATCTAACTGGTGAGTAGAATTTCTTGAATTAAAACATGCAAAACATATTATAATAGTGCACCGGTATGCAAGAAATAATGCAATAAACAGAATTAAGAACATCCACATGAAAAGCACACCATAACACAAGGTTTTAATGAGGAAACCCGGTGTGGGAAAAACCTCGGTGGGATTTGTGACCCACAATATTCACTCACTGGCCAATAAGAGAATATTACTTACAATAGGGGCCTGCACATGTAGGAAGGCCAACTGCCTAGAGCTCACTACTCAATGGGAAGTCTCACTAACTTACAATGAGGATTATACAAATCCAATATCTTGTACTACTTTACAATAGCATCTATAATGCCTGATCCAGTACCAGTTGTTGCTCTGCTTCTTACATATACCCTTAGCCTATATTTTGCATAATAGGTCTGCCTGATATTTTTTCCTTTTTTTGCTTCCATATATATTCCAAATGTCTACAATGATCTCTTTTATATATAAGAGTCATTTTACAATTTTCCAAGTCGGCTTACAAAGTTTTGACAATAATAAACAAAATATAATATAACAAAATCTTGTCGGCCTCTGTGCCGGTATACTTCCTTTCTTTGTGTCAGTGACAGTGTCCTAAGTGCTAGTGTAGAGTGTGATCTGTTGATGCCGGTGCACTAACTTGTTGGTGCAATGCCTTGCTGGTATAATGCTTTGCCGGAGCCATAGGATTGCAAGGTTTCCATCAATGACAAAACCTTCAATCACATACAATGTCTCATTGGAGTGTGCATATGCCAACATAAGCATTCTTCTCTCCATGGTGTATTGCTTTTCTATCAAACTGCCATAGCCTACCTAGGAGTAGGTGGAAAGCATCCATGGGCAAGGTATCACAAAAGATTTTGTCTTTGTAGCCTCCTATAGTGAACTCCACCCAATTTTGTTCATTTACAAGAACATGTTGCCCCTTGTTGAGCCATGTAACTCTATAGGGATCACTATGCGGTATTCTTGACAAATTGAGCTTACTCACCGCTTCTTCTGACACTATGTTGTATGTGGATCCTGAATCCACCACCACTCTACATACCTTTCCCATGTTCTTACATTTTATTCTGAACAAGGATCTCCTTTGGCTAGGTTCCTCCTTAACCGGTTGTTTAATCAAGACCCTTCTTATCATGAGGTTCTCTCCAACCTCTGAATCCAAACTCACTTCTGATGCTTTCATGTTTGTTGCATCGCCTTGAGCATAATTTACTCTCCTCTCACCTCCTTGGGATGAAGAAGACTTCTCAGGGAATCTATAGGTTGGGTGTCCAAGTTTATGGCAATTGTAGCACTTCATGGTGGCAAAATAGGACCCTCTTCCTGATCCACTAGACCTTCCTCCCTTTATAGCCACTCTTTCTATTGGAATCCCCACTTTGCTCAACCATCTTGGATTCCCCTTGGGATCTTTGGTCTATATTTCTTCCACCAAAACTACCTCTCTGACCTCTACCATCTCTTCCCCTACCTCTGCCTCTATTGCTTTCTTCTTGTTTCTTCTTTCTCTTTTCCTCCACTTTCAGTGCCTATTGATAGCACTTATGCACATTATTAGGGCATAACAATTTTAATTACTCTTAAATATTCCATCTCAAGCCATTCAAGTATCTGGCTACCTTGATACTCTCATCCTCTACCACCTTGGATCTCAGATACAACTTCTGAAATTCCTCAGTGTAGCTGCTCATATCCAAGTCTCTTTTTCTCAAATTTTGTCTCCTCTTGTGCAATTGGATCTCATAATCTTCAGGGATGTATGCTTCTTTCACCTTGTCTAACGTGCCCTTCCAAGTAGCTATGGGGTTCTTACCTTATTTTTGCCTCTCTTCTTGGATAAATTTCCACCAAGTCACTGTTTCTCCTCTCAATATAGAATTGGCCACCTTCACCTTTTGTGCCTCATTGATTCCATCACATTCAAACTAATTCTCCAAACCCTCTATCCATTCCAGGACTATCTCAAGCTCCATTTTTCCACAAAAAAGTGGCACTCCTTCTAGGGATTTTCCTCATAAGGCTTTGATTGCTTTAAGGAAATGTTCTTCAGGTAGAATAGGGTCTACTTAAGGTGTCCTGTCCTCTTCTACAACTTCTTTACCCTTGCCTTCATTAACCTTAATTGTCACTTTCTCAGTTTTGTCTTCAACTACGTCTAGTTTGCTCTCCAG
This sequence comes from Cryptomeria japonica, assembly GCF_030272615.1. NCBI lineage: Eukaryota > Viridiplantae > Streptophyta > Pinopsida > Cupressales > Cupressaceae > Cryptomeria > Cryptomeria japonica. The sequence continues at coordinate 20,001,314 of NC_081408.1, read as the reverse complement.
TTGTAGTAATGTTTCTCTGAGGAGCCTATTTTCTTCCTCTTGATCTTCTACCTTCTTGGCTACTCTACATTGGTCACCATCCTTGGACTATTCTCTCCTACTGATTCAGTGTCTATCATGTACTGGCTTCTTCCCAAATCTCGGTTGCTCTGATACCACTATGATGGGGAGGTATACTCAAATAGAGTCAATCCTTTGTCAAAGGGCAGTCAAGTGCTATCTTAGTGGGCTCCCATCATTGTTCTATTTTCTCACAAACAAATTAGGCATCTGAACTCTCTAGGAGTGCTCCCAATCAAGATGTGCTCACTAGCTATTTAGGCATGGTTGAGATTCACAAGGGTAAATCCAACCTTACACTCTTAAACTCCTAACAAATGCTTGCAGAGGTTGTAGTAGGTGTTCATGATGTTTTCCAAGGAAAATCAACTAGTTTTGAGTTTCGTTTTGATCCATTTCCCCATTGCTCCTTTATTTCCCTATTTTCTAAGCCTAGTAGCCCTAGAGCCTCAATTAGCCCTACCTAACCTGTTTTTGTGGATTTTCTCACAATTTCCCCAAAGACCCACACAAAATATTTGGTGATCCAAGTACCCTTTTGGAATTAATTTACAGTTTATGAAATGAGAAATCTCAATCTGACCGTACAGGTACGAAACCCGAGAATGGCTTGTTTTAAGGGGTTTTAGGCTTGTTTTGGTCTTTTTCCAAGGGTTTGGTGTCTTACCTGATCTTCCCCACCTCCAAACTCTCACATATGCTCTACCACACCCCACTTGTTCATTCCAAATGCTCTACAACTCCAACCCTTCTCATCCTTGCAAGCACTTGCATAATTTCATTCATTTCCTAAATGGGCTATGACTGAGCTCACCTAGAAAATATTCTCATTGGACTTTCAATGACCTCCAAATGAAAATAAATACTATGTACATTTTACAAAGGTTCCATGGCTCAACTCCCAAGGGTTATTGAGAAGAACTCAAAGGACTTCAAGCTGGAACCATGTTTGGGCCTCTCAAACCCTTACTTGGGTCGAGAGCTTACCAAATTAAGAACTCAATTCAAACCTGCAATAATACTAACCAAAATACTTGCTGAGGACTACAAGAACATGTACAAAATAATGAGAAAATAACAGCAATGCAATCAATCCATTAAGTATGGACTACTGCTCTAATTCTTAGAAAACACAAGGTAAAAACTCAAAAAAGGTCTCCAAATTGTATTCAAATCTTCTCCAGGAATTCACCAACCTTATTAAATTCATACTCAAGGAATTTATATTCCATTTGTGTCCTAAATAAATCTCCATCAGTTTCCTAACCAACCCTTTTCTCAAAAATGCAAAAAGTTGCTCAACGTTGCAAAAAGTTGTTAAGCAACTTTGACAACTTTTGCCCAAAAGTGCATTTTTGCATTACATGATTTGTTTCCTTCTCCAAACCATCTAGGAGGAATAAAAACCACTACTTTAACATTTCCCAATGGCAAACAATTCTATACAATATATTTTACATCAAAATGCATGATTATGCCATTTTAGGCTTACAAGGGCTTACAAGCCAAAATTGAGCAAATCCATTGTCCTATGGAAATCCAACCTACCAAAGCATTTCAAAAACATATGAGGACCTATGATAAGACTCTTATTCTCCACTCAAAACCAATCTATGAACAAACACATCAAAATTAAGAAATTGCACTCAAAACTAGGTGCTCCTGCACCACTTGGTAAGTGGATTGGGGTGGGAGACATGAATAGGTGGAAGTTGGATAGATTTGAGGCATGCATGAGCTATATGGGCATGGTTGATATGGTGATCCTTTAACTTCCATAACCATTTCTTCAAACCAACCTATGATGCTTGAATGTGGGTTTTGGGCAGACAATTTTTTTTTTGTGAGCGTGTGTAGACCATGCAAGGGTAACCTCAAAATGATGAGAATGTGCTGACAAGTTTGAATTGGATGAATGTGAATTGGTCAAGAAAGGTGATGAGATGATGTTATATGAAGATGAGGACTAGAACTTAGCAACTTTGGATTTGATTGAGGATTGATTGAATTCAATTTGATTTTCTTGGAATGGATTGGGTTTGATTTTTTTAGATTGGATTGGTCCTTGGATTAGGACAAGATTGATTAGATTAAGATGACACCTTATCCCTTGGATAAGGACCTAGATTAGGTGTGAAATTGATTATGTAGGCCACAAAATAACATGAAAACCAAGCTAGGTAAAATTCAAACCCTTGGATTAAGGTACAATTGATCAAGCCTTCTTCTACTTAGGGTAGACTTACGTTCCTAAGAAAAATAAGGTGAAAGGATTAGGGTTTTGATTAACCTAAATGATTAGGAAAGGGTAATTGGGGGAGATTCTTACCCAAGAACAAAATCCAATTTCTGATTGGTTAAAGATAAAGGTCTAAATCAAACTTTCACAAGGTATTGACCTTAGGATGAGGTTGATTGATTGATTGATTGATTGGATTGATTAGGATTGATTGGGATTTTGGAGATTTGATTAGGTTAATGTGCTAAGTCCTTAAGGATGGAATAAAAATGATTATGAAATATTTGGTATTGTTTGTCTTGGCAAGATATATCAAGCAATGAAAACACGTTAGCCAAGGTGACGCTTGAAGCAAGCGTGAAAGCAAAGGGGGCCTAGATTAGCCCAAACAAAATTTTATTGGTTTTGCACAAATGAAGACAAGTGTCAGACATACAACTTAGGCTAGAAATTGGAAACCATCCAATGGGCCTTTGGAACAAAGTGATACCTCAAAAAAGTAGACAGATAGATATTCTAGTAGGACCAGCTCCCCCTTACAGTGCACTCACTTCTTGGGCATACCAGATTCTCTTACCCCAAAGATCCGAAGATCATATGGGGATTCCTGTCTCATCTTAAGTGGGTACATGAGAGGTAACTTCGGGGTGTGATCTACATCCCCTACACCATCAAATGTGGCCGGATTTGAGTTACTATAACAAGATTCTTAGTTATTTTCCAATAGGTCTAGTCCAACAACGATTTTGCCAAGAAAGCCAATTAAGGCTCTAAATGAGCTTATCGGTGTAGAGAAGGCCTCCACATACGTCGAATTCACTCAAAAACACATTGATCAAGATCATGTCAGGAGAGTTGATATCCCTAACATGTCCCAATTCGAAGTACCCTTTTGGGGTGATGAAATCCCCAATCAAAGATACCCCTCAACTACTAAAAGAAAAAGGCAGGTGTTGTTAATCCCTTTTCTCTTACACCCAAAATCTACAAAGGCGAGGGGAGAGGATACTAAGCGTAATAGTGGGTCCACCCTATGAATGTGCAAGTGCACAAGACATGAAAAACACATGTTCTTTTTAACCCCAAAATATGTGTTTTCTAATCTATATGCAAAAAAAGAAATCTAAGCTAGTGGAAAAATAGTGTCTCCAACAAAACATCCTGCAAAAGAGTGTTAGTAGTATATGGTAGTTGAACTTGGACCATTGAGAAAAGCTGCAAACACAAGATTATTACCCCAAAAAAAAACATATAAAGATTACAAAATTGGATTCCTTATGATTTTCTAAGTAATTTAAAAAAAAGTTCATTGAAAAATGATTTTATATGCTAAAGTTATATGTATTTGAAGTTCAAAAAGAATTGTTTAATTTAAACGTTTCAAAAATAATTTTTTAATAATGATATAAAAAATATATTGAAAACCCATTTTAGATATCCAAATGCTCTTTCCAACATAATTTGAATTTCTAAAATCAGACACTTGAGCAAAAAGTTATGCTCATTTTATGAAAACTGCTTTTTTACTAAGCGTAGATGTCAAACGTATGTGCAAACATTGATTTAGACCATGCACAAATACTGATTCACGATTTTTTATGAAAAAAAAAAAAAAAAAGTTAAGAAATAATTTTTTTTAAACGAAGACGCTGATTTGGGGTTGCGGAGACACTGAAACGAAGAAGCGGAGACGTCAATTTGTAGGCGGAGACGCCAATCTACAGTTTTTTCACAAAAATAGTTAGTGGGAAAGAAAATTCAAATGAAGACTCTGATTTGAGACTACGGAGATGTCGATTTAGAGATGCAGAGACGTCGATTTACAAGTAAAGATGTTGATCTGTAGTTTTTTACAAAAATACTTAGCGGGAAATAAAATTCAAATGGAGATGTTGTTTTATCCCAACATAGATGCTGAAATAATGTGGAGATGTTGAAGTGCAATCTCGGATGTTGATCCACTATTCCTGCCAGAAAAATGCTAAAAAACTAAAAAAAAGATTAGTAAAAAGGGACATGGGTCTCACCAAGCGTGCCCAAATGAACCAAGTTAAAATCCTCACAAGGGTAAATGGTTAAATTCAATCAAAATAAGCATAAACACATAATAAAATATACCAAAAACCTTTATACCTTAATGAAGATGATCTCTTGCTCCTCGGATTAGACCTTCGATGAAGTAAAGAATGTGCCCCTTCCTCACTTGATTGGATTGATCTTTAGGTGGATTGTGGATTGTTCTCCACTACACAACAAGGGATTGGATCAAATGATAAGTGAGGATTAGATGGATTGACTTAGATGAAGAAAACTTTTGGCATTAGGATGGTATGATAGAGGATTTTCATCCTCAAATAGACAAAAAAAGAATATGATGGAAGTGGATGATTTGTGAGGAGATTAGACTCTAATTTATAGATTGGAGGAAGCCAAAATGGAGGGCCAAGATTGATTCAAAATGGAGGGTTAGGATTGAAAGAAAGAGTGGGAGACGATTGCGAGGACAATATGTGGGATTCAAGAGATTTGCCATAAAGGTATTTCTCTTTTCCACACCTCACAAGGTACATGGGGAAGAGATCCCCAAGTACAATGGGAAGAGAAAAGGAGTATAAAATTCCTTGGGGGAAGGGAGGAGGAATTTAAAATTCTAAAATAAGAGATGTGTGGGAAGATTAAATGGATCAAGGAATTAAAAATTCCTTGGTCAAAGGATGCATAGGGAGATTCAAAGAAATTGAATTTCTTTGAAAGGATCAAAGTGGGTAGCATTTAAGATTGGAGTATGCGATGGAAAAACCATTGTGGCCAAGAGTTGACCCAAGGAGATTAGGGATGTGCAAATGATTAAGGGTACTAATTAGGTGGCTTAATGAATGATTAGAGTGCTAGTGGGAAAGTTAGGAGGATGTGACATGAGGAGAGAGAATAAGAGGAAGAAATTAAAATTGAGGAATAATGATAATCATGCTTCTAGAAAAATTAATTAGGCTAAGTGAGGATTGGAAAGAGTGATTTGTAAAAATCACATGATTAGTGTAGACACCTAAAAATGTCTCATTGATCATGTGCTAATTATTCATCTAATTGATTAAATAATTCTTTAATTAATTTAATTAATCTTATTCTTCTAATTTCATATTTCCTCACCATCTTACTAATTATTCTATTTCTTATTATTTCATCATTTAATCATTTTAACCATTTTCTAAATATTAATTAAATATTTATTATTTAATTAATTCTGATTAATTCCCCAATTTAAATAATCTTTATTATTTAAATAAATTACTAATTATTTAATTTCTATCTCCAATCATCTAATCATTCAACTCTCTTCTAAATATTAATTAAATATTTATTATTTAATTAATTGTGATTTTATCCTTTAAATTAAATAATCTTTATTATTTAATTAAATTTTATTTCTAAATAATTAAATAGTTTCTTTAAATTATTTAATTAACTAATTAATTCTTCCATTTCCAAATCCCCAAATTCTAATTTCATTTAATTTCTTATTTCTTCTAGTTTCTTCCAAATTCAAATACATGTGCATGATTTCAAAAATCAAATTAAAAAACAAAGTCAAGTTTTAAATATATTCAAATACTAAATTGAATTTAAATAAATTCAACATTTGAATAAATATCGTGCAAAGATTAAATTGATAATTTAAGTCTAAATGCAAGCACATACTAAATTAATTAATTCAATCAATCAATTAATTAAATCATTTAGCTCTTCAACTTCTATTTCCATCTTTCAGTTAGCTTTTTCTAAATTAAGCTTTCTTTGTCATCTTCTTAATTTTTTTCAATCATTCTTTTTCTTCCTTCAGTCAGCTTTTTCTCAATCAGTTGACTCAATTAATATATTCCATCTATTGAGTTTCACTCCTACAATCAACAGTTCAACTATCAATTTTCATGTGAGCTCACTTGAGTTCCACCTCCTGATCAATCTGTTCCACCTTTCAATCAATCTTCTCCAATTTTCTATAAATTGAGCATCCAATCTCCATTTTCAATAATCATGAGCTTCAAAGCTTTGTGTCACTTGCAGGTTACCAGCGCAATATATGAGAGCCATCATACCACAAAGAAGAGAAGAGAAATGGAAGCGATATGCAATCTTGGAATAGGGAGTTTTTATTGATTTTATTTATAATTTCTATTTTGCTTGATATTGCATTATTTCATTGTCTTGTTTGTTAGATTCTTTGATTAGATAGGGATTCGTGATTTCCCTTTGATTTTAATTGATACATTATTATTAAGATGAATTTTACATGCATTACATTTTGGTGAACCCGACGTGAACTAACAACAATTTAACCTTTTCTGTGTTCTGTGTGATTTTTGCAGATCGTACAGATTTTTTTATCTTTTTTGTAGGTTGCATGAATTTGGAGAATAGATTCTTCGTCACGCAATCAATCTTACATCAGCACGCAATTTCATAGACAACATTACGCATTCAACCCTTCAGGGTCAAGCATTCGTTCCGACAGGGTCACGCAATCACCCTGTCCAGATCGCGCAATCGCCCTTTCTGGATCGCGCATTTGCAGGAAGCATTGTTGTCTAATTTTTTCTTCCGTCTGTTATTTCATTTGTCTAATTATGTCTAAAATTGGGTTAATCTGGAATCAAATTGTTTCTATTTCATCATTTGATTATAACAATTTATGGCAAGAAAAGTACAGTTCATGATTTCAGGTGCAAGAAGGACGAAACAACAAAGAAGAGAAGCCAAACGCTATCAAAAGGTTCTCCAGGCAGAAAAATTGATACAGGATTCAGAAGAGCAACTAGCCTTAGATAGATATATTAGCTTATTTCTTTCTTATCAAGTTAAATATTAGCTAATCAATATTGAATGGATGATGAGAGATTTGGCTAGGGCTTCACAATTGGTTTTGCAGGTTCCTGATCGAGTTTAGTTTTCTTTTTTTTTTTTTAGATTTTAATTTTTATTGTTGTCTGCCTATCTGTCACACAATAGGCTTGTTAGTGCTACACAATCAATCACATATCATCACACATTTTCTCTGTCAGTATTACGCATTCGCTCTGTGAGGTTCATGCATTCAGTTTGTATCACACAATCAAACAGGTATTGTTATGCATTCACTTCTGTCAAGTTTTGATTTTTTTATTTTTGTTAGTTTGATTTTACTACTAATCTTCTATTTACAGCCTATGGTGGATTTGCAGAGAGGATTAGATTAGTATTTTTTGCATGCATCACCTCACACTTCATTTTTTTGGTGCTTAAAATCAACAATAGTTAAAATGGACATGCATGGATAATCTCACACTTTGTTGTTGGTGCTTAAAATGAAAATGGGCTAAAATTGACATGCATGTATCTCACACTTGGTTTTTTGGTGCTTAAAATCAACAAATGGTTAAAATTGACATGTATGCCTTCATATTTCGATTTGGTGTTTAAAATAGACATGCACATGCATATCTAACACCTAAATTTGGGCTATAAAATGAACATGAATTAGGCTACATTAGATTAAATCCTTTTTCTTTTTCTTAAGGTAAAGAATTTTTGTTGTGTCTGGGGTGGACCTACTGTTGCACTAATTGACTTTCCACCCACCTTCGGGGTCTTGGGAGAAATAAGGAAGGTGACAACGACATCCAAATTTTATTTTATTCTACGTAGTGAGGGGTATCTTTGACTGAGGATTTCATCACCCCACAGAGGTACTTCGAATTAGGATGCATTGGGGATATCATCTCTCCCAGTGTACTCTCGAGCGATTTTTTTGAGCCACTATATAAATATACCGGTCACATGGCTAGATTGTTGAGTGAATTCAACGTATGTGGGGGCCTTCCCTGCACTGATAAGCTCAACTAAAGTCTTAAGTGGCTTCCTCTGAGAATCCATCATTGGATCGAGATCCCTCAAAACCTTATACTACGAACCAATTTAGTTGCCAAAAATCCTACATTTAGTGATTTTGGGAGTGTGGATCGTACCCCATAGATACCCTTCATGTACCTTACACTATGATATGGGAATCAATTGGCTATAAGATCTTCAGATCTTCGGGGTAAGAGAGACTGGCATGCCCGAGAAGTGTGTGCCATGGAGTGGAGATAGTGCTACCAGACTCTCTATTCGTTCATTTTGTTTCGGTATTTTATTGTAAGGGCCTCATTTGAATGGTGTCCACTATCTAGCCTAAGATTGTATTTCGTGCTTTTTAATGTATCATTGTGCTAGACTAGTATTGAGTCAGTCCCTTGGGCTATTTCAGGCCCTATCCCATGTATCTCCAAATTTTCTGAGATTGTATGAAAATTGAGTCGGTCGGCTATACATACCTACCTACAATTGTTCTCAGATTTGGAAAACTACAAAACATTGTACCACACACGAAGTTACAAAAAACAAAGTCCATTTTGAAACCAAAACTCAAAAGTCCTTACATACTTGTGACCCTAGGCAGTCTTTTGCATAGTCCCACTTACGTCCTCATTATCATCCTACGTCTTTTGCATAGTCCCACTTATGTCCTCATTATCGTCCTACATCTTTTGCATAGTCCCACTTGTGTCGTCATTATCGTCCTAATTTTGTGGCATTATCATCCATATTAGTTACATAGTCCTACATTATCATATACATCCTTGTCTAGACCTCATATACGTCTGTCTTATTTCATCATCGTTTGCATAATCATCCTAGAAAGTCATACCCCAAACGTCCAAATTGCAATCACAGGATCAATCAAACTCAACCTCAACTCAAACAAGTTGGTCAAGTTCAATCAAACATTGTCGCATCTAGAGAAATGGAGAAAACATCTTACATGTTGTGATCCTAGGTCCAAACCAAACAAGAAAACATCATGGATTGGAATTATACATTTCGTAGGGAAGGTGGAGGATTCATCCCTTCCATTCCTATTCCATCACCATCAATAGAAATATTAGCTCAACAAATCAAAACTTTGCAACAACAAGTGACAGACATGGCTAGTCTTGACAACCATAGGGGCTGGTTAGAAAACATGATGAGAGAAGTGATGACCATGAGGGGGTCAGTATCAGACCAATATTCTTATTCTTGTGAGACCATTCAAACATGCCAACCTTCATTCTTCAATAAAATCATTCCTACCTCAGTTCAACCAACATTAGAGTCATGTACACCTTCTTTTTCTTTCAACCCACTATATCAATCATACCAATCACACCAACCCAACATTCAAACCCATTTCAACCAAAATAAAACCCTATTCAACCAATGTCCAAATCAAAATTCACATCAATCTAACATTCAAACCTCTTTCAACCAAAATCAAACCCCATTCAACCAAAGTCCAAACCAAAATTCATTCAACCACATTCAAACCTCTTTCAACCAAAATCATACCCCTTTCAACCAAAGTTCAAATCAAAATTCACACCAACCCAACATTCAAACCTCTTTCAACCAAAATCACATCCCATTCAACCAAAATCAAACCTCTTTCAACCAAAATCAAACCTCTTTCAACCAAAATCAAATCCCATTCAACCAAAGTCCAAATCAAAATTCATATCAACCCAACAATCAAACCCCATTCAACCAAAGTCCAAATAAAAATTCACAACAACCCAACATTCAAACCTCTTTCACCCAAAATCCTACTTCTTTCAACCAAAATAAAATCCCTTTCAACCAAATCCCAAATCAACCATATCTATCCACCATTTCATCATCCCCTGAAGTCACACAAGAGTAGTCTACACCATCTTTATCTAATAGCACAACCTCCCAATCGCTATCCATCATACAAATCCATCTAATTCAAGTCATGATTCAGAGCATCTCATTCAAAATCCTTCTTCATCATGCCAAAATATTGAAACATTCCAAGAGTCTCCCATGAATATCCAAACTCCTTCCCCGTGTCAAGATGATGATCCAAAATCGGAAGAAATGAGTCCTGAAACAAATAAAGATCAAGAACAACCACTTTCATCTTACCCAATTTTTTATCAAGATCCCACCGACCAAGAATCTTATGATGATCCCCTTTCTCTTTTCTCTTCCATTCATAATCAAACCCTTCCATCTCAAGAACAAAGTGTCCTTTCAAGTCCCATTCAACATCTACCTCCTAAACAAGATCAAGACATCCCTTCCATCCTCCCTAATAATCCCTTTACAAATCAAGATCAAAGCATACCTTTACCTTCATGTCTTAAACAAGATCTCATTATTTCTCTAAATCTTGATCAAGGTCCCTCCATCCCTTCATCTCCATGTCATAATCCTCCATGTTCTTCACAATATTCCCTCTCAAATGAACTTACCATTTCTCCTCATGATCCCAATCCCTCTACACAAGTTGTTCATGAACCCCTTATCAATGAAATCACCAATCCAAATCATACTACACAGAGCAAATTGTCAACAATTGTATGTGTGTCATCATCAAATGCCAAAGTGGTGACAAAAACAAGCATGGCACCAGCTAATGAAATCAACACTCAAATTATTTCATCATCTTCTTCACGCACAAGCATAACACTAGCTAATAAGATCAACACCTGGTTGGCTACATCATCCTCTTGAAGTGCATCAATAAAAACAAACATAACACCCACTCATGTAATAACTTCGAAACCAATTTATCTCATAAACCCACATTTGAAAGACTGGGGGCAAGAGAATCTACCACAATTAGATGTCTTTGAAAATGATAACGCTATAGCTGAATTCATGGATTCTAGAGCTAGATTTCCTTCTAATGATTCACAAAATCCAAAAACTAAAGAAATCAACATTGGAGATGTTAAATGTGTACACCCAGCTGAGTCCTTATATCCTATTGAAAAACACATCTTTATCTGACTCTTCAAACAAAGACCAATGAACTACCTATACGATATTATACCTAAGGGTTGGGTTAGTATAGATTTTACTTTCTGCATTGCATATCATTTTATTCAAAGCACTGCATCACATATAGCTTCTTTTTCAAATGCATCGCATTCGCAAAGTTTCTGCATTTGCATATAGCAACATCAATAAAATAAGGCAATTGTTCAAGTTTATCATATGTTTGCATTCAAGAGAAATAAGGGTCATCTCCTTTCTTAGATATTTGGACATGAAGTCTTTGAGGTCCTAAGGTCATTCATTTACAACATTAGCATGTGACGACGCTTTACTTATGGTTGGGTAGTGATTTCACTATTTGAGACTTGTTAATCCACAATCTATCAATTGCTATATCTTAAACACAATAAATCTCTAATTCACTCGAGACACCTAGTTGATCATATGACTAGTGAAAAATCTAAGATTCTACTTCAGCGCCGTTGTAATTGTCACACCCAAGTAGGTTTCATTACTTACAATTCAAGGCAAGAAAAAAAAAGAGCTATGCCAAATATCCATCTTAAGGCAAAAAAGCAATGATATATAACTGAAATATCACACATACAAATGCAATAAAAAGATTAACTATGGGAACATACAAGTAACTCCATCATGGTTATGAACGCCTATTGGCAATGGAGCAATATTTGAAAAATTACAGTCTATAACCTCGTCGGAGCTCTCAAAGCTTGCTGGTAGCGAGGCTCTATTCGGGATGCTTTTGAAGTTAGAATAATCCATGTAGCTAGTCATATAGGATGCTAAGGATCTTTAGTGAACACGAGAGCAGGAATTAACTCATTTGAAAACACATGGGCAAACAAACATCTAAGTTTCAAGAACCAGTGGGGAATTTTTCTGCATCTCCATTTGTAAATCCTAGTCACTAAGTGTGTTGATTTGAATGTTCCAAAGGGCCTTAGGGATTGATTGACCGCTTATCTATGAAATGTTTTGCACCTTCATTTCAATTGGTGTATTACAAATGCTAAAATAAACACAGTCAACCTTGTTCGAATAGGAAATGCATCTTCATCTTGCATATTGCATTCACATAGGTCATGTAAAAAATTCATTTGTCTCCAGATACATTCTGTAGATCATCATGTCATACAGGTCTGCACACTGGGGGCATAACTAAAAAAATCCAAAAATCATATAAAGCCCTAAAAAAAATCCATAAACATTGAAAAACTCAAAATCCAAAAAACATTGAAATATTCAAAATTCAAAAACATTGAAAACTATAAAATCCAAAAAACATCCATATAATGTCCTGAAAAAATCAACCAAAAACATCAGCAAAATGTCCTGAAAAAATCAATCAAAAAACATTCAAATATCGATCTACATAATCCAAAAACATCGAAAAAGCTCTTGGAAAAGAACTAAAAATAAAAAATCGATCAATCAAAAAAACTTGCAATAAAATGTCTTTTGAGAAACAAATACCCTAGCAGATATCCAGCAAACACTTCACATGAAGTTAACAAAGAATACGACTATCTAGTCAAATGTCTGCAATCAACTGATCAAACTGTCTTATCAATCGTATCATATCCATATCAAAGTGATCATTATCTTGTCTCAAACAGAAGAGGATACACTCGAAATCAGACAGGTCAGTCTTAAACGAGGTCTGCAACTTTCTGAGATCAGACAATATCAACCATCACATCAAGCAACTGAGAACGAAGGCACAAGGTCAGTATAGCTGCTGAATTTTGTCTGAGTCAGTCTTTATCTTTTATCATTTGGTGACAGATTATGTTCTTATGCTACTCAAGGATGTCCACAAGTGACTAGAGGAGCCATGATGAGCATTATCTTTTTCTTTGTTTGTTGCTTGTTTGCTATGTGTTTGTTTCTACAATGAGATATCTTTACATCTTGGTTCCTTATACCCTGATGTGCTAAGCTTCATTGTTCAATAATAAGGCTCGGTGATGAATATATGTTGCGCAATAAAATAAATGACACAGGTTCATGATTCATTCAATTTTATTATCATCTCATCTGTTTCTTGATAGTCTGTTGATTTCCCATCTTCTCTCTAAATCGTATATTCTTTCTAAACATTCTTTTCTCATCATCTTTTTCTCTCATCATTTTCTATCATCTAACATTATTCTATTTAATTCTAAGGTTCATTCTCTCATATTCTATCTCAATATCATATTCACATCACCTATCTCTATCTCTAATCAACTAACCATTCTTCTATCTTTCATCTCACATTCTTCTTTTTTCGAGAGATCATTCATGTCTTTAATGCACAAACAATCTCTCAAGGGGGCATATTTACACCCTAAGTATCACCGGGGCATACTGGGGTAGAAAAGTTTTTCATTTTCTTTGAAACAATATTGTTCCGACTTTGTCTCAAAGAGGGGCAATGTAGACACCTAAAAATGTCGCATTGATCATGTGTTAATTATTCGTCTAATTGATTCAATAATTCTTTAATTCTTTAATTAATTTTATTAATTTTATTCTTCTAATTTCATATTTCCTCAACATCTTACTAATTATTCTATTTCTTATTCTTTCATCATTTAATCATTTTAACCATTTTCTAAATATTAATTAAATATTTATTATTTAATTAATTCTGATTAATTCCCCAATTTAAATAATCTTTATTATTTAAATAAATTACTAATTATTCAATTTCTATCTCCAATCATCTAATCATTCAACTCTCTTCTAAATATTAATTAAATATTTATTATTTAATTAATTGTGATTTTATCCTTTAAATTAAATAATCTTTATTATTTAATTAATTTCCATTTCTAAATAATTAAATAGTTTCTTTAAATTATTTAATTAACTAATTAATTCTTCCATTTCCAAATCCCCAAATTCTAATTTCATTTAATTTCTTATTTCTTCTAATTTCTTCCAAATTCAAATACATGTGCATGATTTCAAAAATCAAATTCAAAATCAAAGTGAAGTTTTAAATATATTCAAATACTAAATTGAATTTAAATAAATTCAATATTTGAATAAATATCATGCAAAGATTAAATTGATAATTTAAGTCTAAATGCAAGCACATGCTAAATTAATTAATTCAATCAATTAATTAATTAAATCATTTATCTCTTCAACTTCTATTTCCATCTTTCAGTTAGCTTTTTCTAAATTAAGCTTTCTTTGTCATCTTCTTAATTTCCTCCAATCATTATTTTTCTTCCTTCAGTCAGCTTTTTCTCAATCAGTTAACTCAATTAATCTATTCCATCTATTGAGTTTCACTCCTACAATCAGCAATTCAACTATCAATTTTCATGTGAGCTCACCTGAGTTCCACCTTTTGATCAATCTGTTCCACCTTTCAATCAATCTTCTCCAATTTTCTATAAATTGAGCATCCAAACTCCATTTTCAATAATCACGAACTTCGAATCTTTGTGTCACTTGCAGGTTACCTGAGAGCCATCATACCATAGAGAAGAGCAATGGAAGCGATATGCAATCTTGGAACAGGGAGTTTTTATTGATTTTATTTATAATTCCTATTTTGCTTGATATTGCATTATTTCATTGTCTTATTTGTTATATTCTTTGATTAGATAGGGATTCGTGATTTCCCTTTGATTTTAATTGATACATTGTTATTAAGATGAATTTTACATGCATTACAATTAGCTTAGCTAATTAAAATTAATCAACTAAGTGGGATTTAGAAGAAATAATGATTGAGATGACTTTAAAAGAATGGGGGAATAATTAATTTATTGATAAATTAATTATTGGACTATAGTGATAAAATTAATTAATTTGATTTAATTAATTTTAAGAGGAATAAGGATAAACATAATTAAATAAATTAATTATGTAGAAAGGCTTAAATTAATTAAATATTTGATTTAATTAATTTTAGACGTCTACAGATTGAATATTAAAGGTGGAAGTGAAGTGCTTGACATGACGGTGAGTGCTCAGAAGAAAAACAAATATAAAGGTAGACATGGATTTGAAAATGGTGAAAGTTATAAGAGTTTTAGTAAAGGAGACAGAGGAAAAGAAAAGTTCAAGCATGAATTGAAAGACTCAAACAAAGATCAACAAGGTTTCATTCTAGTCTAAAACAAGAAGATTGACAGAAGGAATGCCCCTAGTCAAGCTAGGTATTCATCAAACTTTAATGGTAACTATTTTTCATGCAATAAATTTGGACATAGAGCTAGTGAATGTACAATTCAGATCAAATATCATTTATTTAATGGTTAGTGCTACACTTTTAATAACTTTGGACATAAGGTAAATGAGTGAATAAGTAGGATGGTATGGAATGGATATGTGAATATAGGCTATGGTAGAAATGTTCTAGCCATTCAATGGATATTTTTATGCATGCAACAAATTTGGGCACAAGACTGTTGAGTGCAGGTCAAACATCAAAAGGAATGGAAATGGTCTGGAACAAGGTCTGACCTATTATAATTGCAATAAAATTGGACGCATTGCTTGGTTTTGCAGAGGAAAGATGAAAAGAGTATTGATCTGGTAAAAAATATTGATGTTAATGAAGAAAAGGAGAAGATGAAGATGACATGAATGAAGAATGCAGAAGAGAAGGTGGAAGAAAAGAGTTGGGATGAGTTTGTGCCCTCTATTGGTGTATAACTAGACAATATTCTCCATCTAGGGGGAGTTTAAAATGAAGATCTTACGAACCCCTTGCAGTTTGGATGCTAAGTTGTTTTAAACATGAGAAAGGTTTTGAAGGCATTTCCAAAGTTTTCCAAATGGTTTTGTTGTTTTGCAACACAGTTTGTAAAAGTGATAAAACAAATTATTAGCTTTATGGGTTGTAGTGGTAAAATGTATTAATGATTACTTAACCCTAAGTAGGTGAATTCAATGGATAAATGGGTGTTTTAAAATCATTGTGATCAATTGTGATCTTGTTATCTTGAGAGATCTTGTGTGTGAATGAGTTGCTTGTGTGATTAGTGCATTTGAAGTGTTTTTCCTACAAACCTTAGGTTCTATGTGATTTTTACAAGAAGGTAAAATAGAGACTCCAATTAATGTAGATCTTGAGTTGAAGCCATGACCCCTATTCAAGTTATATCTACATGTGGCAATAGTGAGAGACAAAGAAGGTGCGTTCTTGAGGGTTCAAATTTATTATGTTTTCACTGAGGATGTGAGGGCATACATTCTTGTCGAGTTGAAAGAGGTCAGTCATTTGAAGTTTCATGATATCTGAGACAAGTTAAATGAGGAAGATATGGCTACATTCAAGGAGCCATATAAGAATATTTTGACAACGGGGTTGAACGTGTGTAAGGATTTTCTTGATTTCAACTACAAAGAAGAATGGATTAATATTCTTTTGAGTATAATTCACAAGGACATCATGTATTTGGACAAACACTATAAGATAAATAAGGATGCCATTAGGGCATTGACTAGTATTTGTTCCACTGGTACCATTCCAAAGAAGAATATTGTGAAGAATGACAATATTGTAGTGCTGACTATTGAAAATTTAGATGGAAGGGCAATGATAGTTGAAGATATTGTTGATCTAGGCATCAAGTATTTGATGAATATTCTAGCATACAATATTTTTTATGAGAACCAAGAGGGTTTTGTCACTACTATAGCCATTTATACTAGACATCATATGGTGGTTACCAGAGAGAGATTTGACCTATGTGAGCTGATGAGGAAGCAATTGTTGGAGAACCTGGAAAGAAATAAGAAAAGTAAGTACAAATTTAAATATGGATTCTTGATTATATATTTGGCATTCATGTTTATGAATGATCTTCCAGTAGCTAAGAATCATGTTTGGGATAAGTTTTCTCTCATAGAAGTACAAATTAGGTAGCATATTAGCAGTTTTGGAGCTGATAATATGCAATACCATACATTATATTTCAGTTGGTTTAAGAATTTTTAAGGCACTATGCAAGAAAGAGAAAGGTTTCCTCTAGATGTAAAGATGAATATTGGTTAAAAGCATCTACATGAAAAACTAAGTGTCAAAAAGGGGACACTTTATTCATCTTTCTCCTCATTGGATTTAAATTTTTCAAATTTAGCCAAGATGGATTTCATCTCAGCTTCATCTGGCAGGGTGATGGAACTTGATATAGCATTGATCCATAATACAACATCTCTGGTCTTTACATGTTGTGTCTTCCCATCCTTGAGCAAAGAGGCAAGCAACTCTAAACCAACCTGTATTTTAAGAAGCTTATCAAAAGTGTTTAGAGTGAAATCTTGCTCTGCCCAACGTGAGATTAGAGAGTGGAATGCTTGGATGATGGTATCACTTGTGACCAATTGTTGATTATCCTTATCATATAAGACACAAGGGATATCAACAATTATTTCTGAAATTTGATCAATATCATTATCACAACCCTTATCTCACCTTCAAGATTTGTGACCATATGCTTGATCAATTCATTTATGTGTGCTAGTAGAGACAAAAATTGAACGCACTTTCCTCTTTTTTCTAGCACTTTATTATCTAAAAGGAAATCAATGTTTAAGTCCTCCATCTTTCTCCACAATTGCAATTTCCTTTCATTCTCATTTATCTCTTGTGTGAAAGTAGTTTTGTTTCCTTGTACTTGACTTTGCATGATTTTAGAGTCTTTCAACAGCTTGATGGTTGAATCTAGGAGGAGGAATCCTTTGGATTTCAACCTTTCAATCCATTGATCCACCACTCGACCCTTAATCCCCACTTGTTCCATTCTTTTAAGTGCTTCTATATCGATGGATGAAATAATCGGTTCTACCTGTTGAGACATCTGGGTCACTTTGATCAAAACATTGGTTAGTTGCTCACACTTTTCCTTCAATTTCAGCTTTTCAACACGTTCTTCATCAAGTCTTCTCACGATAGCCTCATTTGCAGCTCTTGAATCCTGCTTCATGCTCTCATGAGTTTCTTCCCCAAGCTCGATAGTTTGAACTGTATAATCTACAAGTTGAATGTTTTGTTTGGTTTTACCTGCAACTTGCACAATTACTTCAACATATTTTCTTTTACTTACAGGATCAACCAACACCCTTGATATTGTCTTTGGCTTCTTGGTCACCTTTTCCTTTGAAGGAGCTATCTGTTTGAATTCGAAGTCATCTAGTGAGACAAATTGCTTCTTCCTTTTTGGTGCAACTATGTCCAACCAAGGAGGTAAGACTGATTGTGTGGTTGGAGTAGTGACCTCTACTTGTGTAACCATAGGCAAACTAGTAGGTGCCTAAATTGAAGATACTGCAGCCGCTGATGGTCCCACTTGTACCAAGGCCATTGTAGTAATAGGCATCATAGAAGTAGTCATAGCTAGAATTGTAGAAACTGATACTGGTGGTGGTAGTGGCATAGAAGTTGGTAAGACATTAACTATCCCAACAGTTGTATCTACCGGTGGTGTTGACATAATAACAAAACTTGTTGTTGCAAAAATGACAATTGTGCTCACCAGGGGTGAAGTTTCTATCATGGGAGCAAAAGTAGGTAGATTTACTACCTATTTCTCTTGAGTAACCTATTCCATGGCTTCATTAAAATCCAAGATTGATGACTTGATCATGGAAGTTGGAATGTCATCAAAGCTAGGAATGCTATAAAGAGTAAAAAAATTTGCATTGCCCCCTTCTTGACCTTGTTCATCATCCAACTCAATATCTTGTCTCACTTCATCATGTTCTTGCACTTCTTCATCAAAATCAAAGTCAATAGAATTAATTTCAACATGAATAGGTGATGATGTTTGAGAGGTAGTAGGAGTAGAACTTTCCCCTTGTTCTTATTCTTCTCTAGCATGAGGAATTTATCCCTCTTCTTGTTATTGTTCTTCTTCCTCGGTTTGATCAGGCCCTTGGGTTGATTCATGTTGCACAACCGTGGAGGAGGATTCCCCTTTCTTCAGGCCTTTAACTATAATTTGAATTTTGTTGCCTTTCCCTTAGATTTTGTTGGTGAAACCGGTAGTGGGGGTGCCTGAGCATCCTCTTTATTCTTGGTTATTAATTCTAAAGTCTTCCCCACTTGACCATCATTATCTTCTTCACCGAAACTAGCAGAAAGTGATTTCATCTGGATTCCCTTTTTCAATAGCCATTGGTTTGTATTAGCCATAATATGTGCAAATATATTTGAAATTGATTTTCTTTCTTTCTTTGACCATTGAATTAAAGGTAAGGGAGTATCAGCAATTTTCTGCTCATAGTAGACAGGATCAACTATATCATTTTTATCTTCCATAGTATATGGAATCTTAGCCAGGTCCAGATTCTCTATTCACTCCAATGTAAGACAATTATAGTCCATCCTTCTTACATCTTCATCACTTTTACAATCTTCCCAAACATCCTCAATTTTATGTACATGCACATAACTTCTCTTGATTTTGCATCTCATGTTGCAAAAATCAAAGTTCTCTCAAGTTTTAAACCTTCTCATTGTGACCCATAACATTTCATTCTCCATATTTTTGGCCTTGCGCATAGTAAGCACTGAGTATCGACCAATAGACTTAGGTCATTTGAGACCTACCTTATGAGCAGAAGCTTATCTGGCATGTACATGTACCAATTGACGACACAGTTCCATGAGGACAATCTTATCTAATGGGTATCGAGGCAACATGAATGGTTCACATGTGAAGCATCCAATGTGGATATATGAAAGTAAGAAATTGTAAGAACACACAACCAACTGAAGACACCAAGTCATATGTTGCTTTTGAAATTCTCTCCTTGTGCAGATTCTTGTTGAACAAACATCTCCACACAGCGAAGAAAGAATCATTGACTCTTCAGAAATGAGATCCCTGATTATTGATGGTTAATTGATCATAATTATCCCATATAGGTAACAACCTTCTATTTTCTTTGGTAGATAGTCCTCGATACTGCCTCATTAAGGCAGCTACATACACAAGATATGAATTCATATAAAGTTTCAATGATGGTTTGACTTCCTTTAGCTGAATACAGAGAGCATCACTAATTTTCTCTCCCCAATCAATCTTGGTTGTTCCTTTTCTGATGACCTTCATGTAGTAACACATCCACTCCTCGAAGTAGTGGGAATCTCTCAAAACTCTAACTTGTGCAAGCATTGTAACCAAAATTGACTGGCAGGTCAGATTTTGAACCTTGACATGACAAGCCTTTTCCAGTTCTTCCAACTAGTAGGTCGGGTTTTAAACACCAATATGCTAGTCAGTTCAACCATCACTAACACGTTGGCTTTTAAACCCCAACCTGTCAGTGATTTATTTTTCCTTTATACTAGCATGTCAGGGTTTAAAACACAACATGCCAGTATTTTGCCTTTGTGACTAGCAAGTCGGGTTTTAAACCCCGACCTGCCAGTTTTTATATTTTTCCCTTCATGAGCCAGTTTTAACTAATTTTTTTGTCCTGTTTGATTCTGGATCTCTAGTTTGTTCTTCTGATGATGAATACTGATCATGGGCCTAACAAACATGTTCTTTGTAGCATCTTTACAAATTTCCAAGTCATCTGCAAGCAAATCGAAGGCCTCTCCCATTCATACAGATCCATCACCGAGAAAACCTATATACAAAAAGATGAAGTACAAGTACGATAAGTACTTGAATATGTTCCCTGAAATCTCAGTGGACTCTAATGTGGTAGAGATCAGAGATACTAGAATTGGGCATGTGGATATGAAGGAGTTTGAAAACATATGCAAGAAGGCTCCATCCCATATGACAAATTTGATGAGGTCATAATTGCACAATATGCATCTTTTTTTGTTGCAGCTGGTGATCTAGAATTTGTATTGGTTGTGGCAAAACACTTCGACCCGAACACTCGTCAGGTGAAAGATGTTGACAAGAATATGGTGATGACACTTGATAGTGTGTTTTTCAAAAGTCTTTTCAAAGGTCTAAAGGAAGTTGAAGATGCTATAGTCTGGATCAATGCTATATCAAGTTCCATCAACCTGCCAAATAAACTTGAGATGAAATCCATCTTGGCTAAATTTGAATAATTTAAATCCAATGAGGAGGAGAAAGATGAATAAAGTGTCCCCTTTTTGACACTTGGTTTTTCATGTAGATGCATTTTTAGATGTTGTAATTTTTCTCGCAATTCCATGTTCCCTTTATGTTGTAGTTGTAGTCAAGTGGGACTGTGCAATTGAATTAGTCAATTATTCCCACCTTTTTCTCCTTTTCTCTCCTATATATAGAGGAGCCTCATTTGTAAATATTTATCTTTTAAATGCTTAGCAAAACTCTGCCAAAATTTTGTGCCAACTAAGACTTTGAGCTTTTTGGATGTAAAATTGGATTCAAAGTAATATAAGAAAGCAATCCATTAAACCTCAACTTTGAGTGAAGTAGAAGATTGTGGTTGTGATTGGAATTACTCCTATTTTTAGTTCTCACAATCATTCTTATATATATTAGAATTTTG
This sequence comes from Cryptomeria japonica, assembly GCF_030272615.1. Lineage (NCBI taxonomy): Eukaryota > Viridiplantae > Streptophyta > Pinopsida > Cupressales > Cupressaceae > Cryptomeria > Cryptomeria japonica. The sequence continues at coordinate 19,979,677 of NC_081408.1, read as the reverse complement.
TGACAAATTTGTCTATGTTACTGAAAGAGATTTCTAAGTGTGTTGAGTAGACTTTGAGATAACAATATATTTGGGAAATTTTCTGATGTTAAGTGATTAGTGGTAGGATTTGTATTTTTATTATTACTTGCAGTTTTAAGGATTGGGAAATTACACTTGAAGACTTTGAGCTGCAAGTTAAATTTCTTGTCATTTGTAATAATTAGTTTAGTTAGAATTATATTTAAGAAAGACTTTGTGCTTCTTGATTGTAAGTTTGGGTATAATTGTTGGAAATAATTTGTTCATTTCGTCAAGTATCATAAGTGATAGAGAATTGTAACAAGTGGAGGGAAAATACATAAACTCTGAAAAAAAAGACTTTTATGCCCAAAACTTACCCGCATATTTTAGTTTCTTGTTAATTAGAGAAGAAATTTCAAAGGCAATCTCCCCTTGCTAAGAGGAGAGATCAATTTCTCAATATAGTTGTGTGTGAATTATATATTTTGTCATTGGTACGCTAGTGACAAAATACTCACCCAACAATTTTTTGGCGACTCTGTTGGGGATACAATACACATTCAAAAGCCTCATGCTTTTAGTTGAAGTATATTGGAATCCTATTCATTGTAATTCCTTTCCTTATAATTTATAAAACTTTGACCAAGGATATGTAAAATGGTTGCTCAAGGTCCTTGGGGGAATGCTTTTGATCCGTTGAACCTGACTCTACCCTTACATGTTCTTCCTGATGGTTCGGGGAATAATTTTCCCAAGTTTTTGGGAGATGGTGCTCAACATCCTGATGAGAACATCATTGATTTTTATATTGCATGTGGTGTTCTCGGTGTTGACATGAAGATGTTTCTATAAGGTTATTCATTGAAACCTTACAAGGTGTAGTTGTTGAATGGTTTTACCATGTGCCTAATAACTCTATCACCAATAGGGATACTCTCAAAACAAGGTTTAAGGAAAGATTCAAACATGTTGAAGATGAGCATGCGCTCTTGGCGCAATTGACTCAAATGAAGAAGGAACCGCAAGAGCTCATGCAGGAATTTGTTGCTAAGTTCAACAAGCTACATAACCACATCTCGGTTGCTTCTCAACCTACCGTTGTAAATTTGAAGTGCTTCTTCATCAATGCTCAGTCACCTGAGGTGAGTTTCTTGTTGAGAAGAGAAGTTCCAAGAGACCTTGCAACTACACAAACCTTATTAGTTGAGGTAGAAGATGATCTTATCCTTGCGACTAAGATAAAGATAGAGCCAAATGGGTTTTGGGATTATGGTCTACCAAGAGAGAAGATACCATGGTGCAGAGGTTGGCTATGAGTTGCTTTCCCTCAAAAAGCAAATAGCTCAAGGTGTATTTTCTTCCCCTTATGAAGACATTCCTAGGAGGCCATACCCAAATACTTCTCCTAGTTATGTAGCTAGAAATCAAGATAGGTTTCTTTCACCACCAAAAGGGCTTGCACTTGAGGCACCATCAACAAATGCAGTAGTGGAGGACTCTAAATCTGAACAAAGTGATCTTGCTAGTCTATCCAAGAGGAGGAAGAAGACATAGTTGGTGACTCTCAAATCTAGTTTATGCAGTTCCAGAAAGCTATTGAACAAAAAGAAAAGACCATGCCAGGTACCATGGAGGAGGACAATCACATCATGAGATATGAAAAGGTGAACATGCATGAAGATCCCAATCAAGTTGAAATGAATTCTTTCATGGTCTAAGGTCATGAACTTGGATGTATCTTACATAAGAGACCTACCCCAAAAATTGATGAAGATCTTTTCATGAACACTATAGAAGAGTTTTGTTTAATTCTTGTTCATGATTCTCTCCAATTAGAAGTTGGTAGACAAACTAATAAGGAATACAATGCAATCATGTTTTCATTTAAATCACATGAAGAAGATCATTCTGTTCGGCATGAGATTGTTATGGTTGAAACACTAGTTGTTCAAGTTGCAGCTAGTAAGAAGGATTCAGTCTTTGTATGATAAAGAGGATGTCCAATTAGACATCTTTCTTGGCTAGAGGCTAATGGAAAGCTAGAGGTCCCACTTGTACATGAGCTTGAGGATATACTTGAGAAAGAATCCAAAAAAGTATATTCAGCTAAGCAAGAGTAGTCTGGTTTTAAAACTCCACTTTGGGGCAGCAACACATATGATTCATCCCAAGAGGAAGGTGGATTTGTTCATCTTTTCCAAGGAGTGTTGCATCAAGTTCTAGTACCCTTGTTCATGCTCTATCTATTTAAAGTTGCTTATGATCATTCAAGGTATTGCAAGTTGCTAAAGAAAAGCAACTATTTTGGAAAGCATGTGAATGGTTTCATTTAGGAAGGTTTCAATTGTAAGTTAGTTTAGGTTAGGTTAGTTTTCTTTTCAATAAGTGCAGTTGCACAAGCTTGATTCTTGTTTTCAGTCATATCATCCTGCTTGTTATCTATGTCTTTGCCGCCTAACTCTATAGCCCAATGGATACAAGCACTTGGAGTTCTGGATTCTACAATCTTCAAGTGGTGAAGCTTGTTCCCTAGTTAAAGCTAGTTGTTGTCTTCGATTTCAGCATGATCAAAATAGTGAGGCAACCCTACAAAACTTGTCTGTTTCGTACCTCATGGGCTCCAGGAGAGGCTAATTGACCTTGTTGATTAATCATTTTGCGTTTTGCATTTTTCTGCTTAGTTGTTTTTGAGTTTTTAGTTTGCTTTGCTTTTACTGATAGGTCGGGTTTTAAACCCCGACATGTCATTTTGCCTTAGTCATCACATCGGACTTTAAAGTCTGATTTGCTAGTTTGCCTGACTGATAGGTCAGACTTTAAAGTTCAACCTGCAGTTTGGTTTTGGTGACATGTCAGACTTTAAAGTTTGACCTACTAGTGTCTTGTGCTGACAGGTCTGACTTTAAAGTCTAACCTATCAAAATGAGTTGTATTTATTGCAACTCGTGTTATCTTTTTTACTAGTTATAAATTGCTTTAAATCGGTCTTTTTGGTATTTTAATTATTGTTTTCTCCCATCGAGGTGATTTGTCTCTGCTTTTCCTCCCCTTTGCGCGCACTTGGTGATTCACTAGCAGATCTATCCATTTCTTCTCCAGTGTCTTCGCATTTGGCGGGTAGGGTTTCAATTTATTCTTTTATTTGTCTTATGTTGGGCTTCTCGCTTAGGTTTTCTAGGGTTTCATGGTTTTCGTTGCTTCATTTTGTTTATGTTCCTTGTTAGTTGGAGGTATATCAGGGTTTCAAACCCCTAACACACTTCCCTTTCCTGTTAAACCCTCTTTGCTGGGGTTTGAAACCTGAAATTAAAATTTGTTATTTCCTTTCCTTTTCAACTCTCATGTCAGGCTTAAAAATCGTATATGAGGAAATTTCTTCCCTGGACTTACATGTCAGGTTTTGGCACTCAACATGTAAGTTAGCTGATGTGTGAAACCCTCAACTCACATGTCAGGGTTTGAAACCCGACATGTGAGGATTTAATTTCCTCAAGTCATGTGTCGGGTTTCAAACCCCGACATGTGAGCTTTTATCTTTACACTTGCAACTAACAGGTCAAGGTTTAAAACCCGACCTGCCAATCAATTTTGTTTAACTAACACATCGGGTTTCAAACCCCTAGATGTCAAAACTTTTCCAATTCTTCCAACTAGCATGTCGGGTTTCAAACCCCGACATGCTAGTCAGTTCAACCATCACTAACACTTTGGGTTTTAAACCCTGACCTATCAATGATTTATTTTTCCTTTATACTAGCATGTCGGGGTTTAAAACATGACATGCCAATATTTTTCCTTTGCGACTAGCAAGTCGGTTTTAAACCCCGACCTGCCAGTTTTTATATTTTTCCCTTCATGAGCCAGTTTTAACTAAGTTTTTTGTCCTGTTCGATTCTGGATCTCCAATTTGTTCTTCTGATGATGAATATTGATCATGGGCCTAACAAACATGTTCTTTGCAGCATCTTTTCAAATGTCCAAGTCATCTGCAAGCCAATCGAAGGTCTCTCCCATTCATACAGATACATCACCAAGCAAACCTATATACAAAAAGATGAAGTACAAGTACGATAAGTACTTGAAATTGTTCCCTGAAATCTCGGTGGACTCTAATGTGGCAAAGATCAGAGATACTGAAATTGGGCATATGGCTATGAAGGAGTTTGAAAACATATGCAAGAAGGCTCCATCCCATATGACAAATTTGATGAGGTCAGAATTGCACAAATATGCATCTTTTTATGTTGCAGCTGGTGATCTAGAATTTGTATTGGTTGTGGCAAAACACTTCGACCCGAACACTCGTCAGGTGAAAGATGTTGACAAGAATATGGTGATGACACTTGATAGTGTGTTTTTCAAAAGTTTTTTCAAAGGTCTAAAGGAAGTTGAAGATGCTATATTCTGGATCAATGCTATATCAAGTTCCATCAACCTGCCAGATAAACTTGAGATGAAATCCATCTTGGCTAAATTTGAAGAATTTAAATCCAATGAGGAGGAGAAAGATGAATAAAGTGTCCCCTTTTTGACACTTATTTTTTCATGTAGATGCATTTTTAATGTAGTTGCACTTTTAGATGTTGTAAGTTTTCTCACAACTGCATGTTCCCTTTATGTTGTAGTTGTAGTCAAGTGGGACTGTGCAGTTGAATTAGTCAATTATTCCCACCTTTTTCTCCTTTTCTCTCCTATGTATAGAGGAGCCTCATTTGTAAATATTTCTTTTAAATGCTTAGCAAAACTTTGCCAAAATTTTGTGCCAACTAAGACTTTGAGCTTTTTGGATGTAAAATTGGATTCAAAGTAATATAAGAAAGCAATTCATTAAACCTCAACTTTGAGTGAAGTAGAAGATTGTGGTTGTGATTGGAATTACTCCTATGTTTAGTTCTCACAATCGTTCTTATATATATTAGAATTTTGTGGAGAATCTGTCTATGTTATTGAAAGAGATTTCCAAGTGTGTTGAATAGACTTTGAGCTAACAATATATTTGGGAAATTTTCTGATGTTAAGTGATTAGTGGTAGGCTTTGTATTTCTGCTATTACTTGTAGTTTTAAGGATTGGGAAATTACACTTGAAGAGTTTGAACTGCAAGTTAAATTTCTTATCATTTGTAATAATTAGTTTAGTTAGAATTACATTTAAGAAAGACTTTGTGCTTCTTGATTGTAAGTTTGGGTATAATTGTTGGAAATAGTTTGTTCATTTATTCAAGTATCATAAGTGAGAGAATTGTAACAAGTTGAGGGAAAATACATAAGCTCTGAAAAAAGAGAGTTTTATGCCCGAAACTTACTCGCAAATTTTAGTTTCTTGTTAATTAGAGAAGAAATTTCAAAGGGAACCTCCCCTTATTGAGAGGAGAGATTAATTTCTCAACATAGTTGTGTGTGAATTATATATTTTGTCGTTGGTACGCTAGTGAAAAAATATTCACCCAACACCACTCACCACTAGCCAATCACCATTTCACTATTGCCAGTGATCCCACCAAAGGCTTATCTCGAGATAAGCTTTTCACTTCATCTTCTTTTGTCATTTTTATCTCAAAGCATCAAAGAATGCACTTCCCAATCCCCCAAGATAAAACTTCTATTGTATTTCCTTCTGCCTTTTATCTTGGGCCTCTTTCCTTTTACCTTCGCAAGCCTCCAGAATAAAGATTTTATTGCTTATATACTAATCCTCTTATCCTAGAGCCCAAGTATCCACATGCATACTCCTACTGAAACCCAAAGTGTCATTCTGCATATACTCTTTATTCCTCTAGGATAATTTTTTATTTGTTTCATCCTGCTCCTTATCCTGGGACATAACCTTTGTTCTTGATAAATCATCCAGGGCAAAGAAAACCTTCTCTGTTTCTTCATAAAATTATCCTGGGGCCTCTCAATGCTAATTGAAAATCTCCCCGGGGCAACCTTTCTATAGTGATTTTACTCTTCGGAATCCACCCCAAAATAAAACTCTATCCCTTTGCAACTCTTTCCTAGGAGTTATCTCAGATGATCTGTGGATTCTACTTTCTGCTGCACGGGATAAATTTTCTCCTTTGTTTCCACTGCTTTTTCTATCCCAAGCGATTTTTTATGACCCCCATGATGTCGCAGGGTAACTTTCTTTGTCTAGCCTCTTTGAAGTTTTATCCTAGAGCATGGACTGCCAAAGCTACTTCACTTAAGATCTGAAACAAGCATGAGGGGAAACCTTGAGGGTTTAATACCGTGGCGCAGGGTCACTCCTTAGGACCCAATGAATACTTAGACATTAATAGAAGGCCATAACCGAGACACATTCTTTTCAAGGGAAAGAGGCCTGAAAAAAGGCTCTAACACTCGGGGCCGATAAAATAACGACACAAACCACTCAACATAGCAACTTAAAAATTGGGAACTGCCAGTAGCCGGTCAACTTAAAATTAGAACAGCGCCTAAGAAAAAACAAAAACTTTGAGACAAGGAGAAACCCATCCCCTTAAAACCTAAACCCTAAGATTTTCAAAGGTATTACACACTACCCAAGGAAGGAAAAAACCATTCCAACGGGGAGATCAATCAAAAAAATTAAAAATTTCTAAAAATAAAAAAATCATTAAAAAAAATTTAAAAATCGCAAAAAATTTTTAAAATTCAAAATTTTTTGATAAATCTCCTGAGGGGGCATCATTATATCCATCATCTATCATTCAATGTTCAAGGCATATTATCGAACCAAATCAACAACAACAAGCGAGTTTTTCTTTTAATCGACATGTTATCACACATCATTTCAAAGAGGGGCAAAATGTATACACTAAAAATCGGTCTAGAAAATCGAAGTAATTAAAAATGAAAATATTTAATTAATGACCCTTATTCTTCTACTATATACATGAATTAAATAATTTTTTTATATAGTTCATTTTCTTAATTCATCCCACCAAAATCAATTTCTTCTATTTCCTAATTAAATAAATGAATTTGGTTTATTTATTTATTTAATTATTCCCTCCCCATTAAATTTGAATTTTAAATTCAAATTTAAGCACGTGTCCTAACTCCTAACCTTCTTCTAATCAACCCCTAGCCTAACCATAGGTTAACTAATCCTATCCTCTCCAACCTCTTATCCTAACCATTTTTGGAGTGTCCACCATCTCTTGGAGACACATGGCACTTATGCCACATGTCTCTCATCTCCATGCCACTTGCCCCTTTGTTGGCATATGGGTGGAGATTCTTTGCCACTTGTCTCCTTAGGAATGACAAGTGTCCATCTCTTCAACTTCCTTCCAAACTCTTCAATCTCAATCGTCAATTTATCCAAACAGAATCTACACAGTTGATTCTTTCCACCCCACCTCTGGTCATGAAAATCCTATAAATACCCTCTCTTTTGGCTATGAGAGAGACCCTTCGCATCATTATTAGCATTCTGTCAATATTGTATTATCATTTTTAGCAATCATAGCATAGTTATCATAGCATTAGAGTAGCATTAACATCATAATAATAGTATATCATCATTGTATTTATGGCTCTCATGGTAGCTCAATCATCATAATGTAGTGTTTTCATTAAATAGGTCTTGCATTAGTTTGTAGATCATAATTTGCATATCAATGCCCATTTCTTGAGTTGTCACTTTGTCAAAGATCATGCATCTGAGAGCCACCAAATGAACTGGAAAAGTCATCAAGACTAGGGAGCGATGAGACAGCATTGGGGAGTGTTTTAAATTATTTCATTTCATTTTCTTCAATTTAATATTTTATTGTATGTGTGTTTTATATGTTTACTAATGGATTAATCACTATATTTTTACACACAACTACAATCATACAATTGTTGGTTGATCCAAATGAATCTAGAATTGGCACAGTTGGAGAAATTGAAGCTAAGTTGAGGAAAGAAAATGTAGACAAGGACATTGTAAGAGAATGGAAAATTTGTACAATATTGGACTACCTTTGATAGTAGAAGAATTTGTTGTTACTCTTGTTGTGGGGTTGGCTAGTCAAGGACAAAGGAAGGCAAGGTTTGTGTCTGCCTCCCTTCTAATAAAGATAGGTTCCTCCAAAACCTTGGCTAAGTGTATTACAAGTGAGAAGAAGGCACCAAGGCAAAAACAAAAGGCTAAAAGAAAGAATGTTGATCTAGAGCCTAAGGTAGAAGAAGTAGAAAGTAGCAACTTAGATGAAAAAGTACAAAAGGAACAATTTCATATCCAAACAAGGTCCAAAGGGACTAAGGTTGAAGCAGTGGAAGAAGAATAAGAGGAAGAGGACAGAATGCCTATGGCCAAAAGGAAAGAGATCATTGGTCACTCTAGTAGTGACCCCCATAAATAAAAAGAAAATAAGTTAAGAAGAAAGTATCGTCAAGGCATAAGGAGGAGTAGAACATTGAAGATGATTGAAATTATTAGCATTTGAATCTAAACAATTTAATAAATTTAATATCATGATTCACAAGGAGCCATAGTTGAGATGTATTCAAGTGCACCTCCAACAAATAACGAGAAGATTGAGAAAGTTATAATTAGATATATGATTGTCTATAACAAAGCTATTAATGATATTTATGATAAGTTACCACAGGATATATTCGAAGTATTAACAAAGAGGAGAAAGGATGTAGTAATGAAGGAAAAAAAAACATAACACAAGAACTTGATATGGTTATCAGTCTGTTGTTGAAATAATAGAGAGCTAGGATAAATTAGGTTTGAAATACAACATTTCAAACAAAGGAAAGGGACAATCTAATCATGGGAGGAAATCCAAAAGACATTAAGAGGATAACAAAGAAAATAAAGGATGAAGAAATGGAGGCCATGGAAATACTAAAGGTTACCGTTTGCAATTTTTGTGCCAACCTTAACAGGGATCAAAGAAAAAGGGTTTCGTAGGATAGTGGGATAAGAAAAGTCAAAGGTGGGTGGGCTTTTCCCTTATCCCGTGAAGTAAAACAGATGCACAAAGGGTCTTGTGAGATAGCGGGATAAGAAAAGTCTAAGGTAGGTGCTTCCCCTCTATCCCGTGATGTTAGAAAGACAACAGTAGTGATGGGGCCCTTGCATCCTTTTCAAGTTCCAATTCTACTTCTGAGTTGACCAGGTCGATCGGTCAACTCACTTATTTTTCACTAGATGGAAGGTTCCCTGTCGTTCATGGGTTGGTTCCCCTTTTTGCCCCTATCAGTCATTGGTGGTTCCCTCTCAGGTTAACGGCCCCCGCTACCCTGCAAGCTTTTCTAATTTTAGCAGATGATGTCACGGGATAGCTGAATGGTGATTCGGTCTCTCCCTGCCACCCTGCACAGGCAAAAGAGAAGGGCAGATGATGTCGCAGAATAGCGAAGGAACATAGAGACTCTGTCTCTCCCTACTACCCCACGAAGGAAAAAAAATGACAAAAAGTGGCCTGAGGGGTAACATGTTCTGTGAATCAATTTGGCTTCCCCACTATCCTGCAAGGCGAAGATGATAGATCAAATGGCCCTATGGTGTAAATGAATAGAATGAAATATGCTTCCCCGCTATCCCGTGAGAATTTTTTGGGAAGCATTTGGGCCTCGTGGGATAAAAATCAACAAGCGGGTAGTGTCCTTTCTATCCCGCGAGGGATTTCTTGGGAGGCAAAGTAGCCTATGGGGTAAAAAATAACAAGGGAGAGGGTATTCCCCGCTATCCCACATGGTCGCTCAGGGTAGCTCAGCGGTCAAACACAACTAGGGAAGCATGAACTCGAGGTGCTACATCAACCAATTGTAGCCATTAGGTCTTCATAAAGGCCTGATTCGACGACCATGTTTTAATCAGAGATTGGGCCTGTTGGATGCCTATGTGGAGAGATCTTGCATGTTCATCTTTGCGTGAATCTCTCATATTGATGGTGGACATTTGAATTTGCGGTGGCCATTGATTTTTGAATTCTCTACAGGGAGTGGTTGTCAACCCGTTGGTCGAGGACAATCTTTTCTTAGTCGGTGCTCGATTTTGGACCCAATCTCACTCCAACCACCAGAGTTGCTCAACATAACTCCAAACTGGACCTTGCAGGCCAATTTCAGATGAAACCCATGCCTCTTCAATATAGATTGATTATTTTTTGTGCCTATAGATGCCATCCAATGCATCTGCGCAGAGATTTTCCTCCTTCTATGCAGGGAGAGGACGCCTTTAGAGACCAGATTCACCATGCCATCAAATTTGTCGATCTGATCTCTCTCTCCTCTAAAATTTTTTTAACCTAACCCGGGTAGGGTTAGGGTTTTCTCAAATGAAATCATATGAGTTATGCCTAGTCTATAAAGGAAAAATTGTAACATATTTTTCGGATATTCTCTCTCCTTTTTCTTCTGCAAAAAGCTTATGTCTCTTTGCACTTGTAAAAAATTGCCTTGCCTTCTCATCAATAAAATTTACTTGTTTTTCCTGATTTCAATTCTTATAATGTGTGTATTTCTCTTACCTCATTGTTTGAATACATTCTTGTTTGTTTTCCTTCACTGTAGGTGTTTATGTTGATCCCATCTATGAATGTTGATTGTGAACTGAGCCCAGTTCCTCTGCTTATTTTATAGAACTCCAACCTTCACTTGCACTTAGATGGCTAATTAGGGTAGAAATATATGCATGTCTTTGGTGGTTCTATTTGATGTTTTGTGTAGTCATAGGCAGGGGAGATCATCATTTTTGTCTAGGTGCAAACCCTTTTCCTTTCTTTCATGCATTCCCTTCTCTCCCTTCCTTTTCTTGAGAACCAATAGATTAGTTTTACCAAGTGTTGGGTTGGTCCAACACTCTGCATTTCAGATTGAAGAGGAAGTCAGCCTTATCCAAAAATTCAACCTCACAACAACACAAGGTCCCACACTTGAGAGGTTGTTTCCATGTTTCACAAGGTTGGTGACCAAGCCTCATCACCAAGGGTGCAAACTTTTGTGACAACAATTTTTGGCACGCCCAGTGGGGCTGTTGAACTTTTAGTTCATAGATAGCCATATGGGGTACAAACTCTTAGTCACTGGTCATATCTTTGTTGATAGTTTATGTGTCTATCAACAAGTCAGCCTTTGGAGGCAGGAAATCACATACCTGGTGACTCTCTACAAATCTAATAGTTAAGTAGTTTAGTGCTCAAAACACCTGAAGACTTGGTGTATTCTTCAGTTTCAAGTCTTTGGAGGCTTTCGTTCTTCAAGAACCTATTGTGCAATATTGTCATATTGTTGGCATAACTATTGAAGACAATCATGGTGAGATTATTGGCATATGGAGATGATGATGAGATAAGAAGATGACCGGTAAAGTTATTGTTGGCGTAACTGGTAAAGTTGATGGAGTTTGTTGGCTAGATGATGATGATATAGTTGTAAGTTGCTTGATGCATTTATTTGTGTTGTCATTAATGGCAACCATGTTTGTTGAGTCATCTAAGTAATCTAGGCCTATCGGTAAAGCCTAACTAGTACAAGAATGTGTTAGACAACAAAATTGGTAAGTTGTTGTAAACCGGTAAATAGGAACATAGTGATGATCAAGACACCAGTATGGATGATTGGTGAAGAGAGACGATGTGTCAAAAACCATGTTTGATGATAAGAGTGCATTTAAGCGCATACAAGGATCGGATTTCTTGTGAAGTAGCAAAGTACTTAGTAGAATGTGATAAGCGTTTGATTGCTTATTAAATCGATGTGCGTTGATGTACAGTGACCATTAAACGATGGAAATTGTCTAGAAATTTATTGTAACAATTAGTAATGTATTTTGGCAAATTGTTTTGTCACGTTAAATGTAAATTCATTGTATTTTGAATGTAGTTAGGGTTATGTAACTGACCTAGTTGAAAAGTGTATTTAGGTCGAGTTGGAGAAGAGATTTTGTGTCAGTGAGTTGAGAAGAAGAGTGTGTCGAACTAGATTGAAGAGTTGGCATGTGTGTAGTAGAGATTGAGCTAAAAAGGATCTATACTAGCAAGAAAGGAAGTGTTTTGATCAGATCATTTGCCCTGTTGTTCCCTAATAGTTATAGCAGTTTGAAAACCCTTAACCAAGTAGATCCTAACAGGTCTTATTTGTAATCCCTTCACTGGTTGGCTCATTAAATTGAGTATAAAATCCTCTAGTAAGGTTACTCCTAAAAGGGTAGAGCTCCTAACAAGGTTAAGGTAAAATCTCTTCACCAGGTGACTCCTAACAAGGTCTTCTCTTAACCGAGCATATTGTAAATCTCCTAACAGGGATAGGCCGTTAACCGGGCGCATTCTGAAAGAGTGCAAATATTTTGTGGGTGCTAATTCCCACAGTGGTTTTTCCCATTTGGGTTTCCACATGAAAAATATTTGTGTTCATGTGGTGGTTGCATTATTGATGTGTGCATTTGATATCTTTACTTTGGTTGCATAATGATGAACACTTAAATGAATGGTTTGTTAAATCTACTTAAGGAGATTGTTTGAGTTATTATCAGTACTATTTTTGAAGTATTGTAAAATTATTTTGACTACTGATTCACATCCCCCCCTCTCAGTAGTTATCAAATCCTCATACTAACAATTGGTATCAGACCACTAGGTCCTCTTTGTGCAGAAGCTTAACAGCTTGAGGTAAAGATCCGAAATGATGAAGGAGGGTCCTAAGTTCACAAAGGATAAATATAGAATTTGGATCGATATGATGAAGATCTACATAAAAGTTATGGGGCAACAGTTTTGGGAGAATGTTGTTAATCAGTACACACCTCCTATCAGTACTCTAACTACAGACTAGCTTAAGGAACAACAAGAGAATATTCAAGCATTGGAAGACATTATAAGTACACTTTTTGATTATGAGTATATTGATGTTCATGGTCTTGAAATAGCTTATGAAGTTTGGGGAAAGTTGAAGTTAATCTATGGAGGAGATGAGCATGTACAAAAAGATAAAGAGGAAAGTCTTAGAGGTAAGTTTGATGACATGAAGATGATGGAAGGTGAGAACATCACCCAGTATGGACATAGAATAAAAGAAGTAATTGGAGGAATCAAAATTTTTGGTGGAACCATAATAGAAGACACAGTGGTAAGTAAAATTATTAGAACCTTATTGCCTCCTTATTCTATTAGAGTAATTGCTATCCAAGAATTGAGGTCAGTCAGCAAAGATAAAGTTACAGTTGATTCTTTGATAGGAAAGCTTACTACTTTTGAGTTGAATAGATTTGACAATAGTGTACCTAAAGTAGAATCTACTTTCAAAGCATCAATATCTAATGCACTGGTAAGAAAAGGAAAGGATGTCTATAGGTCAAGTCATCGTGGCAGTGATAATGAAGAAGTGGTTGGTGAAGATAACTTGATGGAAATTGAGGCTTTATTGGCAAAGAAACTTCCTAGAGGCACCGGTAAGTACAAAGACAAGATTCCTCTTAAATGTTTCTCATGTAACACAATAGGACATATTGTTGCTAAATTTCCTAACAGTAATCAAAAGGAAAAGTTCAAAAGGTTTAAGGGGAAACGTAAGAAATAATGTTATGTTGTAGTTGATGAAGGTGTTACCGATGAGGAATCTGAGGATGAAGATAATGAGGAAACTATTTTTGTAGCAGTTAAGGAAGATCTCTCTGACAAGAAGGCTTTAGTATCTCATATTGACAACAGTGATGAGTGGGTCATTAATAGTGGTTGCTCACACCACATGACTGGTGACAAGAACAAGTTCATATTACTTGAATAATTTGATGGTGGAGTAGTGAGATTTGGCAACAATTCACCATGTATGGTAAAAGGTAAAGGTTAAATTTCTTTAAATGGAAAAAGTAATGATGTGATGTGTATTAGGTTGAAGGATTGAAGCATAACTTGTTGAGTGTTGGTCAGATAAATGATAAAGGTTATCATCTTGAGTTCAAGAATGGAGTGTGCAGGATTTTACGAAGCAAAGGAGAACTGATTGTTACCAGTAAACAGACAAAAGGTAACTTATTCCATCTGAATACTAATGTTAACAGTTGTTTGGTTGCAAAAGTTGAGGACAGTTGGTTATGACATATAAGATTTTGTCTTGTGAATTTTGATAATTTGGTCAAGGTCAGCAAGTCAAGTATGGTTAGAGGTATGCCACAACTAGTCAACCCAGACAATGTGATTTGTAAAGAGTGTCAGTTGGGTAAGATAACTACTTCCTCTTTCAAGAGCAAATAATTTTCTTCTGAAAATATTTTAGATTTGGTGCACACTGATTTATGTGGTCCTATGAGGACTAGGAGTTTTTATGATGAGATACTTTATGATATTTATTGATGATCATTCAAGAATGATGTGGGTTAAATTTTTGAAGGAGAAGTCTGATGCTTTTAGCAAGTTTAAGGCATTCAAAGCCTTAGTGGAGAAGGAAATTGGTAAGAACCTAAAGTGTCTAAGATTTGACCGGGGTGGAGAATTCACATCAGCTGAATTTATGAAATATTGTGATGAGAATGGAATCAAGAGACAACTATCTGTACCAAGGACACCATAGCAGAATGGGATTGCAGAAAGGAGGAACCAGACCATAATTGAAGCAACTAGAATAGTGTTGATACAAGGAGATGTACCTAAAAAATTTCAGAGAGAAGCAATTAGCACTATAACATATACAATGAACCGGGCATTGGTCAAGAAAGGTAGTGACAAAACTCCCTATGAGTTATGGTATGGTCGTACTCCTAATGTTAGTTATTTCAAAGTCTTTGGCAGCAGGTGTTACTGTAAAGCGGAAAAATCGAACCCTAGTTATTCTCCCCTCCCCAACTCCAAGGAGAGAGAAGGGAGAGTCACTAGGGTTGATGGTTTTCACTTAGGGGAGACTTTACATTCAAAAGAGGGGTTGAAACCCACAAGATCCAATCCCACGCAATGCAAGATTGGAATCTAAATGAGTTTCAAGGGTTAAGACATCAAGGATACCCTCTTTTGTAAAGAATGTAGATAGAAAGATTGAATTAGGAATGCATGTAAAGTAGGAAAGATTCATTTATAAACAAAGATAGGGATACGGGATGAAGCTGCAGACCTGGAATTAACAGTAAAATGTCGAGACGGTGCTGTTCTGCAAATTTGAGCGAAAGTCAACGGGACGATGGCACCCGACGTGCACACGATCCTCCGAAAAATCCGCGAAACGAAGGTGGATCTGTTCGTCTCTGCACAATAATTCCAGATCTTCAATTACAGCTGCGTACCTGCAACCTACACACAGAAAAGAGAGGACGATTGGGGGGTTAGGGATTAGGGGTTTGCCTTTAGGTCAAACCCCGGTTTTGGAATTAACCAAAAAATGAGAATGTTGTAAGTGTAAATGTTTGTAATGTAAACAAGTACCGATACCTTGTTGTAAGAATGTTTGTATTCTTACATGCGAAGGTGTAATGTATGTAGTATGTTGTATGTGATCTCCTCTTCAATGGTTGAATCCTTGTCTTGAATGCAACACCTAGCCTTGAATGGAGACTTAGAATGCTCAATTGCTTGAAGGAATGCTTGAATGCTTGAATGTTTTAATGTTTGAATATCACTTCCGCCTTTTGCGCACATATATCCTTCCTCTTTCCTACCTCCTCAAATGGGAGAGGAAATGTAGTTTATATACTTGTCAATTAGGGTTGATAGACTGATTTTTCCGACCTTGGGCTGACATAGCAACCGTATTTTCCAATTTGCAAACTTAAAGACCCGATGCCCAAAAGAGACCGGGCCCAAAATAGGGCTAGGGACCGGGGCACTGGGCGCCATGGTCCCACCTCCAGGGACAGCGGTGTGCAAGGAGGATCAGGCCAGGGTGCTGAAAAATGCAGTTTTTGATGTTATGAACAAGTTTCGAGGTCTCCATTCAGGTTCCGTGTTGCCTCGCCATTGTGAAGACCCAAATGCAATCGAAATTGCAAGTGTCACAATTTTAGGACGCTACATTTAGCCCCCACTTTAGCGGGAGTATAAGCATATGCTCATACTTCCGGTAAAGTACAAGGAAACAACATTGAAAAACTTTCACCACGTCAAGGAGGCAAGATACACCAAGCCCCCAGTGGACTAAGGATCTTACGAATTCGATTGACAAAGTAAAAGGGAAGATCACGAGGGAGAACCATGACTGTCAGTAGTAAGGTTCCCTCACTATGAGTCATGTAAGAAAGATATCAAAAATTTTCAAGGCAAAGCTAAATTTGTCAAGAAATTTTCAAGTATCTTGAAAAGATATGAACGGGATGTATGCCCCCCTACGTTAAAGCGATCGCACACGCCTCACCGGGGGTGATTGCTTTAAGGTAGTGATACATATAAGAAATGAGAAAGGAGCACATTATCACAAGGATTTAGCCCCCAAGTGTGAGATAAGCCCAAGGATAATAGACACAAAACACAAAGCACAAGGTGACTTCGCTTTCCTCGGGGTCAGAATGCTGTATGATAATTCATGTATATCATATGTATGTATGCATAATTGTTCTTCATTCCCCAATCAAGGAAGGTCACCTAGAAGAAGGGAACACATGTGTCTTTTGAGTCAACATGAGAGAGACCAAAAGAGATCTCAATGTTTTGCATCGTCCTCAAGTAGACAACACTAAGGACAACAAATAGAAGAATGAGAATAACACATAGAAGAAGTAACAAAAGATCAAGAGAGGAGGAGAGAACCTGCTATGCTAATGAACTAGTCTAGCACGTCATCTACCCCCCGATCTTGCTGATCAATATTTTGGGATGGTAGGAAACACGCTAAAGGAGGAACATCCAACACAGCAGATGGAGCTATCACAAGATCCAAACAAGGGCTATGTTCATGTTCCAAGCCACATTGTTCTTGTCTAGGAGCTAGGATAAGTGCTTTAGAAAATTCGTTAGATAAATGGTTATCAACATCAACATATTCATATTCACTATCAGAATGAACAGGAGTAACATTTTCATTATAAATAACATTTTCATCTATGTCATCATCAAGATTTATAAAAATAGGATCTTTAACTCGCACAGGATCAAGACGATCATGCATCTTATGTTTAGGAGATTTTGGCTCAATTTTCGGCTGAGGAGAAAATGGAATAATACTGGCTGAAGGTGTTTTTGGGGATTGCAAAGTTTGAGAAGCAGCTGCCTGAGCTCTAAGACGATGCTTTTGCCAGCATTCAGGTGCAGAATGATTTCATCTAGTCTTAGTAGGAAGTTGCGAAGACTGAGGAGGAGGAATGTTCTCATCCTTATCACTTGGGTGTTTAGGTTGTGGTCTCTTAGGTTGAACAATAGGAGAAGAGGAAGGTCTCTTCTCTCCATAAGAGAAAGGAGGAGGAACTGCTCCATATAAAGGAGGAATATTTGGTTTAGGAAGGAGACCAAGTCCATCATGACAAGGAGGTATAGGTCTACTTTTAGGAAGTTTATTAGATATAGGCATAGTCACATTCATAGGAATGGGTTGGGAATCTTCTTGAGGAAAGACATTAGTTTTATCTTTCAAAGGAAGAACTTCCTTCTCAAGAACGATAGGAATATCAAGTTTGGGCGTTCTAGGTTCACTTAGAGATAGGATCATATCTTTTTTCCACTTTTGATAAGATTTAAAAAGATGATCATTTCACGAAGGAAGAGATTGGAATTGTTTAGGCCAAAAGTAATCAATAGGAACGCTATAAGTTCTTTCAATAGGTTTAAAGAGGCTATGATTGACAGTAACAACTTCACCATTATGGGGAAATTTCAAGCACTTGTGAATAGGAGAAGCAATAGCTTTCATGGAAGATAGCCAAGGATAGCCTAGCTTCACAGGAAATTGTTTGGATGATGGAATAATAGCAAAGCTCATATCAAGGGATTTGTTATGGACCTCAATAGGTAATGTAATAGAACCAATTGCAGGAGAAGAAAATGCATCAAATAATTTCACAACCACATTTGTTTCGTCATAGATCACTTGATTCAATTGCAAAGTAAAAAGAAATTCTTCACTAATGGCATTAACCATACAAGAAGGATCAATAAGCACTCCACGGCAAGGTGTATTCTTGACTTTTGCAACTATATATAAAGGACCATCAGGTGCCCTGATAGTTTCACTAGAATCAAAGGTGATGGAAGGTTCTTTAGTGATTTTCTGCTGCTCTACAAAGTTAATCACATTCGGAGCCATAGACACAAGATCATCAGGTGAGACAGATGAATCATTAGTATCAATCGCATTAGAGGTATGAGAAGGTAATGGATCAGTAAAAATCTAAAGATTTTGGTTAGGAGGAGCTACAGATGTGTTGCCTTTATCATTCACACCAGAAACAGAGATAGTATTATTATCAATCAAATCTTGAATTTTACCCTTTAAAGAAAAACATTTTTCAGTATCATGCCCAGGATGACGATGAAATTGACAAAAAGATTTGTTATCAAAATAGGGTGAATTAATCTTTGCAGGGTCTATTTGCCTTATAGGAGGAAGAGTAAGCACATTTTGTTCCAGTAACTTATTCATAATACTATGCAATGATTCATTCAAAGGAGTAAACTTTCTTTCTTTCTTGAAAAACTTAGAAATAGGAGGCACACCTGATGCTGCATTCACATTGTTGTTGATGATGTTTTCATTGAATTTAATGGACTCTCTGTTCGGTTTAAACTTCCCAAATGGTTGTTGACTACTATCACCCTTATCACTCGGAGCCATAGGATTTGCTTGTTCCATTTGACTCACAGTCAGTTGATAATTGTGAAGAGTTGCGCACAACTGTTGGAAAGAAGTAAACTCAGAAAATAGAAGTTTTTCTCTAATATCTTTTTGTAAATTAGAAATAAAGATTCTTTGAATATCATTGTCAGGTACTGGAAAAGAAATTTGAGCATACAAATGCTTATATCTACCAATGAAATCAGTCACTTTTTCTTTAACACCTTGTTTACAATGCATTAAATCAATCAAAGTAACTTTAGGACTTATATTGTTTTGAAATTGTTGAATAAAAGCATTTGCAAGTTGTTCGAAAGAAGTAATAGAATAAGAAGGCAACGAGCAATACCATTGTAGGGCTTTATCTCTTAATGTTCTAGTAAACAGTTTTGCAAGCAACCTTTGGTCATAAGCAAAGTCAGTACATATTGTTTGAAAGGTCTTAACATGTGTTAGAGGGTCACCCTTACCATTATAAAGCTCCAAATGCGGAATTTCAACATGTTTAGGGGGGATAGCTCGAACAATGTCAAGAGAAAGTGGGCTCGCAACATCAAATGTGGGCACACTAAACTTAGATTGATTCATAGAGGCAATTTGTTGTTGTAAAGAAGAGACAGTTTGTGCAAGATTGTTAATGGTCGCTTCAGTCGAAGAGTTCATATTAGACGTGTTAGATTGTGATGGAGGTGTTATGTTATTGAAAGAAGGTAGAGAGTAAGGTGGTGGGACACTATGATAGTTAGTCATAGGAGATGATTGGAAAGGAGGAACACTACAAGGAGGAATGGAATGATTAAACGAATTGCCCCCTTACGTCATGTTCATTTGTGGAGATGT
The DNA here is from genome assembly GCF_030272615.1 of Cryptomeria japonica. Taxonomy (NCBI): domain Eukaryota; kingdom Viridiplantae; phylum Streptophyta; class Pinopsida; order Cupressales; family Cupressaceae; genus Cryptomeria; species Cryptomeria japonica. The sequence continues at coordinate 19,960,161 of NC_081408.1, read as the reverse complement.
AATAGGGACACTCATTGAAGGAATGAATGAAGAAGTCGGATTGAATGAAGGAAGAGGGTTGATTGAAGAAGAAGGATTGCCCCCATGACTAGTGATCATAGGAGGAATGTCTTGTATTGAAGTAGTCATTATGTTTGATGTAAAAGTAGGTATACTAGCAATAGGAGTTGTCAAAGGAATAAAATGATTAACTTGAGTAGGAGGTTGTGTATAACCTAAGGTTTCGGCACAACTCTTCATAGGCATCACATTCGAATCCATAATGTCTACAATACCATGCAAAATATCAATTCCATTCTTATCACTTTGAACCATATGTTTTAGACCCTCAATTAATGAAAGAGCTTCGCTATCGGGGTATTCTTGAGACATTCATTGTCGAAAATCATCAAATTGGTTATCCAATTTCAAAAGTTGTTCTACAGAAACCTCATGGAGAGCTTCTTCATCATTAAGAGGATTAGAGGAATTACCCATGTCCTCGTTAAAAAGGTCATTCAAATTAGGTTCCATCTCCTCAGTAGTTAAACCTTGGAAAGACTTAATTCTAAGGCTTCGTCTAACGGGAATAGTGTAAGTAGGACTTATTGTTGTAAAACTCATGCACTAAAGAAAGAGAGAAGATTTTGAATTTTAGAGGTAACAAATTTCAATAAAACCAGCCAATCTCCTAGATTTAAGTTGTTAAATGCAATCGGGACAATCTCCCGAAATTTCAGAAAAAATGTCCGGGACCGTGGCAAACGGAGTGCACACAGTCCTCGCAACTTTTTTCAAAATTTTCAGGGATGAAAGTTATGATGATTTTAAAGCTAATCTGAAAAAATTCAGTGATTTTACGATCTGTAGATAGGCCAAATTAAAGTTGCAATCTCAAATTTGAACCCTACCAAGATTGTTGAAAAATGTAAACTTTGAATTTTGAAAAAGAGAGGGAAACTGAAATTTTGAATTTTATGATTTTAGAGGGAATACTAAAAGCAATGCAAGTTTTGAAATTTAAAAGTTGACTCAATTTCATGCAAAATTCAATTTTGAAAGTGGAAATCAAAGTTGTTGCAATTAAACACTTAATTTCAAAAGTCACAAACTGCAAAAATTTGAATAAAGTACTGAAATTTCAAATGAATGCTAACACACTTTTCAGATTTAGGACAGCAAGAAACACAATTTTGATATGAATTTTAATTTCAACAATTTTTGAATGATTAGAAGCCTCAATCCAAGCAATCGCTAGACCAACTTTGACTTTAATTTTGAAAGTGTTAGAATTGATAAAATCAGCCAAAATTCTGGATTTTAGCAAAAAAAATACAGTAAGGTCTAGCTCCCAAAATTTCAGAAAAAATGTCGGGGATGATGGTGCTCGGGGTGCACACGGTCGTCGCAACTTTTTTCCAAATTTTCAGGGATGAAAGATATTGTGATTTTGTTGCAGAATCCAAAGTTACAACCGATTTGGAGGTGTTTTGATCAGTGAAATTATCAGTCAAAGGTTGAATCAAGAAGGTTTTAAAAATTAGGGTTTTGACATTTAACCACTTAATTTTCAGAATTAAAGCACAAATATGAATTGACAATTTGCAATAGAAGGGTAGATCTGAAACAAGCATTAACAATTAAACATTTCACAAGTTCAAAAAAAAGAAAATTTTAGGGTTTTTATGCAATCAACCTCTAAAATTTGCAAAAGATCAAAACATGGAAATATAATTAAGGAAGCAAATTTTTCAAATCTAACTATGAATAATCAGAATGAGGATGTTCACGTCGGGTTCACCAAAATGTAAAGCGGAAAAATCGAACCCTAGTTGTTCTCCCCTCCCCAACTCCAAGGAGAGAGAAGGGAGAGTCACTAGGGTTGATGGTTTTCACTTAGGGGAGACTTTACATTCAAAAGAGGGGTTGAAACCCACAAGATCCAATCCCACGCAATGCAAGATTGGAATCTAAATGAGTTTCAAGGGTTAAGACATCAAGGATACCCTCTTTTGTAAAGAATGTAGATAGAAAGATTGAATTAGGAATGCATGTAAAGTAGGAAAGATTCGTTTATAAACAGAGATAGGGATACGGGATGAAGCTGCAGACCTGGAATTAATAGTAAAATGTCAAGGTGGTGCTGTTCTGCAAATTTGAGTGAAAGTCGACGGGACGATGGCGCCCGACGTGCACACGGTCCTCCGAAAAATCCATGAAACGAAGGTGGATCTGTTCGTCTCTGCACAAGGATTCCAGATCTTCAATTACAACCGCATACCTACAACCTACACACAGAAAAGAGAGGACGATTGGGGGGTTAGGGATTAGGGGTTTGCCTTTAGGTCAAACCCCGGTTTTGGAATTAACCAAGAAATGAGAATGTTGTAAGTGTAAATGTTTGTGATGTAAACAAGTACTGATACCTTGTTGTAAGAATGTTTGTATTCTTACATGCGAAGGTGTAATGTATGTAGTATGTTGTATGTGATCTCCTCTTCAATGGTTGAATCCTTGTCTTGAATGCAACACCTAGCCTTGAATGGAGACTTAGAATGCTCAATTGCTTGAAGGAATGTTTGAATGCTTGAATGTTTTAATGTTTGAATATCGCTTCCACCTTTTGCGCACATATATCCTTCCTCTTTCCTACCTCCTCAAATGGGAGAGGAAATGTAGTTTATATACTTGTCAATTAGGGTTGATAGACTGATTTTTCCGACCTTGGGCCGACATAGCAACCGTATTTTCCAATTTGCAAACTTAAAGACCCGATGCCCAAAAGAGACCAGGCCCAAAATAGGGCCAGGGACCGGGGCGCTGGGCGCCATGGTCCTGGGGGACCAGGGCGCTGGGCGCCCTAGTCCTGAAGGACCAGGGCACTGGGCACCATGGTCCCACCTCCAGGGACAGCGGGGTGCAAGGAGGATCAGCCCAAGGTGCTGAAAAATGCAGTTTTTGATGTTATGAACAAGTTTCGGGGTCTCCATTCAGGTTCTGTGTTGCCTCGCCATCGTGAAGACCCAAATGCAGTCAAAATTGCAAGTGTCACAATTTTAGGATGCTACAGTTACATAAACAGAGATGAGTATACCGGAAAGTTTGATCCTAAGAGTGATGAAGGAACTTTCCTTAGTTATTAAACTAAGAGAAAAGCATTCAAATGCTTTAACAAAAGAACCAAGAAGATTGTGGAAAGTGTCAATGTAAAAGTTGATGAGTATTCTGATAAATCTAATGATACCAACAAGTCTGATGCAGTAGATGAACATAAGATAGAGATCATTTAACTGGAAGTTCAAAATGATGCAGAGCATAACAGTGTAGAGGATATTGGTCAACCGGTAGAAGATTGAGATGAAGAAGAAGAACAAGAAGAGACTTCTATACCAGAACCGGTTATACCTAGGTATGTAAAGTTAAATCACTCTATAGATCAGATTATTGGAGACAAGAATGTTGGAGTACAAACAAGAAGAAATATCAGAGAAAGTGCTTGTTTGATTTCCACAATTGAACGGAAGATAGTGAGAGAAGCCCTCAAGGATGATGATTGGATAAAGGCTATGAATGAAGAGCTTCATCAAATAGAGAAGAACAACACTTGGTCACTTGTCCTCAGACCAGCTGATAAAAATGTGATTGGTACTGAGTGGGTGTTTAGAAACAAACTAAATGAAGATGATGAAGTGATTAGTGTGTAGGAGAAAAAGTGACACTAAGCAAACATGCCCTAATTTCACTTTCAATCACACACTTGTGGAATACGAAAGAGCCTAGAGGTATCACACAATTGGCTACTTCTTTTTGTGGAAGAGAGAGCCACGGGCTACCTATTAGGATTTCTATTCCTTTGTTGCAAATGATAGATAGAATGATGCAAGTTCAATTCCTAATCCCAAAGTGCAAGTATGAACTAATAACAAGATTGCAGAATTGAACTTGAACAATGGAAAGCTGTAAACACAAGGACAAGGCAAGAATGCAAATGCATACCCGGAGTCAAAATCTGAGTGAAAATGTTCAGGACGGGGGCGCAGGCGCCACTGTCCTGATTCTGCTCCTGAAATTGTTGTTTTGCAACCTGAAAAGCTGTCAGAAAAATGTTGAAACTTGCTGTCTGACAGAAGGACCAGGGCGCCCAGCGCCCCTGTCCTAGCAGGACCAGAGCGCCCCATGCCCCTGTCCTGGTCTTTTTCTCTGCAATTTGGTGTGTAGCTCAGTTTCCGTCTGCTTCCGTCGGATCTACAACTTGCGGCGTCGTTCGAATCCCAAAACCTGCACTTATATCTGAAAAGGTATGGTGGGCGGCTATATAGGGTTTTGCCTTAGTCAAACCCCCGCTTTGGTGATTTCCACCTCCACGAATAGCCAAGTTGTATTGTAAAAGTAGTGTGTGTGCAGACCTTGTGTGTGTGCAAGATCCTAAAATGCAAGTAAGCAAACTAGAGCAACCTAGAAAGTAAACCCTAATTGCTTGTAAATGATAATGTAAGTGCTCCAAATCAAGATGCAAAGTGATCTAAAGCATGAATACAAATGATATAATGAGGCTTATGCAAAGACATGAAAACAACATGAAATCATACCCAACCCCAAGGGAGGGGTACAAGCCAATCTTCAGTCGGTGATCCCCTATTGCTCTTCAATGTCTTCAAAGCCCTAAATGGATGAATGAAATTGATGAATTCTTGATGGATGGATGTTGAATTTTGTTGAAGTCTTCAAAGATCTGCTCTTTCACTGCATAGAAGGCCCTTGAAACCAAAATTCGTTTTCCTCTCAAATGAAGAAAGAGAGCTCTTATATATGAAACCCTAGGTCTTAATTTCAACTTTAGGCCGACTTAGAGATTGAATCTCCCGCCAATTTCTTGGGGTTAAGATTTATTTTATGATTGGATTACGCTCCTAAAATTTTGGGAAAAATGTCCGGGACCATGTGCACTCCGGGTGCCATGGTCCCGACAACTTTTCACCAAATTTTCAGGGCCGTCGGATATGATGATTTTAGAGCGAATCCCGAAGTTACAGCTGATTTCGAGATGTTTTGACCCCCGAAATCAAGCCCCCAAGTTCAAAATAGGACCTAATTAGGGTTTTTGATTAAATGATGTATTGAAGGAATAAAATGAAAGGGGCACACTTTAATGAAAGGGCCCAACTTTATGATGTGGATGATGATGAAATAGAACCTTAGACTTAATTAAATTAATTAATTAAGTGCTAAAGGGGAAATGCAATGCAAAATGCAAAATGCGCCAAGGCGGGTGCTAAACTAGGTGTGAAATTGTACCACCCTAGCAAGTGCATACAATTTACAACGCTACAATTAGGAACAAGGCTAGACTAGTTTGCAAAGGATATGCACAAGAACAAGGTGAGTATTATGGAGAAACCATTGCACTAGTTTCTAGACTTGAAGGATTTAGAATTCTACTTGCATTTGCTGCATTTAAGAGATTCAAATTTTACCACATGAATTTTAAGTCTATATTTTTTAACGGAATTCTAGAAGAAGAAGTTTACATAGAACAACCGAATGGGTTTGCATTGACTGAAGACAAGGACATGATGTGAAAACTACATAAAACTTTATATGAATTAAAGCAATCTTAGAGGGAATGGTTTGAAAGACTCCATTCACACCTGATAAAGATTGGATTTCAGAGAACCAATGAGCACAACAATATTTACTTGAAGACTCAAGGAGACAAGATGTTGATTGCAAAAGTATTTGTAGATGATATCACATTTGGAGGAGATGATGACATGAGTTTATCTTTTGCAGAAGAAATGAACAAGGAATTTGAAATGTCTTTGATAGGAAAAATCAAATTTTTCATTGGTTTGCAGGTCCAACAGATGAAAGGAGTGTAAGGAAGTTAAGTAGCGGAAACAACTTCCTACACTAACCTTGAGAGGAGGGTAATGCAAAACTTTTTCAGATCATTACAACAGTTACAGAAAATAGAAATAGATATAATAGCATTCATACCACAACACAATGATTTACGTGGGGAAAACCCTTTCGGGAGAAAAACCCCACCCTCCAAAAGCAGCTCAATATTTTATTCAGCAATCAAAAACAGATTACAAAATACTTGCAGAGCAAGCTCTTCGCAGGAGTAGCACTAATCAGAGATTCAGAGGCAACTCAATAGCCATAAGACTCTTACACACAACCTCTATCTCACACACCTCATAAATAGGAGATACAATACAAGAAACCATCAAACGGTATTACAAAACCATGGGCTAAAACCACCCAATAAGGTGTAGCCGACCTTATCTCCCTTCTATGACATGTTAAAGCACACATCAACACGTGTCGCTCCCTTTTACAGCTCATTTATGTATCCGATACAAATTATTTTTCCTATTTCAGGAGTACAAACTTCCGGAGGCCATAACTTGAGAACCGGGTGTCCGATTGACGAACCGTTTGAAGCGCCGGAAAGCTCGCGAAGTGCTCTATCACCTTGTAACCCGCTTCGCCGGTTACAGCCACTTTTCAGGGCATTTCAGAGCCTCTAAAGTCCCCAAAATTAAGTTTAAACATTTTATTGCACCCCTCCAAGATGAAAACTTTAATATCTTCAAAACTAGCTGTGACCTTGCGACGCAACTTTACCGAAATGCTTATCTAACCAACCAGAAGCTTCAGGGAGAGTTTCGCACCATTTCATGCTCAAATGAAAACTTACTATAAATAGTAACCTCACATAAATGCAAGGTTGAGACACCATTTTTCCCAACAAATCTCCCACTTGTCGAACACCTTGCATGAGCGGAAGGGAATGTCAACACAATGAATCAATTGCTAGGGGCCATAAGGCCCATAGACTCTGAACACCATCTGAACTTCTCTGTGCTCACAGCCTTAGTTAAAGCATCTGCAACATTCATCAAAGTTTCCACCTTAACCAGCTTCACCCTACCATCTTCGACCATATCTCTAACAAAATGATACTGAACATCAATATGTTTGGTCCGGGCATGAAATGTCGGGTTCTTAGCTAGGCTAATTGCACTCTGACTGTCACAGTAAATTGTCACTGTACCTTGTTTTATTCCAATATCTGAACACAGTCTCTTAAGCCAAATGGCCTCTTTACAAGCATGAGTAGCTGCCATATACTCTGCTTCAGTAGTGGATAGAGCAACCACAGCCTGTCACTTACTCATCCAACTAATTGCACCACCAAACAAAGTAAACACATAAGCACTGGTGGATCTTCTTCTATCAATATCACCTGCCCAATCTGAATCCACATAACCATGGATATCAAGGGAAGTCATGTCTCCAACTGAATTACCATGATAACACAAAGAATACTCTGAAGTACCCTTCAAATATCTGAAGACTCTTTTGACTGCATCCCAATGAACTCTACCAGGATTAGACATATATCTAGAAAGTACTCCCATTGCTTGGGCAATGTCTGGTCTAGTACAGACCATAGCATACATCAAGCTTCCAACCGCACTCTGGTAAGGCACTCTGCTCATGTCTTCCATCTCCAATGGGGATGTAGGACAATCTGAAATGGATAGTTTCATTCCAACTGTAAAAGGAACACTCAATGGTCTACAATTCTGCATGTTGAACCTCTGTAACACTGAATTCACATACTTACTCTGGCCTAGCCATAGCTTTCTGTTCACCCTATCTCTTCTAATTTCCATCCCAAGAATGTGCTTTGCTGCACCAAGATCTTTCATTTCAAATTTAGCAGCGAGCTGAGACTTCAGTTCTGAAATCATACCTTTCCCTTTACCAATGAATAACATATCATCAACATACAATGCAATGAATAAGAAATGATCACCATAAGATTTATAATAAACACAGTGATCTGATTTAGAACGTTCAAATCCCAAACTCAACACATATGTATCAAATTTCTGGTACCACATCCTAGGACTTTATTTGAGGCCATACAAAGATTTCTTCAATTTACAGACCAAATTACTTTTGCCTTTCACCACATAGTGCTCCGGCTGTGTCATATAAATATCTTCCTCCAAATCACCATGAAGGAAAGCAGTTTTCACATCCATTTGCTCAACCTCTAAATCATAAGCAGTAGCAATAGAAAGCAAAAATCTAATGGACGTCATTTTTGCAACAGGAGAAAATATCTCACCGTAATCAACACCCTCAACCTGAGAGTAGCCTTTTGCAACCAACCTTGCTTTATACTTCTCAATGCTTCCATCTAAACCAATCTTTTTCTTGAACACCCATTTACAACCAACAGGTTTTCGTCCTTCAGGCAATGGTACAAGATCCCATGTATCATTCTTTTTCAAAGCTGCCATTTCTTCCTCCATAGCAATCTTCCAGGATTCTGCATCATTCATACCTAATGCCTCTTCTACAGATTTCGGTTCATCCACACTAGTATTCAAAGCAAAAATACATCTCCAATCATCAGGTGAATACCTTTCAGGTGGTTGTCTATGTCTTGTAGACCTTCGAACAAGCTGAGTTGGAGGTTCTTCCTCTTCTTCTGAAGATTCAGAGCTAGACGAGCTCTCCTCAAATTCTTGCCTATCTAGGGGTCTCGATTCAACTCTTTCAGGTGTAGAAGGAAGTTGAATCACATCTTCCTTTTTAGTCTGTTCTGGCTGCAGTGTAACAGAAGGAGACTTAATTTCTCTAAAAATAACACTTCTACTGTGAATTACCTTTTGTGCAACAGGGTCCCAAAGCTTGTATCCTTTCACACCATAACTATACCCGATGAAGATACATTTCACAGCCTTGTTCTCCAACTTTGTTCGCTTCTCCTTTGGCACATGTGCATATGCCTCACAACCAAAAACTCTAAGATTTCTCAATGAAGGCTTGTGACTTGACCATGCTTCCATAGGCGTTTTATCAACAAGAGCTGATGTAGGAGACCTGTTAATTAGGTAGCAAGCAGTGGCAACAGCTTCAGCCCAAAACTTTTGTTCGAGACCAGCACCACTCAACATACTCCTAGCCTTCTCCATCAGTGTCCTATTCATTCTTTCTGCAACTCCATTCTGCTGTGGAGAATACGGAGTTGTCTTATGCCTGTTAATTCCACAGTCTTTACAGAATCTATCAAAATCATTAGAGCAAAACTCACCGCCATTATCAGTTCTCAAACATTTTATTTTCTTTCCAGTCTGCAACTCAACCATTGCTTTAAATTCTTTAAAACGACTAAAAACTTCAGATTTACTCTTTAGAAAATATACCCATGTCCTTCTACTAAAATCATCAATAAATGAAACATAATATGTGGATTTTCCAATCGAAGAGACATCTACTGGACCAAACACATCAGAATGGATAAGATCCAAAACACCACAAGTTTTATGAGAACTCGAGTAAAACTGAACGCGGTTTTGTTTTCCATAAATGCAATGCTCACAGAAATCAAAGTCAAGATTACAATCATTCAAACCTTCAACAAGATTTTTATTTTTCAAGGTCCTTAGACCCTTTTCTCCAATGTGGCCAAGTCTCTGGTGCCATAACATAGTCTTCTCTGCAGGTAACTTTTCTTCAGACGAAAGAGCACCCTTAGGTACCCAAAAACCATTTCCATCTGCTGAAGGTGAAACCTTCAAATCTTCTAGTGAAGTATCCGCAAATTTTCTTTTTACAGAAGTGCTATTACATTCAACAGTGTATGCTTCAAGCTTATACAAAGTGCCAAACCTGACACCTCTAGCAACTACCATAGCACCCTTAATCATCTTACATCCTGCTTCAGAAAAGACTACCTGCACACCTGCATCTATCAGTTTGCTCACAGATAACAGGTTTCGTTTTAATCCAGGGATATGCAGCACACCATTAATCCTTTTTATTCTACCATCAGAAAACCTGATTCTAACTTTACCTCGACCAACAATGTCTAGTTGTGAATCATCACCCAAGTACACCTTACCTCCATTAAATCCTTCATATTCAGAAAACCAATCTCTATTGGAAGTCATATGAAAAGATGCACCTGAGTCAATTAGCCAGGCATCATTACCTGCATGAGTCGCCAAAGCCGCAATAAATGCATCGCCATCTTCCTTGTCGGACTCAGAATCAGAATCGAACTTTTTCTTTTTCTTCTTCTTTTCTTCTTTGCAGTCCTTACGGATGTGACCCGGTTTACCACAATTCCAGCAAATGACTTTGGACTTTCCAGGAGATTTCGATCTCCCTTTGGATTTGGACTTGCCGTGCTTCTCATTCTTCTTGCCTTTCTCCATAAGTCTTCCATGAACGGTTAGGGCTTCCTTTGAACTGATGGATACCTTCCTTCGCATCTCTTCACCGAGTAGGGCACCCACCACGTCTTCAGATTTCAAAACAACAGAAGTACTATCGATAGCCATAACAAGAGAATCCCACGAATCAGGCAAAGAACAAAGCAAGATCTGACATTTCTCCTCCTCATCCATCTTAACACCGATGGATACTAATTGAGCCACAATCATATTGAATGCTTCTAGGTGGTCTGCAATTCGTCCACCCTCTTCCATCTTCAAGGAATACAATTTCTTTCTTAAGAAAATTTGATTTAATAAAGATTTCACTTGATACATCTCACCAAGCTTAGTCCATAGCTTCTTTGCAGAGTTTTCTTCATGGACATTGATTAGAACAGAGTCTGCCAGGCACAGTCTGATTAGACCCTTGGCTTTTTGGTCCATAACATCATACTGAGCTGCTGCAGTAGGATCTGAGGGTCTTTGGACATTCGCATCAACAGCATCCCAAAGATCTCGATCTATTAGCAGATCTTCCATCTTCAGCTTCCACATCTCAAAATTACTTCCATTAAATTTCTCCACCTCTATTCTCCCTGACGAACTCGCCATCTGAAAATTCCTGCAACAAGATCAAAAAGTGTCTTCTGCACAAGCTCCCACTCAAATCTGGATTAGTTCAAAAAACCCAACTGCCCACAATTGAAACCAAAGGTGATCAGGCTCTGATACCACTTGTAAGGAAGTTAAGTAGCGGAAACAACTTCCTACACTAACCTTGAGAGGAGGGTAATGCAAAACTTTTTCAGATCATTACAATAGTTACAGAAAATAGAAATAGATATAATAGCATTCATACCACAACACAATGATTTACGTGGGGAAAACCCTTTCGGGAGAAAAACCCCACCCTCCAAAAGCAGCTCAATATTTTATTCAGCAATCAAAAACAGATTACAAAATACTTGCAGAGCAAGCTCTTCGCAGGAGTAGCACTAATCAGAGATTCAGAGGCAACTCAAAGCCATAAGACTCTTACACACAACCTCTATCTCACACACCTCATAAATAGGAGATACAATACAAGAAACCATCAAACGGTATTACAAAACCATGGGCTAAAACCACCCAATAAGGTGTAGCCGACCTTATCTCCCTTCTATGACATGTTAAAGCACACATCAACACGTGTCGCTCCCTTTTACAGCTCATTTATGTATCCGATACAAATTATTTTTCCTATTTCAGGAGTACAAACTTCCGGAGGCCATAACTTGAGAACCGGGTGTCCGATTGACGAACCGTTTGAAGCGCCGGAAATCTCGCAAAGTGCTCTATCACCTTGTAACCCGCTTCGCCAGTTACGGCCACTTTTCAGGGCGTTTTGGAGCCTCTAAAGTCCCCAAAATTAAGTTTAAACATTTTATTGCACCCCTCCAAGATGAAAACTTTAATATCTTCAAAACTAGCTGTGACCTTGCGACGCAACTTTACCGAAATGCTTATCTAACCAACCAGAAGCTTCAGGGAGAGTTTCGCACCATTTCGTGCTCAAATGAAAACTTACTATAAATAGTAACCTCACATAAATGCAAGGTTGAGACACCATTTTTCCCAACAAGGAGGCATCTTTATCAGTCAATCAAAGTATGTGAAGGAGGTATTGAAAACCTTTGGAATGGAAGACTGTAAACTAGTTGGAACCCCTTGCAGATTATCAAAGGAAGATGATTCTAATCCGGTGGATGAATCTGAGTATAGATCTATGATTGGGAAACTACACTATGTTGTTCATAGCAAACCGGACATTGCTCATGTAGTTGGTATAGTGGCAAGATTTCAAAAACGTCCTAAAGAGACTCATATGGTAGCAGTGAAGAGAATATTCAGATATCTTAAAGGAACTATTGATTATGAATTATGGTATACATACAAAGGCAACTTCCCTTTGAAGGTGTTCACAGATGTTGATTAGGTATGTTCACAGATGTTGATTAGGTAGGTAATGTAGATGACCGGAAGAGCACAACCAATGGAGCATTCTTTCTTGGAGGGAGACTGGTATCCTGGACTAGTAAGAAAACAAAGTTGTATTTCTCAATCTATAGTAGAAGCAGAGTATGTGGTTGCATCTATGAACTATGCTTAAGCAATATGGATAAGACATATATTAGAAGAATTCAAGGAGACAATGATAGAACCGGTGATCATATATTTTGATAACACAAGTGAAATAAGTATTTCAAAGAAGTCGGTATTTTATGCTAGAACAAAGCATATTGAACTGAAGTATCCTTTTCTGAGAGAGAGAGTGCAGGAAAAGAAAGATGGGATGGATCATGTGTCAAGTAAAGAGCAGTTAGCAGACATATTCACTAAGCCATTGCCTAAGGCTACCTTTCAATATCTCAGAGGCAAGATAGGGGTTATACCCCTACTGAAGGTCAACTAAGATGTTGTTGTAGCATCAATCCAATGGACTAATTGAAGACCTTTCACTGTGGATTGATGAGAAGTGGGCTACTCCTCAGGGGGAGCAGCAGACATGAAGGAAACATAGCAGTAGTAGATAAATTTGACACTTTGCACCTTTGGCATTGTTGTCAAAGGGGAGAAGAAAAGTGAAGAGGAGAAGAGCAGTAATGATCAAGTACAATAGTCATAACAATTAGTGTTTTGCATGATGAGATTTTGGTGAAGCTTTTGGTATCGCTATTTTGGTGTTGCCATCAATCCCAAAGGGGGAGATTATTGGAATATTGTTGGCATAACTGATAAAGAAAATGATGGTGAGATTATTTGCATATGGAGATGATGACAAGATGAGAAGATGATCGGTAATGTTATTGTTGGCATAATTGGTAAAGTTGATGGAGTTTGTTGGCTAGATGATGATGATATAGTTGTAAGTTGTTTGATGACTTCATTTGTGTTGTCATTGATGGAAACCATGTTTGTTGATTCATCTAAGTCATCTAGGCCTACGGATAAAGCCTAACCGATAGAAGAATGTGTTAGACAACAAAACTACTAAGTTATTGTAAACCGGTAAACAGGAACAGAACGATGATCAAGACACTGGTATGGACTATTAGTGAAGAGAGATGTTGCCGTTTGGAACATATGTTTATGAAATTGGCATGAGTCTTTGATTGAAACCGCATCAACAGATTCAAAGTATTGAGTGAGTTATGATTGACTGCCATGAACTGTGTGAGGATGAATGAATATCGGTAACGGATCTTTAACCAGTAATGATTTATGGTTTGGTAGTGGATCTTATCATTTTCATAAGTTAGTGATGAAATCACAAAATTCATGTGTAATGATAAGATGGTGTTTGAGCACGTACAAGGATCAGATTTCTTGGGAAACAGTAAAGTGCTTAGGAGAATGTGACAAGGGTTTGATTTCTTATCAAATCGATGTGTAGTGATGTGCAGTAATCATTCAACAGTGGAAATTATCTAGAAATTTGTTGCAATGATCTATAATGTATTTTGGCGGAATGCTTTGCTATGTTAAATTTAAATTCATTATATTTTGAATGTAGTTAGGGTTATGTAACCGACCTAGTTGAAAAGTGTATTTAGGTCAAGTTGGAGAAGAGATTTTGTGTCGGTGATTTGAGAAGAAGAGTGTGCAAAACCAAATTGAAGAGTTTGCATTTGTGTAGCAAAGATTAAGATAAAAAGGATTTGTACTAGCAAGCAAGGAAGTGTTGTGATTAGATCATTTTCCCTGTTGTTCCCTAACAGTTACAGCAATTTGAAATCCCTTAACTGGGTAGATCCTAACAGGTCTTATTTGTAAATCCCTTCACCGAGTGGCTCATTAACTTGAGTTTAAAATCCTCTAGCAAGGTTACTCCTAACAGGGTAGAGCTCCTAATAGGGCTAAGGTAAAATCCCTTCACCAGGGGACTCCTAACAAGGTCTGCTCTTAACCGGGCATATTGTAAAGCTCCTAACCTAGCTAGGGGCGCATTTTGAAAGTGCAAATATTTTGTGGGTGCTAATTCTCACCATGGTTTTTCCCATTTAGGTTTCCACATGAAAAATATGTGTGTTCATGTGGAGGTTACATTATTGATGTGTGCATTTGATATCTTTACTTTGGTTGCATAATGATGAACACTTAAATGAATGGTTTGGTAAGTCTGCTTAAGGATATTGTTTTAGTTGTTATTGATACTATTTTTAAAGTATTGCAGAATTGTTTTGACTACTAATTCAACCACCCCCCCCCCTCTCAGTAGTTACTGGATCCTCATAATAACATGCAAATCTTTGTATGTCACCTTTTCTTTCTGGTAGGGCAGATCTTTTGCCTTTTAAGAATTTTATGTAACAAAGATTATCTCTTTTAAATACTTTCAATTTGAGAACATATCATGGGTACAATTTTTATACACCCCTATTTTGTGAAAATGCCAATCAACCCTTCCCATTCTATCGGCATGAACAAACTATGACTGCTCCTAGTTTTAGCCCAAATAATACTTTTTCTCTAGCAGCAAGTGGGCATTTCCCTAATGCTTACCACCCACCCACCCCTTCTCTACCTTTCTCTACCTCTTGATCATCCTCAAATGGGTGAGTTGACCCTTTTTGTAGAATCCACTATGGCCGAAATGGTAAATATGATGCAGGACTACATAAGGCAGCTTGAAGAAATCAAGTAACAACTTTGGGAGCAAAAGCAGGAGGAGGCATTATACCAACAACAACAAAAACCGGAGCTTGCTTACAAAGCTCAATTACATCAACAACAAGAGTTGGAAGCCCAACAAAAACATGAGGCCTTTCTTGCAGATCAGCTTGCTTTTGCAAGGGAGGAGGAAATCAAGCAGTTGGCATCCCTAGAGGTCAAAATCATGCAGGCAGAAGCATTTTCTCCTTTCCCCCCTAAAATAAGATTTCCAAGTTTCAAACAGGGGATCCCTCCTAGATCTTTTGAGGAGCATGTCCTTGAGAAGATCCACCCTTACAATGAGCCTATTCAGGAGAGCTCTAATTTCAATGTCTCAAGTTTTATGGGAATGTCATTTATTGATGTGCAGGAGCCTATTTTTCAAGTCCCTTAGTGGTCATGCCTTGTTGAGGTCCGCCTTTGCAAGGATGGAAATGTTGTTTGGAGGTAAAATGGAACTCATCCTCCCCACATATATACCAAGTGGCCTGTTGCTAATGAGGATGAAATTGAGGAGTCTGAGATGTTGATGGAGGATTTTGTGGTGGAGCCTGAGGTGCTAGAGGAACAAAAAGAAGACAACTTGCAGCATTTGGACACCAAGAAAGAAGAATGCAACAAGGAGGAAGCTTTGATTAGTTTTGATCATCTTCCCTCCATTGAGGATGAAGGAGCTCTTCCTTCATCTAAGCCAGTGGTGTATTCTCTGCAGGAGGGGCCTACACTTGAAGAGGTTAGTCCTAGTGACTGTGGGATATTGGGAGAAATCAGTTTTGCTCCCACTTCCATTTTTTCAGTCCCTCAAGAGAGCTACAACAATGCCCAAGTCAATCCCCTATGTTTTAAAAGTGAGGAGGAGTTGAAGGAGGACTCTTTTTCGGATGACTTGAAAGGTTTTTGTTCAGGTTTGAACACTTTGTTGCCTTGTCCTATGTAGGTCCAGGATAAATCAAATGAGGGCTTTCAGCGTTTGGAAATTCAAGATGATGACTTACATGAGGTGGTTGTCCAAGGTGAACAAGAACAGAAATCAAAGATGATTGAGAGAGAAAGTTTTCTTTTCTTTAATTTTGATGATGAGGTTTGAGGTAGAACATGTGGCAGATGTTAAGTTTGGTCTTGACCTTGATCTCCATATATTCTCAAATATAATTGACACTTTTTGTGCCACCCTCAATGAAGTTGAGTTCATCCCCCTAAGAGGGGGGCAATTTGGTTAGCATGATCAGCTTGTGATGGTGGAGGCAGTTGAGCAAGAGCAGGCTAGTAGGGAGAGATCAACCTTTAGCATATCAAGGCTACCCAATTAGATATCTCTCCATGATTAGGGCCAAGGAGGAAGTTGCAGAGCCACATACCCAGGTCCTAAGTGTATCTCAGACCAGCGATGTGTCTGATCAACAAATTGGGGTATGTATTTTTTATTTCTAAGTTGCAAGGTTTCTTGCAAATATTCATGGTTCTACCTTCACTTTTCCAGCTCTGTATTTTGTTACAAAGCCATGTAAATCACCCCTCCTTGTTTAGGGAGGAAAGCTACTTTAACCAATCTGTAAATGGTTTTGTTTAGCAGCTTCAGGTTGATTGGCTAGAGTAGGGTAGTGTGGGATTTATTTTCCTCCAAGTGCTTTGCTACATTGTATTTCATTTTCAGTTTTTCTTCCAAGAAATGCTCGAGCATAGTCTGCTATTTCAATGTTGGAGAAAATTTGATGTAATCCGGGTTGTAGGGGCAGAGATTATCTTTTTACTTCAGCCTTTGATTCTATGCCCAATGGACTTTATAAGGCTATTGATTAATGCACCAAGTAGGCTTTCCATCCCCTTTAAGTTGCTAGGAACATTGGCAAATTTTGTGCCAACCTTAACAGGGAGAAAAGAAAAAGGGTTTCGTGGGATAGCAAGATAAGAAAAGTGAAAGGCGGGTGGGATTTTCCCTTATCCCGTGGAGTAAAACATATGCACAAAGGGTCTTGTGGGATAGCGGAATAAGAAAATTCTAAGGAAGGTGCTTCCCCACTATCCCACGAGGTTAGAAACACAACAACAGCGATGGGGCCCTTACATCCTTTTCGGGCTCCAATTCTACTTCTGAGTTGACTAGGTCGGTTGGTCAACTCACTTATTTTCCACCGGCTAGAGGGTTCCTTGTCGTTCGTAGGTCGGTTCCCCTTTTTCCCCCTATCGGTCATTGGTGGTTCCCTCTTAGGTTAAGGGCCCCCACTACCCCATAGGCTTTTATAATTTCATCAAATGATGTTGCGGGATAGCGGGATGGTGATCTGGTCTCTCCCCACCACCCTGCATAGGCAAAAGAGAAGGGCATATGATGTAGCAGGATAGCAGGGGAACATAGAGACTCAGTCTCTCCTCACTACCCCATGAAGGAAAATAACGGTAGAAAGTGCCTTGCGAGGTAACATGTTTTGTGAAGTGGTTTAGCTTCCCCACTATCTTGTAGTGCAAAGATGATAGATCAAATGGCCTTGCGGCGTAAACGAATAGAATGAAATATGCTTCCCCGCTATCTTGCAAGGATTTTTTGGGAAGCATTTGGGCCTCGTGGGATAAAAAACGATAAGCGGGTAGTGTCCTCGCTATTTCATAAGGAATTTCTTGGGAGGCAAAGCGGCTTGTGGAGTAAGAAATCACAAGGGGGAGGGTGTTCCCCGCTATCCCATTTGGTCGCCCAGGGCAACTCAATGGTTAGACACAGCCAGGGAAGCGTGAACCTGGGGTGCCACGTTAGGCGATTGTGGTTGTTGGATCTTCATAAACGCCCGATCTGACGACCATGTTTTAATCATAGATTGGGCTTGTTGGATTCCTATGTGGAAAGATCTCGCGCGTCCATCTTCACATGAATATCTTAGATTGACGGTGGACATTTGAATTTTTGGTGGTCAATAATTTTTTAATGCTCTGCAGGGAGTGGTTGTTGACCCGATGGTCGAGGACGTTCTTTGCTCAATCGGTGCCCGATTTTGGACCCGATCTCACTCCAACCACCGGATTTTCTCAGCATAACTCCAAATTGGACCCTACAGGCCGATTTCAGACGAAACCCATGCCTCTTCAATATAGATTGATTATTTTTTATGCCTACAGATGCCATCCAATGCGTCTGTGTAGAGATTTTCCTCCTTCTGTGCAGGAATTTTATTTCTTCAGAGATAGAGGATGCCTTTAGAGACCAGATTCACCATGCCATCAAATATGTCGATCTAATCTCTCTCTCCTTTGATATTTTTTTAACCTAACCCAGGTGGGGTTAGGGTTTTCTCAAATGAAATCATCTGAGTTATGCCTAGTCTATAAAGAAAAAATTGTAACATATTGTTCGGATCTTCTCTCTCCTTTTTCTTCTGCAGAAAGTTTATGTCTCTCTGCACTTGTTAAAAATTGCCTTGCCTTCTCATCAATGGAATTTACTCGTTTTCTTGATTTTAGTTCTTATAATGTGTGTATTTCTCTTACCTCATTGTTTGAATACATTCTTGTTTGTTTTCCTTCACTATAGGTGTTTGTGTTGATCCCCTATAGGTGTTTGTGTTGATCCCCTCTGTGAATGTTGATTGTGAACTAAGCCCAATTTCTCTCTTCATTTCATAGAACTCCAACCTTCACTCGAACTTAGGTGGATAATTAGGGTAGAAATCTATGCATGTCTTGGGTGGTTCCATTTGATGTTTTATGCAGTCATAGGTAGGGGAGATCATCATTTTAGTTTGGGTGCAAACCCTTTTCGCTTCTTTCATGCATTCCCTTCTCTCTCTCCATTTTCCTGAGAATCAATAGATTAGTTTTACCAAGTGTTGGGTTGGTCCAACACTCTACATTTCAGATTAAAGAGGAAGTCGGCCTTCTCTAGAGATTCAACCTCACAACAACGCAAGGTCCCAAACTTGAGAGGTTGTTTCCATGTTTCACAAGTTTGGTGATCAATCCTTGCAAACTTTTGTGACAACAATTACTTTTTCTTTTGCCTTGTAGAACACAAACATTGAAAGAGGTCTAGGAGAAACAAGTAGTATGGCCATTTTGGAAGACAAAATAGAAGAGCGAAAAAAGGAAAAGGTTGGTTCAAATCTATTTTTAGATGATCAGTTAAATTTAGAGAAAAATGTGATGGAGGTTGTAGAAGAGATTCTAGATGTGTCTAGAGAAGGAAAGGAGAAACAAAGGAAGCTAAGGAAGAAAAGATAAAAAAAATCAGACGAGAAGAAAGAAGAAAGAAAATTCAGTTCAAAAAAGGTGATTTCAATTAAGGAGAAGGAGAAGATAATTAGAAGAATGTCAATTGGAGATTCTTCCAGGCTATCTAGAGATTTTGAAACTGAACTATTACAGTTGCAAATGACATTTGAACCTATTGTCACATCAAAGGTTTTGCAGGTTTTGGTAACACAAGGTAAGTTGGGTTTGGACAAGCTATCACCCTTTCTTATGCTATATTTGAGTGATGTTATACACCATACAGATAGTAAGAAGTACATTAATTCTAAGGTGGATTATACATAGTTAATAAATAACATAGTGAATTTTCTCTATGATAAACTTCCAAAAGTAAAGGTTGATGAGTCTCTAAGTGAAATGGAGCAGTTGTAGGTTATGCTACATGGACTAAAGGATTGTGCTCCTAACTTGGAAGCAACTTCTAATGAAAATATAGTAGAGAAGAGTCTTAATGATCTTGTGAATAAGTGAGAAGATGCGCACAACTAGCTATCAATTTTAAGAAGAGTGTAGGTAGTGTGATAGAGGTATATCAATTATGTCATAAGTGATCTGAGTCAACTCAGGGGATACAAGATCAAATCAATATTTTTGAGAACCAGATTATAGAAGTGTATAAGTCAATAAAATTAAAGGAAGATGGTGATGGATAAGGAAGAGTTTAGTTAGAAAACCTATACATAAAGTTCAATTTGTTAATAAGTCATAAAGAAAAAATTAATAAGGACCTATATTGGTTGAAGATATCATAGATGTGCATCTCGCCACTATGGTGAAGATACTTAACGACTCACATGAGTTCAACAAGATAGTCAAGGTACTGGGAAGTTGTGAAGAGAGAAAGGATCTTCTACTAAAGATGGAAAGTCAACGAAATCTTTCAGTCTTTGTAGGAGCTGATTAGACTACTGTCTGGGCTCAACTGAAGTTTGTTTATCGGGGTATCATGCCCTCAGCTCGACAAGGTAGTTATATGTTGTTCCAGTAAGAAATGTTTTGAATGTATATATGTGGTGCAATCCTTTTTTAATTTTTTTTGATGGAGTGTTGTAGATAGGGGGAGTTACATATGAGTTGTTCAATTTTGTTGTATGAAGACACCCCTTGTCTTTGATGTCAAAGAGTGAGTGATTTTGGAGTTGGCTCAAGTGTTGAGATCAATAAAAAAAGGGGGATATTGTTGAAATATGTGTTTTTATTGTCATTGATGTCAAACTTGTTGATCCAGATGATCCACTTGGTTATAGTCTATGGTTCAGATGTGGTTTTGTATAGTGAAATTATAGTGGGATTGTAGTGAGATCATGTAGATGTGTGGAGTCTATTTGTAGTTGTTTTGGAAGGCTTTTAATGATGTATCCTAAAAATTTTAGAGATTTGGTATTGGTTTCTTGGATCCATAGTTGGTATTTTGATAAGTGTGATTGTTTTGGTATAATGTACATGAATACTTTGCATTCCTAAACCTGTTAGTATTTTGGTGATGTGGTTTGGTTATTCAGTATTAGTGATGGTTTTTAATTCTATATTGGGTATCTGCAAATACTCTTGATGGTTTGCATTAAATATTGTGTAAAGGTGTGGCAGTGTGCTTTCATAGTTTTATCTTTTGCACCTGACCTATAATGTTTTGGTTTGTGAAGTTGCATGTGGATCTATGGGCGATGATTTGGGATGAATTGTTGTTTATGGCTAATTATTTTGTATTTACACATCACACCTAATTAGGTTGACCTAATTGGTTTTCTTAAGGTTATGATTGATATATAAAAGATGAAATTGTTGTGGAGAGATTGAGATAAGTTGTATGTGTTGTGTAAAGTATATGTGAAGGAGTACAGTGGTTTGGAAGTGTTATAAGTAATGATGAAGACAATTTCATATTTTTTTTTCATTACAAACTATGATTAGCATTTCAGTAGATGTGGTTCTCTATAGTTCAACTCTATTAATGTCTTTGTATCTAGAGTATTTTATCTTCCCCTGAAGAATTGATCTTTAATATTTGCAAGTCTCTTTTGTATCTTGCACTAAGATTGTGTGTCTTAACTTTACAAGTCATCTCAGGGGCAGTGAGCTCCTTGGCCTATGGCCTAAACATTGTAACTCGGTTATTCATAGAGTGAGATAATTCTCACTGTGGGTTTTCCTTGTTTGGGTTTTCCATGCAAAATTCTTGGTGTCATTGTGTGGTTACTTTTGTGGTTTTGGCTATTTACTTCCATGCATAAAGTATATGGAATGAATGATAAGTAAAAAGGTTAACTCTAGTTGAGTTTTTGTATATGTTGATTCACCCCCCCCTCTCAACATCCAGTAGTGTTCAACAACATCAACATTTGCTTCAATATCCAAAAACTACACATTGAAAATATTATTCATTTAATATAAAATCCAAGAATTCAACATTAACTTCAATAACATGCAATTGTTACATAGTTTTCCATTATTGAAATTTCCTACTTCATCTTTCACTTGTCTTCATGGGATGCATCATTTCCCGTATCAAGCATAATCCTCATTCATGTATCCTATTAGCTCCTAGTCAAGAGTTAATATTATTGTATGTTAATTGAAAGTTTTATTTACTTTTTTGATACATTCACTTTATCTTTTTGTGATATTTGATTCATCGTTGATCTTTAATTTATCTTTTGTCTTTGATTTATCTCTTAATATTTGATTTATCATTTGATATTTTTATCTATACCATCTATTGATTTATCTTTTAAATTTCTTGATAAATATTTTGATCCATATTGTGTCTACACATGGATGCCATGGTCATTATATATCATGGTAAATTCTTTGACTAGTTAAATTGCATAATATCAAAAAAGAGGATCAATCCTACATTAGCAAGAAATTATAATCAATAAAGTTTCAAGCTAATGATAGATCTCAAGGTCTTGGCCATTCATCAATCAACAAATCAATTGATATTAGTAACACCTCTAGGATATTAGGGGCAATTATTTCTAATACAACCATCAAAATAGGGATCATATGTAGTCCTTACCATAATGTTATTTCTAACACTCCTTCCATCCATGCAATAAACCATCATTCCAAAATCCTTAAACTCGCCAATTGGGACCAACAAAAACAAAATCATACAAAGAAAAAGTTAACGATCAAAATCAAATATCAAAATCTAGTCAATCTAAAAATTCAAGAGGACACATGAAGTCAAAATGGATCCCGAAGAAAACTAGATCAAGAAAAGTCAAGAACTCATATCCAATAGTCAATCAAAAGTGGAATCACAAGAAAAGAGGTCTCCTACATATAACAAGTGTACACCTCCTTCAAAATGGTTATCAATTTCACCATGCAAGGCTTATAAAAGTTTTGGTTCCAAACAAAATCCCAATCCACCATCCCAAGTGTAAGAATTTTCTATAAAGGTAGCCACCCAAGATCTAGAGTCCTAATGGAAAGCACAATAACAAGAGAGAGTAAATGTGACGAGAATAAATTGTACTCTCATCAAAGATGTGATACAAATGGATCAATTGGATTATTATTACATGGGAGACCCCTTAGCTATATTAGCCAAGGTGAGAATATAGGATTGCATAAGATTATTACAAGTGTCATAATCTTATGAAATGAGACAAAAAATGAAATCCTGTCATCCCACCTAAAGTGGAAAAGTGATAGTGTGATAACAACCACTAAAGGTAGATCACCCACCAAAGGTGGAAAAGTGCAACCACGAAAGTTATATGTGATAATGTGATAAAGGCACTAAAGGTGGAGACACCACATAAAGTGGAAATGATAACATGATAATTCCACCTAAAGTGGAAATGCTCCAACAACTCCAATGTAATTCCCTAAGTAAGCTTAAGTAAAGTGCAATTAGGACCTAGGTGAGAAATAACCAAGGTAAAATACCTTAATTACACTACACCAAGTTTAGAAAATAAAATATCCTCCATCTAAAATTGCAAATAATTCATTCATATCTACCATCACCCATCACAAATTTGATATCTCACCTAAAATCCAAATATCCCACTTCAAAAATCCATTGAATCTTGGTAGCAACACTTTACCAAAATCACTCTAATGGTACTCTGTCATGATGTGCATATTTGCACAAGGCCAACCTCAATATCAACAAGGATCATTATATGTAAGCACCATGATCCTAATAAAGTAGCTCCTTCATATAGGTCACTATTAGCATATCATGACACTAGCGTCTACATAAACACCATCAAATGAACTAGCATAATCAGTAATTATCTAAACATCCATGTCATCCAAAAACAAAAAATAATAATAAAAATTCAAAAATATTAAAAAAAATAGTAAAGACAAAAATCACCTAGTGAAAATCGCCTTTAGTGGCCCCTTGGACAAGTACCATGGTGAAAACCTACTCATAGGAACCATGTGTAATAAAATAAACTCTGACGTCTTGTGTGTGCTCGTCCACTTTCCCATCCCATTTCCATTTCATTAATTAAGCCTTTTATCCATTTCATTTTGTACCTTGTTATATATTGGGGGTACATCCTATTTCAAGAATAAATCTTGGTCTATGCCTTCTTTCTCACTTAGTGAGTAGGATACCCTCCATACTAGACAAGTTGCATGCATTTTCCACAAATTCATCAATAAAATGCAAACAAATATGACAAAACATAGACATGCTTCAAATCATCAAATATCACACTCAAAACATGTGCTTTCAATGCAAAACAATAAAAATTGACATCAACTTTAAAAATAATAATAATAATCCTTTGCCCTCTGAAAATCACCTTTTATCCATAACTTGTCTTAAACAACATGCTTCCTTCCCGAAACCATATGTTTGTCTTATATGGCATGCTTTCTTCCTAAAACTAGACATGATCAAAATCCATCCTTGGTCATTTCCATGTGTTCAAATAGGGTATCATTGTTGTGTTACTTGATATTTTCTTATCTTTTTCTTTGATTTATCTTTTTGATCTTTTGATCTTTTTCTTGTTTTATATTTTGACCTATACTATGCCTACACGAGGTCGCCACAATCAATTCATAGCATGGTGTTCTTTGAATGGTATACATTGGGGAAATTTATTTTAAATTTCAAGTGTCATGTTTGATAGTTGTTTCATCATGAACCCACCAAGAGCATCAAACTCCATTGGAGTGTTGAGGCATCCTAATATCTTTTTTTTCTTGAGTGTTAGTCCATGCATTGGATAGATTGTCACCTTCATCTTCTATACCTTAATGCATAACATCCATTTCTATATTAAATAAAGGTTCCTAATCTCAAATTTAGCATAGCATGTCATTATCATTTCATTCATAATCAATGTTTCTATTGGCATTGAAGTTTTCATTGATGTCAACATGTGTGTGTGCATGATTGAGTTGATTGATGTCAACAGTTGAGTCGATGCAGCAAACGATGAGGTGTCCCAGAATGATGATGAAGTGTATAGATTGAGGTGATGCGGTTTATATAGAGATACAAAGATGATAAGTGGCACAGAGTACAAGTGCAGTAAGCTTGACAGAGAATGTGCAAAGTGATTGCTCCACACCCACAGGATTGTGATACAAAGGCATGCAGGACAACAGGTTGGCTAAGTACAGCGATGTAGGATGATGATGAGGCCTCAGAGGAAGATCAGATTGGCTCATATGGTGTTGCATCAGAATGGTAGAGTTGTGCAGGTCATATGATTATGCATGGTGGTTGTAGAGAAATAGGTAGCAGGTGTGCATAACACAAAGACAGGATAAGTGCATAACATGCAAGTTATGCAATAAGTAACACTGTAGGCTACAGAAGAACATGGACTACAAAGTGCAATCAGTGCTGGAGTTGATCTACATATGCCTCACAATGTGTTGGACCCATCGGGTTTGATTCATGAGGGTTTGATTCGAGCAATCCCTATCTGTCTAGATGTTTGCATATGTACACGTGTTGACAGCGGTCTGAAGTTATGTGTTGGTGAGTTGTACATGTGGGGCCCTATGTTGTGTGTAGCAGATAGGTGTGCAACTCAAGATGATCAACATGTAATAAATTTGATCTTATGGACAGGCGATGAAATCGAGCTGAGCTTGCAAGGCTATGTGGACAAGTAGCAGACCTGACAAAGAATGATTTAATGTGTTGGCTGAGGTGTATCATGATGTGGCGTGTGGAACTACCACAATGACTATTGAGATCAATGCTTCCTAGCAGATCGATGGCTCATATTCAATGAAGATTACAATTTGGCGCATCTGGAAACTTGAGTTACTTACTGGAAGAATGCAAACTGACTGAATCGATGATTTGTATGTTGCGTAGGAACGTGTGTAGATCAGATGCATGATAACAAGGCAAACAAATCTTGTATGATGTGTGATGAGTTAAGATTAGACCGACCTTGTGCAGGTGTTGATGATGAATGCAATGGTGAAGAGAAGAGAAGGGCAGTGTGTGATATGATTGGGGTAGTTGGCTTATAGTGAGTGAATGGTGTGAACATGCAGTTGAGCCTGAAGTAAGATGCAGATGTGTGGATGTTAAGGGATTGAGAGCTGTGTGAGGGAAAAAGTGACACTAAGCAAGCATGCCCTAATCTCACCTTCAATCACACATTTGTGGAATACAAAAGAGCCTAGAGGTATCGCACAATTGGCTACTTCTTTTTGTGGAAGAGAGAGCCACGGGCTACCTATTAGGATTTCTATTCCTTTGTTGCAAATGATAGATAGAATGATGCAAGTTCAATCCCTAACCCCAAAGTGCAAGTATGAACTAATAACAAGATTGCAGAATTGAACTTAAATAATGGAAAGCTGTAAACACAAGGACAAGACAAGAATGCAAATGCGTACCCGGAGTTAAAATCTGACTGAAAATGTTCGGGACGGGTGCGCGGGCGCCACTGTCCTGAATCTGCCCCTAAAACTGCTCCGGAAACTGCTGTTTTTGCACTCTGGAAAAGCTGTCAAAAATGCTGAAAATGCTGTCTGTCAGGAGGACCAGGGCGCCCAGCGTCCCTGTCCCAGGGACCAGGGTGCCCCACGCCCCTGTCCTGGCATGACCAGGGCGCCCCACGCCCCTGTCCTGGTCTTTTGCTCTGAAATTTGGTGGGAAGGTCGGTCTCAGTCTGCTTCTCCCGGATCTGCAACCTGCGACGTCGTCCGAGTCCCGAAACCTGCACTTATATCTGAAAAGGTGTTTGGGCGGCTATATAGGGTTTTGCCTTAGTCAAACCCCCGCTTCAGTGATTTCCACCTCCATGAATAGCCAAGTTGTATTGTAAAATGTATTGTGTGTGCAGACCTAGTGTGTGTGCAAGGTCCTAAAATGCAAGAAAGCAGACTAGAGCAACCTAGAAAGTAAACCCTAATTGCTTGTAAATGATAATATAAATGCTCTAAATCAAGATGCAAAGTGATCTAAAGCATGGATAAATGATGTATTGAAGCTTATGCAAAGACATGAAAACAACATGAAATCATACCCAACCCTCAAGGGAGGAGTACAAGCCAATCTTCAGTCGGTAATCTCCTATTGTTCTTCAATGTCTTCCAAGCCCTAAGTGAAGGAATGAAATTGATAGATGCTTGATAGAAGGATGTTGAATGTTGTTGAAGTCTTCAAAGATTTGCTCTTTCGCTGCATATGAGGTTCCTGAAAACAAGAATCGGATCCTTTCAAATGAAGAAAGAGAGCTCTTATATATGAAACCCTAGGTCTTAATTTCATCTTTTGGCCGACCTAGAGATTGAATATCCCACCAATTTCTTGGGGTTAAGCTTTATTTTATGATTGGATCGTGCTCCTAAAATTTCGGGAAAAATGTCCGGGACCATGTTGCACTCTGGGCGCCATGGTCCCGACAACTTTTCACCAAATTTTCAGGGCCGTCAGATATGATGATTTTAGAGAGAATCCGGAAGTTACAGGTGATTTCGAGATGTTTTGACCCCTGAAACCAAGCCCCCAAGTTCGAAATAGGGCCTAATTAGGGTTTTTGATTAAATGATGTATAGGAGGAATAAAATGAAAAGGGCACACTTTAATGAAAGGGGCCAACTTTATGATGTGGGAGATGATAAAATAGAACCTTAGACCTAATTAATTTGATTAATTAAGTGCTAAAGGGGAAATGCAATGCAAAATGCAAAATGCGCCAAGGCGGGTGCTAAACTAGGTGTGAAATTGTACCACCCTAGCAAGTGCGTACAATTTACGACGCTACAAGAGCATAGAAGAATAGTTATTACCGACTAGGAAAGTGAAGTGCACGTTAAGTGTGATTGTGTGGTGTTATTGATCAAGGAAGGAGGTTTCTGCCAAGAATAGAAGTTGTAGAAGCACATAGAGAGCGAGAATAGAGAGTAGTGTTGATCTGAGATCAAAATGCAAAGCCAAGACATAAAGGAAGAGGAGGAGAAGTGATTAGAGCATAAAACAAAAAATTATCTGCAGAGACAAAGAGTAGAGTGTTTAGACAAAGAGCATCAAATTCCAGTTATCAGAGTGCAAAAAGTCAAGACAGCTAGAGGTAGCAAGAAGTTGAACAAAGGCAGCACATACAGCAGGAAGCACAGAACTAGAGCTAAGATACATAGAGAGCAGCGAACTGAGATTGAAGCCTAGGGACAGTGAACAGAAAAGAGACAAGTCAATCTCAAGAGCATATATGTAAGGTGTTACAAAATCTCATTTGTAACAAGGTGCATAATGTGTATTTGTAATTACATTCATTGTAATCTCTGAGTGGGTGCTCAGAGCTAGGGGTTGGTGCTCCTTTGAGTAGGTGCTCATAAACTCTAGGGGTTGGTGCTCCTTTGGGTTGGTGCCCATAAAATTTAGGGGTTGGTGCTCCTTAGGTTGGTGCCCTAAATATTTTAATCAATTTTACCTATGAGGTTGGATTGGAGCAGTAGACTCCAACAACATTTCTCACCGTGGGTTTTCCTCGTATGCACTTGTATTATGGATTGTCTTTTATGTGTTTGTGCTCATGTGTTTGATATCTCTGCTCATTACTTTGTGATTAGTGTAATTAAAGCTTAGATATTTTAGGAGTCAAAGTTTTTATTGATTACCACTGATTCACCCCCCTCTCAGTGGTCCATTGTGTTCCTTTAGTTTCTTGCATCCATCTTTCATTCTTTCTTTTCTTTCTTCATTATCTCTCAACTAACATTTGGCTTCTCTTCTTTCAAGAGATTAACAATGTAGTTATGCACAAAGAATATCTTAAGGGGGCATTAATCATATCATTTTTCTCATTTACTACTTGGCCAAGGCATGTCATTTTCTTCATTTTTTTAATTTTTCTTCTTGGCTACTTTTCTTTTCTTTGAAATAATCACTTTGAACATTACTTCAAAGAGGAGCAAAATGTAAACACAAAAAATATTCCTCCTAAATATCATTTATTGTCCATTTATTATCATTTATTAATTATTGATTATATATCCATTTATCACATCATTATAAATAATCATTTAATTAAATAACATTTTATTATTTAATTAAATATGATATTTTTTTTAAATAATTTCTATTTTTATCTCTTTAGTATTCATTTAGAAGCATAATCTTCATCCATCAATTAACTCTTCTTCATTTTAGAAACTTATTCTTCTTTCCTAAATTAACTCTTCATTTTAAAAATGTGATCTTCTCTCACAAGTCAACTCCTATGCATTTTAGAAACTTCTTATTTTCTCAGAAATTAACTTCATTTTTAAATACAAAGTTGATGTGCACAATTATCCATCAATTGAACTAAACAATTTGTTATATTTTGTCATCGATTCGAAGTAGAAAGGTTTCTCTTTTTCATTGTGTTGACTCCCTAGTTAGTTCGATTAATTGAAGTCTTTATTATTATCCTCATCTTCTCACTCAGAAGTCTATAAATAGGATCATTCCTTCATAGTTTTAATAATCTCAAATCTTATGCAAATCTATTCTATCAAAATAATTTACGAGTCAGTCATACATCAAGCAACTCTATTATGTTGAAACAGTCGCTCATAAGTGTTATGTTGAGATTTAGCATCTGCATTCCTACATTGAAGCAACATCATATTTTCTTGAGGTTTGTAGTGGGATGGGTAAATAGGGATTAGGATTTAGTTTCTTTGTTTATTTTTTGAGTCTCATTGTATTTCTTAATATTTAGTTTTAATTCTCACAACATCTATAATTCGTTAAATTGATTATTCAATCATTAAAATTCACTTTACCTAGTTGATGACATAATCTATCCAATTCAATGAGACATACTCCTAGTTCTACTCCCCAATCTAATCCACATCATCACCTATACAATTAGTTAATTATTACATGCAAATAGTCAAAATCCCTATAATTCTCTCATACACTCGGTTAACTCTGTGCAATAAATTAACTCATCAATTCATTATCTCTTCAATTAATTTGAGTTGAGTAATATAATTATTCTAATAAAAATAATATTGTGCAACTCTCCTATGCTTGCCACGTCTCCTCATTAGCTCCCCCAATATTGGATTAGACTTGAAACCTAAGATTGAATTTTATCCATCCATTTGATTGCCCTGAAAAATAATAAATAAAAAATATTATTCATCAATTCAAGAGGCACTCATTTATATATGTGAGATTTTGCCAAGATCAAGAGGCAATGGAAAGCACAAATAAGAGAGAACAAAATAGATGATAGGAATAAACTGTATTCTATCAAGATGAAAATATTGATCAACTGGATCATCAATCGTTACATACAATGAATATGAGTCTTCTTATATAGGCAAGGCTATATGGATATATGAGCACACAAACATGACATGTGGCTCAATAAGAAACAAGGGTAGGCAGGAAATAGGTGTGGTAGGTAGGAGAAACAATATAATATTCCATATGAGGTGGATCACCCACTGAATGTGGAATGTAACAACAAGATAAGTCCACAAAAGGTGGAAATTCTCCTACACACACTATCCCAGTGTGGCACAAACACCCAAGTGTCTCATACCCAAACTACTATGAAATGCATTTCCTAAGTAAACTTAAGTAAGGTGTAATAATATCTAAGATTAATAATTATTTACACCAACACCTCCCCTTAAGTGCAACTTAGGGGAATGCACTTAAGTCTACAATGCAACTATGCAATGCAAGATGGGTCCCGGCTACTAGGCCATGTTAGGTACTCATGTACAAATGCAAATGCATGCAAACCAATGCAATGAAATCTCTCACAAAGCGGGGAAAGAGAGAAAAACCCAATGGGAAATAACCCTCCCCCAAAAGAGAGATGAAAACTAGATACAAAGAACTCTCATAGAAGTATGTGAAGGACAAAACCCCATGTGAGGAAAAAGTCCCCCCCATGTGAGAGAAGAAGAAGAGAGACTAGGAAGCCCCTCCTCAATGTGAAATCTACACCAATGATAGAAGCTCGATGATGAATGAAGAAACTGCTCCACGAACGTCGAACCACATTCCTCCCCTTAGGAAGAAACAAAACCAAAGGTGTATCCATAAAGTCTCCCCAACCATGAAGGGAAGATGTAAGAAAAATACTCATGATGAAATGAATCTCTAAAAACTGCTCAAGTGTCCACATGTCGATGCTGAAAGTTACCCCCTCCAAAGGTGGTAAACTACGCCACACTACTGAAAAAGGCACTCCAAGATCTAGTGGAGAAGAATGTAGAACAATATCCAGAGACTCACATGTCTCCTCAAAAAATAAAGAGACCTCCTCCAACTGTTGGACAAAAGTATCCACAATCATGTCAACCTCTAAAGATTGATCATGTAGAGAATGCACAAGATGGTCAGAGTGTTCCCTCGCAACAATCAAAGAATGGTCATCTTCATCAAAGAGAAGATGAATGTCATCAATGATGTCTCCCAAATCTGCAATGTAGGACTCCACAAATAAACCTGCAATGTTTGTCAAGTAGTCATCCCAATCAACTGAAGCTGGAAGACATGGAATATCATGCTGCAGTGAATCACAAGAAGGCAAAACTGTGATATCAATAGGAGGAGATGAAATGCAAGGCTCAAGAACGGGGTCACATGTGAGAATCCCCAAGTTCAAGTGCCTAAAGTTCTCTTCAAAATCTAAATCATCAACATAGGAAGAATCAACCTCATCAATAGGACCAAAATGTGAAAAAGAGTACAACCGAGATGCATGATCAACCATCGCAGTCGCAATGATTGCTCCACTTTCCAAGTCTCTAATGATAACTGAATCAGGCGTGAACTCCATAGTTTTCCTAGTTGTCCCATGTGTGATTTGATAGATGGAAAGAAGATTGTTTGTCAAGTGGGGTACACACAACACATCATTGAAGGAGTTATCCCCAATGGCAATAGATCCTTTCCCAATCACATCTATGTATGTATGATTGCCCATCAAAATCTGCAACATGTGGCCAGGCTCAAATGTAGAAAACATAGACTGCGAAGATGCCATATGATGAGAGGCCCCTGAATCTAGAAGCCATCTCCCTGAATAATGACTTGTAGTAGCACAAAGAATTTGTCCCTTTCCTTTATCTGTCCCAAAAGAGTGATCCTTTCCTTTATCCTTATCCTTTGAAGAAGAAGCCGATGTAGGCATTCTGGAAGGTAGGTTGATTTTGTTCTTCTCAAGATTCTTCAACTCATCAATATTCTTCTTATAACAATGATGTTCATCATGTCCTGACTTCTTGCAATATCCACAAAAAAGATTGTTCTTATATGATTTCCTCTTAGGTGAGAATGGTGAATCACCTTGTTGTGGAGAGGAAGATTGTGCTCCATCTTGTTGTGGTTTTGACTTAGGTTGCTTTTGATTCTTGTATTTTCCTTGATTGCTTTGATTCCCTTTATTAGCCACCAAAGCTTGTGACTTTGAAGATTTGAGAATCCCCATCTTGGTCAACTTAGATTGCTCAAGTATCAACATCTCCGTGAATGAATCAAATGAGGGAGAAGTGTATGAGGAACCTTGAGCTAACATATGGGTGTGAAAGTTAAATACAAAGGCTGCATACTCTAAAGGAAGCTTGTCCAACAAGTTATAAACCAATTGAGCATCCTTTTTGTCAATTCCACAATCCTTTAGTTTTTCTCTTAGCTCATTTGCTTTCGTGACATAATCTTGGATTGTATCAAAATCCTTGGGATCCAACGTTGTGAATTCACTATCAAGCTTGTAGCCCTTAATCTCATCAACTTGACCATACAATTTCTGAAAAATATCCCAAGCCTCTTTAATTGTAGTACACTTATCGATGTGAAAAATGAAGTCATCTGATACATACTTTCTAAGAGTTCCAATTCCATAGCATTTTTAGTGAGTCATTCAAGTTGAGCATTAGGATCAACCTTAGGATCAGGTGTTGCTGCAATAGTTCCAGTTACATAATGAATGAGTCATTTTTCCATTAGTTTACTCCATGTCTTAATCTTCCATGATGCATAATTATGAGGAGTTAAAAGTGGAAATTAAGGAGAACCCATAGCACCAAAATGAAAAAAAACACAAGATAAAGAGAGACACGATCACACAAAAGGCCTCTAGATTTGGCCTCTGAAGTCTGATTTGGATGAAACAAAAGGCAAAACTGACTTTCTTGGACCTCCTCAATCCAATAGTGATCTTAGATTTGACCCATCAAGCTCCAATAATACCCTGCAATAGAAAGCTCCAAAATGCAAAACCCCAAATTTCTCTCTATTGGCAAACCAATGGCACTCTAATGGCTCTGATACCATGTAAGATTTTGCCAAGATCAAGAGGCAATGGAAAGCACAAATAAGAGAGAACAAAATAGATGATAGGAATAAACTGTATTCTATCAAGATGAAAATACTAATCAACTGGATCATCAATCGTTACAAATAATGAATATGAACCTGCTTATATAGGCAAGGCTATATGGATATGTGAGCACACAAACATGACATGTGGCTCAATAAGAAACAAGGGTAGGTAGGAAATAGGTGTTGTAGGTAGGAGAAACAATATAATATTCCACATGAAGTGGATCACCCACTAAATGTGGAATGTAACAACAAGATAAGTCCACAAAAAGTGAAAATTCTCCTACACACATTATCCCAATGTGGCACAAACACTTAGGTGTCTCATACCCTAGCTACTATGAAATGCATTTCCTAAATAAACTTAAGTAAGGTGTAATAATATCTAAGATGAATAATTATTTACACAACAATATATCCTTAATATGTCAAGTTTTGATTAGATAAACACTGGAAGGGCCTAGACCGATAACATGTTAGCCATCAAGGCAAATGGAGCTGTAAGACATGGCCAGTGGACCAGCTCTGATACCATGTGAGATTTTGCCAAGATCAAAAGGCAATGGAAAGCACAAATAGAGAGACAAAATAGATGATAGGAATAAATTGTATTCTATCAAGATGAAAATACTGATCAACTGGATCATTACAAGATATAGATTGATTGCCCATGATTGTCTGTTGTTGTCCGTACAAACAATGTAGATGAGCCTGCTTATATAGGCAAGGCTAAAGATATATGAGCACACAAACATGACATGTGGCTCAATAAGAAACAAGGGTAGGTAGGAAATAGGTGTGGGAAGGTAGGAAAAACAATAAAATATTCCACATGAGGTGGATCACCCACTGAATGTGGAGTGTAACAACAAGATCACACCATAAAAGGTGGAAATTCTCCTACAGACACTATCCCAATGTGGCACAAACACCCAAGTGTCTCATACCCAAACTACTATTAAATGCATGTACCTAAGTAAACTTAAGTGTAATAATATCCATGATGAATAATTATTTACACCAACAAGAGCAAATCTCATGAGAGGTGAGATTGGGAAAAAGAATAAGAGAGAACTTTTGACCAAAGCTAACAAAGTCCTATTTACCACATCTAAAAGAGTAATGGGAGAAGCAGAATGACATTTCCTCCTATGAACATTGCAAGCCTAAGAATAGTTGTCAACCACAAGAGAAGGTAGAAGTTGTGAGGAAGCAACCAAGATAAGATGGGTATGAAGTAGGAGGAATCACACTAGGAACTTCTAAGCAAGATGGAGCCGCATATAGATAAAGGCACTCATCAAGATCCTAGGAAGAGTTATCCTTAAAAGATGAAGGAACCTTAACAGTCAAGTGATCTTCTTTGGCATTCTTCTACCAAGTACCAATTCTTTTTTGATGTTGAATAGAGCAATATGAAGCCAAGTGACCAGTAGCAAAGCAATGGCGACATCAAAAGGAAGGACCCTCATAATCCAATGGTTTTCCCAAGGCCTATCCCTTACCATAAGAATCGCAACCCCAAGAAGGGGTTTAGAGGTGTCAATGTCAACTAAAATACGAGCTGAGGTGGAATGATCTATGTGATAATTTGAATCATCAATTTTCAAAAAATGTTCAAATGAGTTGTTGATGGCCTCATAGCATGACTCCTCCCAAAACTAGAGGGGAAGATTTGGCAGTCGTATCTAAACTGAACGCAAATGAAGTTGTTTAATGAGGGGATTAAAAGGAGGAGACCAAAGTTTATTGAAGAGAGAGTGGTCTCCCTAGGCCCAAAGTTGGCCCAGCATCAAATGACGATCCTCGGAAGAAGCAAAAGATGCTATGAATAAAATCTTCGCACAAGGGAAAATCTCAATCTTATTGGACACAATGGGTTTCCAAGAAGAGAGGATCCAGCTATATAGATCTAGCAAAGGCCAAAGGCTAGAGAATTGGCACACCACAAACAATCCCAGTTGAAGTATCGGCACAAGAGGCTAAAACACTTGTTGAGCAACCAGGACCAGAATTTTGCTGCTTGATCAAAGTTGAGTCCCAATAGATTTAGGAGGGATGGAGCCACCAACCATAGCAAACTTTCTGAACTGGAACAAGAATAGGCACCTCACGCCCTGCAGAGCCTAGGAAGAAGAAGCAACCAAAGAGGAGACGAAAGGAGCCGC
Organism: Cryptomeria japonica; assembly: GCF_030272615.1. Classification (NCBI taxonomy): domain Eukaryota; kingdom Viridiplantae; phylum Streptophyta; class Pinopsida; order Cupressales; family Cupressaceae; genus Cryptomeria; species Cryptomeria japonica. The sequence continues at coordinate 19,925,050 of NC_081408.1, read as the reverse complement.
TCCAATACGGAGGGTCATGCAAGAGGAAACTAGGGCTAAGAGGGGCATTAAAGCGTCATTGTGTGCAGTAGAGGCTACAAAGGGAGGTCCAATGGCACCCACACACCCTATATTTAGACACGGATGCATGAGCAGGAACTTCCATGTTTTTTTAAAATTGGGGTCCATATCATTTAGGGAATGAGGTCATTATGTTGGTAAATTGAGCATCCACATTTCAAAATGAGTAGACCTTCATGTTGAATTCAATCCAAGGTTTGCGGGAGTAAAATGAAGTGCTTTAATTTGTTTAGTTTTAATGCATGTTTATTAATTATAATTTGCATGCATCAATTCTTTTTAACCTGCACACATTCAGATATTAATAGAGGTTGGGATGGCAAAAAAAAATTGGTTTAGGTTGAAATTATTTTACTGTAGTTCAATATACAATTGTAAGCCAATGAATCTTTCTTTACCTATCCATACTAAGTTATAAATGGATTAATGTTTTTAATTCAAATGATTATTTGCATTTGAAAGATACCTATGATATTTGTGTATATTAGTGTTAAAAGTATACTAGTGTATGTTCTGATCTATACAAGACCAAATATCACCCAAACAATTAAAAATCTTAACAGGGTAGTGCCAAAACATAGTAAAGGGCATTAAAAAATTATGAAATGAGTTTTTAGATATTTGTTATCACGGGACTAATTATGTGAGCAAGTTTCATATACATAGCTTTATTGATTTAGATTGGGCTTGTGATTTGGACAATAGGATGTACATCCCAACAAGCTATACAATGTATAAATACATCTTCATTAGCAATGGTTATTAACCTTGACGGCAATTTTCTTTCTTTGTCAACAATTGTCTATCGTCTTCAACAATAACTATATGTCAATCTTCAATAACCACTATTTGTTATCTTCTATCAACAATAGTTAGTTTTGACTTCAATTACTTCTAACTTTTTTCCCATTTTGTTGTTTGAAATCAAATTTTCCCACTACTCCCGAGTGACATGAACATTTCCCAGCAACTATATAGGAAGTGCAATGAAATTTAAAGACAGAAAATCCTTTAGGGGACAATTACAAATGAATAAGAAAATATTCCATAGCAATAACGACAATTTAAATTAAGCCTTGTAAAATAGGCCTTCAATTTTCAACTAAAATGGAAAACTACCATGATCTAAGCACTATGTAGATTGCCTTCAATTTTCAACTAAAATGGAAAACTACCATGATCTAAGCACTATGTAGACTGCCTTCAATTTTCAATAAATAAGAATTTCCAAGATTTAAACATCATAAACATCACCTTAATACTTCAATTCAATTAGCAAATTACCTAGATAGAGCAACATTAACGTTGAAGTTCCGGACCAGGAGTGGCAAATGAAAAAGAACGCGATGTCTAATTTAATATAGATATCTATAGATATTAATAGTAAACACTAGACATTGCACTTTACAATTGTACACAGCAATAGAACAAGGATCATATGTCCACTTCTAGAATCCAATCGTTGCATGTATCAAGCATGCAACCTAGCACCTGCCCTTGGACAAGTTAAACCATCTTAACTTCCATAATAACTTGCCATTGGTGGAATGGATCTTTTCAAGAGGATTCCTTGTATGCCAAAATTGGTGAATTGGTAAAGGTGAAACCTAAAATTTTACCTTATGTGAATCTACCTGAGATGGTAGTAATTTAGAGTGAAATTTCAAAAATAAAAAGCTCAGAATATAAGATTACAACATATCAGCCAAAGTAGTATAAGCCACATGGCAAAATCACAATAAAAACTATAAAGCACGGGACGTACACATACCCCCATATTTGTTTGGATGCCGTACAATTTGATGATGTCTCAGAAGTGGATCCTTTAAAAATACTAAAAAAATTTAACACAATCTATAGCACATTATATCCCAAAAATATATTAACCCCACCCATTTACAAAAAAATTAGGTTTTGTTGCTTCAACTATTTTTGAAAAGTGAAGTCGTCCTCGGCTTTTTTTTCAGGGTTTGCAACAAGGATTCGTGATAAGACCCAAAAAAATTGAACCAGGTTACTGTCACTTGTTAGGGTGAAATCATACTGGATGATAAATCACCCCAAAACCTAAATAGATTCATCTTTGTGAAATAACAGTTGACCACTAGATGAGATACGCAATCCTTAGGAATGTTTTACCTAGAACTTTCACAAAATCATACAATGTTGGAAATGCTCCGCCTATGTACTATCTGAATCTTTTAAAATTTCAGGACAAGGCTGCCATAATTTGAATATGCTTTCTACACATACACACAATGAGTTGTTATGACATCTTAACTGTGCAACTGTGTTCAGTTGTGCAATAAGAAATCAACAACGCAAAGTTATATTATAACAATTATATTCCATCAAAGCTTTCGAAATATGCATCACAATGAGATAGCCTATTGTGTGATGATTTCCATCATAACAAAGTAATATAACCGTTGTATTCCTTCAAAGTTTTTCAAAAAATGGATCACAATGAAATAACCTGTAGTGTAACGGCTCCCATCCTACCATACTAGAACTTCTATTTCCAAGTTTTACATGTACAAATAATCGTAATTTTTCACAAAGTCGACTGCAAAAAGCTTCCTCACAAACAGATATAATGTTACAAAATTCCCAAGCACCATCCATAAATAACTTGCATACTTGGTCACCTGGATCCCTATAGTGAGGTTCACTCACAGAAGGAGGTGCTTCAAAATAATCCTTGCTCAAATGAAAATGATTCAAAATGAAGCCGCATTCTAAAGAATCTTTAGACCAAACCACAAGGCATGAATTTTGTAGAATGCAAAACTGGATCTTTTAGATCGTGAAGATGCATGGGACATTGAAAACTATTTTTCATTCCTATTGAAAATGGAAACTAAGCTGAAAGGGGAATGACATCAAAACATTGATCCCTACCTTTTCATAATGGAACAACCATGTCCTACCTTCAATATGTTTGTACATGCTAAATCCAATTTCCCATGTTAATCACTTTAATGGGAACATGAAAGCCATAGAATCAAAAACCTTGAAAAGAATATGCATGTGAATCTACTCTTGAAGTGGAACAGCATGTGTAGGGCCCCCGCCTCTACTACCTCGTCCTCTTCTGCCGTAGTAGTTCCTGGGCTGGGTGCCCTGGTCATAATACTGCCCATATCCATTAGAATAACTAACTCTGTCCCCACGATTTCCTCGTCCATTTATATATCCCCTACCTCGACCTCTGCCTCCTTGGCCCATACTCCTTCCACCTCTGTGGCTCTGATTGCTTCTAAAAGTGCCCCCATTCCGTGCATAGTATTGCTGCTGCTGCTGCTGCCCAGTGTTCTGCTGCTGAGGCCTTTGCTGTTCATTTTGTTCTAATGTCTGTGGAGGAGAATGCAACTGTTCATGAATAACACCAGTAGAAATTCGATTCTCTTCATTCTGCAAAAATACAGAAACAAAAGCCTTTATGTGTATCTCTGACAAGAGATGTGAAAAAATGGAAATGAAAGATTAAGCTGTATTCAAGTTCCAAAATACGTGCATTTCATCTTCCAATAATATTTAGTGCATAAAATAGGACTAATGTTTTAGAGTTAATTCCACCTGCAGAATTTCTGATGAACCACTGCTCTCTCCAACATACTGAGAAGATGCATTGCCATCCCCAACAATATCTGATGCTTCACTCATGCCAACTAGTTCAGATGGTTCTTCCTTCTGGTTCTGTTGCTGCTCTGTTTCAATCTGGTTCTGCAAAATTAATGCAGCACCATTTAGTTAGTAAAACTGGCATGAAGTTCTGTAAAGAAGAAAAGGTTGATAAAACTAGCATCTAACATGGAAATATTTCTATCATATAGGAAAGGGCTGGCCAACTTCAAACACTTTGCACTTTCATACATCCAGCTAAAATGGAAGTTTGATGAAGGCCACAGAAACAGATAATTGTCTTACTGACATGAATAAAGTGTCAAAAAAGATTCAGATCTGAAAGCTTAGAAATTAGTGCAAGAAAAAAGACATAGCAACCACTCTCAACTTTCACATTTTTCCAAAATAAATACAAAATGAAAGGATAGCCATGTTTTGACGATTACTTGATTAGTCCCATAGCATGGAGATGCCCTAAACACCTCATTTGATTGTCTTACACCTCCAACATTTCACTTCTCTACATGCTAATATTCAACTTCAGATAAGTTTCAGCATTTAAAATTGTTAAATTTCAAAGGACCATAGCCATGAAAAGGCAAAGCAGGAGCAGTCATGACATTGCAGCGCAATTTATCCAGAGACCCTTGATATAAAAGACGAGATAATTTATAAACACATGTGCTTGATTCAATTAATTGGTAGTTGTGGGAAGATAGTGCAGATGAGCAGGATACGTATAATTTTTGTTACGGCTCTGGTCAAATCCACACTTCCTAAGAAATGGCAAACTACTACATATTCAATACCTTGAAGGGTGGTTCACAGGAAAACAAGGCAAGTTACTCAAAATAGGAAAAAAGTAAAACCATGAAGAAGAATGGATGGAATTCATCTAGTCCTTTCTGTAATGTCCTCAATTTGTAAGGTGACAATTAATTAGATTATTTTTTATTAAGTTGTCAAAAATAAATAAAATATCTTATGATGACTTAATATTAATTAATTTAATTAAATAAACAATAAAATATTATATAGTCGATTTATTAAATAAAGTTTTCCAATGTTCAAGTCGGCCTTATCTTCTAGAAAGTTCTTGGAGATCTTTATAAGGAGGCTCACTGGGAGAAGTTAAACATGCTTGGAGTTGATAAACAGTTTTATGATTTTTTCTGGAGACGAAACCCTTCAGGAGTTAAGGAAGGGCTGGACAAAAACCTTGTTCTTGAAGTCTTTGATGGAGACAAATTTGTATGATCAATAGTTCGTTTCAGAAGTAAGAGATTTGCATATATTTCCTGATTGGAAATAAAATCATTATTAACTGAATTTTATAAGTCCTGGGGATGTATGTATGCATGTAGGGTGCCATAGCCGTCTGTCTGCATTTGGCGTAAATATTCTTTATAAAATATTGCATTTCAGAAGTTTATGAGTGGGACCCTAACTTTGTATTAGCATTGACATGAAATAAGGGAAAAAAATTATTAAAGAGCCTACTGTCCCTGCCATAGCTACTATTAGCAATTATTAATATAGAGGCTTGTTTAATATTTCTAATCAAGGGTATTCAGATTTCTAATGTTTTGCGATTGTAAAATCATGGTTTGAGGAATAATTGCAGGTGTAATGTAAATGAGCCAACTCCATATAATAAGGCCGCTATATTAAAGGAGTCTATAGTCAGGGATAGAAATATTTTACAGCATCCTTTTGGTTTGTATTCTGTGAAAGAAGCGGAGTTTTGCAGGTGACGGATGTAGTCTTTGAAACCATGCATTATCAGGCTTTTCTTGATCAATCAGTGAGCTAGGTATTTCCAGTTTCCATGCGTGAGATATTTAACACTGTTGACGGGAGTCCCTTCCCTCCTGTGTAGGTCATATGGAATTCATAGGAACTTATATTTGCCAGAGCCTTCAGTAGAATGAACACTGATTAGAGAGATTGACTGCAAAGGGGTTTATCTGGTGTATTCGAAGACAAGGTGAAGAATGTGCGAAAATTAAGTAGGCAAACTTTGTTGAGTGATGCCAGTATTTCCTTTCCTGACATGGGATTATTGTAATTGGTTGTGGTATTCATTGAAGCATTTATGCTCGGCGACTTACAACGCTGGCATAAGTATCTATATCGATTGTCTATTACCAATTATCATTCCTCTGGTAATTACTGTAAGTAAAGCAAGTCTATCAAAGTAAATTCAAATGCGAATACATTCATTGTAAAAGTTTCAGGAAGATAGTGTGTTTTTCTTTTATATCTATCTGGGAATCTTTCACTTTCCATAGACCGTAAAACCTCATGGCATCATCACAACACCATTGATCAGTGTAACATTAGAAATGAGATCACAAAACCTGACTACAAATTTATTTCCCCAGTTCAAAAGGCAATTTGTTCCCACCTCAATACATTTACAGATACATATATATGAATAACTGAGTTCATTAAAGCATCCTGAAATTTTCTCTATCCCCTTTAAATAAATCAAGAGGAACTGCTGTATGCAATCATTTAAAATATTGTAGATGGCACTATTGTTGGGATCACATTGTTCCCACTTGGCAGGGAATTGTTTCCTCCACAGTATATGCTACCTAGTCTACGCACACCTGGGTGACCCAAAGGTTTATGTACCGTTCTGTTAAGGGGCCTGGTGGGGACTGTCATTTTCTAATTAATAATGTCTTCTGGCTAACTACACTTCAGATTATTTTTTTTCCTCGTATGAAATCAGCTGTATATATGTATATGTGTATATAAGTCTGATAGCAATGTTTGATGAACCTCCAGAAATATAACAGTGAAGCTCAACTAACACTAAACTATGTCTAATCTACTCTTAAAATAACTATTGCATTCACCTAAGCAACATTGAGATTCCATGAAAACCAGACTTGCAAATTGATGAACAAAAATAAATTTGGAGACTTCACAATTTGGACCTCCACTGACTCAACTATACGATCAAAGAAATAACAAACTTCCCTCATACATTGAGGAAAGACTAGTGAGATTGGGCCATAGTTGTGCACAACAATACTTCTTGTTCCAGTTAATCTAGCTACTGATATCCAACCCTTTTCACAGATGGAGACTCAGGTTTTATAGGCTCAGATAAAAGCCACCGAGCTCATTTATTGATATTAAATACACTCCCAGAGAATCACCAGTTTCAGATTTGCCCATGCTAATTTACTCTGACTTCTGTGAGAGACCAAATAGCTTTACCATGCTTCATCAATTTTTTAATTCTGGTAGGCACATAGGACATGCTTTGTCATGCCTCAAATTTGGCTCACAGGGTATCAGAATTCCAACAATCAAGACTTCCAAAGGGTCTTATTGAACAACTCCTGCCTTGATCCTTAGATTAATCTGATTTGTCTTTCATTCAATGTACAGTTTACTACATACAATATAACAAAATCAGAGTTTTGAATGGGTAAAACTGCTAAAGAAATTTGATTTAGATTCATCAGATACATCCCTGAAGTCAGATTAACCAATAGACACATCCAACTCCAAGAAGACAAAATCCAATTTTAAATTTGCCATTAATAGTGCAAATTCTCCTGCATCCAGACTTAACCAATTTTCTATGTAGAATAATCATCAAATTCATGCCAGGTGAAATCTTAAGTGTCGAGTTCTATGGGGTACAAGGTGGGACTTTGCATTCACTAGGTGGAATCTTATGGCTAAGCTAGCTCATCAGACTAGAATTATAAGTCAGATTGATTATCTCACCAGATTTGAAGATTAAAGGTTGTTCAAAGTTCAAAGAGCACCTTTGAAAGAAATCTGAACACAAAACGAAGTTAAATAGGGCTCACAATGGTTTCGCATAGAACTTAATCAATTAAGGATCAGAGCAAATCCAACAAGGACAAGTGTCACCATTTCAGTAACTCTGATGAAGCACTCCAGAGAAGAATCTAGATGCAAAGGGGAATTAATTAGAGCTAAACTGAATTCAGATCCACGAAGCCTCTCGAGGAAAAATTTACCAATTAGAATCCGAGATTAAATGTGGAAAGATATAAAACAGGTTTAAACTGGCAACTGTAATACCCCATCATTACCTATTTTTGTAAATTCTATTGATCAAACTGAATCCTAAGGATCGTAACTAAATGTCATGGGCTGTAGTAATGTTGTTTTGTGGGCTGATAAACTACTGTAATCATGATAATTACATACCTGTTTCATGACAGAATGATACTACAATGTTCCAAAAATATTAATGTAGCTTGCAACCATGAATGAAGTCTTACATCTCAATTATAGTTTTAACTCAGAATGTATCACATATTAGATTTGAATAACATGTTAGCGGATTATGGTCCTCAAGCTTCTAACTTTATAATTAATGGCTAAAGACTAATGCCGTACGCATTTTGAATCAAAGCTCTCAAATTATTTTACATAACACATATACATGTATATGTATGTATGATGTCATGACAAATCATCTAAGCGCACAGGTGACTACTGTCATGGACAGGCCAACCAAGTAGAAGGGAGCATGATCAACTTCAGAAGTAATCAGTGATCACTAGTTCTAGTAACAGTGCATAGCCAATCAGCCAGAGAACAATGAAGCAAGTAGGTGAGAAATAAAAATAGGCCCCGGTGTACTAAAATGACAAGATAATCTTGATTGCACGAACTAAATAGGCTAAATAAGAACCAAGGATAATACACTGGACTAACTATGCCTGGAGAACAAAGGAATGTCATTAGTCCAGAAGGGTTTACAGATATCAACCAAAAAGCACAACCTAGAATTCAATCAATTAGATGAAGCCGCAGAATTGCATGGCAAAATCTCAAAGATTGAGGAACATGCATGACCAAAGGAAAGTCCCGATTAGAATTTGAGAAAATTAAGACTGCATGAACTACCAAGTGAATTTTGCAGAGAAGGCCTAAAAAGATTGTATAAATCTCCAGAGAGAACAATAAACATTTGTGTGCTAGGCATTTCTGCTAAAGAAAAACAAAAAGTGAAATGTGTCGTAGAAGAGGTTGTACTATTCTCAATAAGGTACGATGTGAACTTTAGGCATCTAGTGTGACAGTTTTGCCTTCTTGTGATTCACTGCAGCATGATATTCCATGTCTTCCAGCTTCAGTTGATTGGGATGACTACTTGACAAACATTGCAGGTTTATTTGTGGAGTCCTACATTGCAGATTTGGGAGACATCATTGATGACATTCATCTTCTCTTTGATGAAGATGACCATTCTTTGATTGTTGCGAGGGAACACTCTGACCATCTTGTGCATTCTCTACATGATCAATCTTTAGAGGTTGACATGATTGTGGATACTTTTGTCCAACAGTTGGAGGAGGTCTCTTTATTTTTTGAGGAGACATGTGAGTCTCTGGATATTGTTCTACATTCTTCTCCACTAGATCTTGGAGTGCCTTTTTCAGTAGTGTGGCGTAGTTTACCACCTTTGGAGGGGGTAACTTTCAGCATCGACATGTGGACACTTGAGCAGTTTTTAGAGATTCATTTCATCATGAGTATTTTTCTTACATCTTCCCTTCATGGTTGGGGAGACTTTATGGATACACCTTTGGTTTTGTTTCTTCCTAAGGGGAGGAATGTGGTTCGACGTTCGTGGAGCAGTTTCTTCATTCATCATCGAGCTTCTATCATTGGTGTAGATTTCACATTGAGGAGGGGCTTCCTAGTCTCTCTTCTTCTTCTCTCACATGGGGGGGACTTTTTCCTCACATGGGGTTTTGTCCTTCACATACTTCTATGAGAGTTCTTTGTATCTAGTTTTCATCTCTCTTTTGGGGGAGGGTTATTTCCCATTGGGTTTTTCTCTCTTTCCCCGCTTTGTGAGAGATTTCATTGCATTGGTTTGCATGCATTTGCATTTGTACATGAGTACCTAACATGGCCTAGTAGCCGGGACCCATCTTGCATTGCATAGTTGCATTGTAGACTTAAGTGCATTCCCCTAAGTTGCACTTAAGGGGAGGTGTTGGTGTAAATAATTATTAATCTTAGATATTATTACACCTTACTTAAGTTTACTTAGGAAATGCATTTCATAGTAGTTTGGGTATGAGACACTTGGGTGTTTGTGCCACATTGGGATAGTGTGTGTAGGAGAATTTCCACCTTTTGTGGACTTATCTTGTTGTTACATTCCACATTCAGTGGGTGATCCACCTCATATGGAATATTATATTGTTTCTCCTACCTACCACACCTATTTCCTGCCTACCCTTGTTTCTTATTGAGCCACATGTCATGTTTGTGTGCTCATATATCCATATAGCCTTGCCTATATAAGAAGACTCATATTCATTGTATGTAACGATTGATGATCCAGTTGATCAATATTTTCATCTTGATAGAATACAGTTTATTCCTATCATCTATTTTGTTCTCTCTTATTTGTGCTTTCCATTGCCTCTTGATCTTGGCAAAATCTCACATATATAAATGAGTGCCTCTTGAATTGATGAATAATATTTTTTATTTATTATTTTTCAGGGCAATCAAATGGATGGATAAAATTCAATCTTAGGTTTCAAGTCTAATCCAATATTGGGGGAGCTAATGAGGAGACGTGGCAAGCATAGGAGAGTTGCACAATATTATTTTTATTAGAATAATTATATTACTCAACTCAAATTAATTGAAGAGATAATGAATTGATGAGTTAATTTATTGCACAGAGTTAACCGAGTGTATGAGAGAATTATAGGGATTTTGACTATTTGCATGTAATAATTAACTAATTGTATAGGTGATGATGTGGACTAACTATGCCTGGAGAACAAAGGAATGTCATTAGTCCAGAAGGGTTTACAGATATCAACCAAAAAGCACAACCTAGAATTCAATCAATTAGATGAAGCCGCAGAATTGCATGGCAAAATCTCAAAGATTGAGGAACATGCATGACCAAAGGAAAGTCCCGATTAGAATTTGAGAAAATTAAGACTGCCTGAACTACCAAGTGAATTTTGCAGAGAAGGCCTAAAAAGATTGTATAAATCTCCAGAGAGAACAATAAACATTTGTGTGCTAGGCATTTCTGCTAAAGAAAAACAAAAAGTGAAATGTGTCGTAGAAGAGGTTGTACTATTCTCAATAAGGTACGATGTGTTGATGGGATCCATGAAATATAATCTAGGTTAAGGGCTACCAAATCAATAAACAATCGTGTGCAAGGCATTCATGCTAGAGAAATAGAGGAAGTGAAGTGTCACAGGAGTGGTTATAGTATTCTTGATAAGGTATGATATGTTAATGGGATCTGTGAAGTAACACTAATGTCTTGTATGTGTATAATCTAGGTAGGAGCCCAATTTTGTTTCAATAGTGACTGAATTCCTATGTGTATTGTAGTATGGGGTCCTACAGTGTCAAGTCTATGATGTGATTCCTATGTGTCAAGTATAACCTGTTAAGCATTGTATGTGTCTGAGCCAGTGACATGGACAACTCCACGAATTAAAAGAATTGATCAACATTGAGGCCTTAGTGGAGCTGTATAGCTGCACATGATGGTTGAAGCCAAAAGAAGCCCATCCTAGTTATAGTCAAATGGTGGTCATTTCCACTATAGTGGGACGATGGTCATTTTAATTGTAGAGAATGATGTCGGCCTATTGTAGAAAGATCAATGCCTGATTGCAGCCAAAAGCTTCCTTGATCACTTGTGCTAGACACAATAGAGAGATCCTACCTCCCAGCTTATAATCATGTGTCTAGTCTTGTTTGTATGATTGTATTGCATGTGGACATGTGTTTGGTTTACTAGAAATCAGCAACTGTCGGTCTTGATTAGCTGAAAGTGGTGGATACCACAGTGGTAAATTGGATTGGCCGAGATTTTGCAGTAGCAGACTGGCTATGGCAAGCTGACTAACTTGTTCATCTTACTTACACCCCATGAAGCTATGTACTCTGCTGTGAGGGTGGCTGAGTGAAAAAGCAAGCTCAATATATAATTCATACTGGATAAGTGATGTTTGATAATTGCCTAATGATTAGGCCTGGTAACAATTAGAATTGAATATCTAACATTAAACTGAAGTCTCATAGCATGTTTACAGATAATTAGACACAATGACGGATGACATCAAAAACCATCTTGGACTCTTTAGGATAGTGTAGCAGGAGTGCCAAATGGAAGGGGAATCAAATTACTAGTTATGTGAAGTGAAATATTTAGATTTCCTAGTCTATTCATCAAATCGCTGCTAACAATCCCCATGATGGATGACTAACATGTGAGCCAAGGGGGTCAAAGGTGTATCCTGCCCTTGGGCTTAGAAGGGAAGGATGCTCAGGGCAACCTATTGTGGTTTCCCCACCAACCTCTACCATGGTTGATTGTCGAATGGATTAAAGGGGTCCAAATCATAGGTAGCATGGATAGGGAGGGCAGGTACAACTTTACCCACTAAGCACACCACCTCATATGGATGGCAGACTGCCACATGAGGGCATGAGGGATTGTATTATGATGGAAAAGTGTGATGATATTTGATGAATCCTTCGGTTCATACCATTTGCACCTTGTTGATTGCAAGTTGTAGTGCATGGTTAGTTTGAACCTAATCATTATTGTGGCTAAGTTCAATTGTGAATACTTCATTTGGATTGCACCATTGTTGGGTATTCGAATGGATTGTTTACAATATGAAGATCTTTCACTGCCTTAGCAGATCACACTATTTTTATGGGATTATGTAATGTCCCCTACCTGATTAACATAATTAATCTATTTCAATATACTAAAATTGGTTGAGAAACTAATCATAAAGCCAGTCATTGATATTCTTCAATTTATTAGTTATTAACAAGTACTTATTTATTTTCCTCATTAGAAGATTAATTTCATTATTCATATTTCTTAATATAGATATCGGACCCTGCTACTACTTCAGTTTTAAGGAAGAAGGGTCTATGTATGTTACCAAAGCACTTAGAGACCAAATACAATAGGTTCCCTCAAAGTTTACAGATCCAAGCCCTTACCTATCTTAGGCCTATAAACTCAAGGCTTATGGGTCGCTGATTCCCACCCTATCTTGGGACTAAACCTATTGCTTGGATTTAGACTGCCCCTCTTTGGAATATCTCATTCCCATCTTCTTAAATACTGATAATCTCATTCACCATTAGCACCTTTTGAAAGAGTGCAACTCTTCATTATTTATACCCTTTGAAAGGGACATAACCTTTCATAATCAGGTCTGCACTCCTTATTTAAATCAGATGTGCAGTTCTCATTTCCAAATTATCCCCTCTTCAAATGAGTTCTCTCCTCCCTTTAATACCTCATATTTGGGGGAGTCGCAACTTATCATTTAATCCCTTTTGACCACTCATTGACTTTGATCAAATCTTAATTATATTTAATTATATTCTCTTACATTTTATTTTTATTTTTATTCTTTTGTATTTTAATTTTATTATTATCATTTATTATTATTCATTTAATAGAGGATTTGGACACTTAATTCACTGATTTAGTCACTTGACTCGCAACTAATAAATGTGTACTCTAGAGTTTTAGATGTACAGTTGTAATGATTTCTCTCACTAAGGACTAATAGTGAACTCTAACAGAGTTAGGGAACTCACATGAGAAATCTGCACAAAAGAAAGATTACACATATCAAAGATGTAGTTCTGTGAAATGTAGATTAACATTGCAGAAGGGAATGTGTTTTCTGTACAATAAAAGTATGCTAGAGTATCAAGGATCCAAAGAGTAGAAGATCAAGAAAGAATATTTCTTCTAATAGGAAAAGTTAAGAAAATTGATGAGAAAAATTCACAAGTAGGGTAATACTATCAGACTATCAGTAAAACCTATGAAGCCAATAACACAAACACGCATGATGTTCTAAAAACCTCCTACCTTATAGAGTATAGCCAGATACAAATGCAGCAATATGCAGATAAACCTAACAACAAAAACTGTTGCTAGGTTCACTTTTGCAGGGATGGAGTCTCACAAACCAAAGGAAAGCAGCTAAGGGATATCTGTTCTTCTATAGTTTACAGAATTTTCACTGTAAATATTAAGAAGTTCTCTTCTTTCTATGTCTAGCCAAGTCATTATTAAAGCAAATAATGTACAACTAATGTTTTTGCATATGAAAACAAAAGAAAAATTGCAAAAAGTCTCATCAACCTACAAAATCTTAAATCTCAAACTTCAGAGTACCAGAGACAACAATCAACCCTCCCACAGTTCAGCAAATATTTCATACAGCATTCACATTCATATAAGAATGCCCAAGCTCTCAAACAAATAAACACATTATGCCGAAATTTCAAGCAAACAAAAGTTATGCAGAAAATGTACACATATTACAAAATTCTGAAATAGAAATTTAGATCTACTATCCTAAACAATAAATACTCTAAACTGGCAAGAGATAAAAGCTATTGTTGACCATAGTAACCATGAGATGCGAGAATATGTACAGGGGCAGAGATGCCAATCAAATGGAGATGGCTATATTATATATAAATGTAGCCACCAGAAATTGTGGGTTGGGGTATGGGGATGCAGTCCATTCCAATGATGGAGTTTCCTGCTAACTGCATTGTACTCTTGTAGACAAATATCCAGGCTCATTCAAAATATATTATTCACACACCAATATTCTTCCATTAGACTTAACATTGAGAAGTAGAGACTGAGTTACAGCAAATAAATAAAGAGCCATCCTTTAAATACTCTTAATAGGCATTCCATGTTCCTATAATGTTGTTTTCTAGTAACTATATTGTAGTCTTGTAGACAGATACACAGGCTCATTCAAACTACATCATTCACACACCCATAGTTTCCATAAGACTTGACAGTAAAAGGTAGAAAAAGTAACTTCCAACAAATAAATAAAGAACCATACTTAAATGTAAATTCAATAAGATAAATACTCTTAACAGGAGTTGCAAAAAGGAACCACAGCCATCAAGACTGTGGTTGTCAAAAGAACTAGTGAAGCTGAAAATTTAACATAAATGATGCCAAATAATATAGTGCACTCCAGTTAAGTTGACAATGCAGGAAAAAAGATACTTAAAAAAAAGTAGATTCACACAAAAAAGTGTTTCTGCAAGAGGGAATAGACATACTTGATATTGAAAGTAATTTGATTCCCCTTCCATTTGAAGAACTTCATCTTCTGTAGAAGACTGATTTAATAAAACATTAGGAACATATAGAGAAACATCTGGTGCCACCACAGATGCAGCCTGCTGACTGAGTATCTTTATTTCGGGAGTCATGACAAAATACTCTGATGAAGTAATTCTGTTTAGTCTCTCTCTCAAACCAGAATCTAGAAATTTGTTAAAAAAAACATATGGCACATACTAAAAACTCAATTTAAAACAGACCATCTTTATAAATAGAAAAAAAGGGCAATAATGGAAAAAGCACCTAAAAAATATATGATAACATCACAGTATAACATGACACCATAATGATTGTTGAAAATCCTTGTTACTCCACTCTGTGAAAAATAAGCTATAAGTCCAAAGCAATGGAATACTCTACGAAAACATGATAAAAAGTTTTTTTTTTTTTCTGCTATCTGACTGTAGAGCAGGCCATGGTCATATAGAAGAGCTTAACTGTGATGACATTTAAATTTTTTCGTGCTAAATAAATTGATAAAAATGTGCAATTGCAATTCAAATCTAAGAGCCTAATCAAATGAATTTTTTTTAATCTAAAATGACAAAATGTGCACTAAGAGAAGAAATATAATAACTTAATTGTTTAGAGTTTTCCATTATCCAACTATAAAATGGATGTGCACCAGCAACTGATATGACAACCTTCAAAGGATACAAGTAATCGGAAGGTCTGGATGAATAGGCTGGTCTGAGTTGCATAGCCACTGCCGTGCATGATGGAGGCAGTTCTGGAGGGCATCCTTGTGTGAAATTGTTGTATTAAATGGCCTTGATGTCAACAATGTACCAAGGAATGACAAAGCATCAAGATCCTCTTCTTTCAAATGATCTGTTGCATCCTCTGTGACAAAGTCATAGGAAAGGCATGATATTCTTTCATGCATTTTTGTCCACATCATTGATGCAAATCCTTCATGAGAAGTTACATGAAATAGTTGAGCAAAATACAGAAATTTCAAGAGGCCTTCAAGTGAGTCAGTGGCTTCATCATTCCTAATAATGCCCTCTTCCAATGCCTTGCTAGTTTCCTCTGAGCATCCATTGGGCAGAACATCATTTCTGTCAGGTTCTGAATTCTCTATTGTTTCACCATTAGCATTGCTGTTTACTACCTCATTTGCAGAGCTATTGTCTTCATCTCGTCTCTGAAAAAGAGATACCGTTAACTAGTAAAATTTAAAAGAACCTTATATTAATATATTTAGAAGGTTAGAAATCACAACAGATATTCTAAACTATTAAGTTGTCAATATCTAATTGTTCATTATAACATATCTAATTTCCAATTTGCTTAAGATTTTATATGTTACATATAAAAATCTGGTGATTTCTCATGAGAAGAAAATAGCCCATTGCAGATACAAGCCATCAAAACTTTCTTTACCGTCAATTCTCTCTCCCTTTCAGCAATTTCTTCCTTCACAGCAATACTGAGAGGTTGCTTCAGCTTCTCCAATTCATCAATAAGAGTCAACACACCAACCTTAGACCGGAGAACATCTTCCTGCTCCTTGTTAATTGTTTTTCCCTTCGATTTGTTCTCCTCAATTTGGAGAATACGATTGTGCTTTTTCTTAAGACTTCTCAGGCGTTTGTTGATGAAACAAAGAACAGGACCTTCTTTGCGAAAGGTTGAAGAATTCACAGAGCCATCAGGAGTTCCGGGGACAGCTTCCAAACTCGCCATTGTGAATTTCTTTGAATTAAAATAGAGGTAAAACCAAAGAAAAGAGGAAAAATCAATGCTTGAAAGAACTTCTGAAATAGAATCTGCATACACTAAACAACCATCTAGTTTTATAAAAACCTGTACCATTGACACTTCAGGCAAATTTATATTTCAAAATAACAAAACCATAAATTTCTTTATGAACAACTTTTTTTTACCTTGACAAAGCTCGGACTTGTACAAATGTCAACAAAACCTTCTTGAAACCTGACTTTCCAAACTGGAAATGCCTTGGCCCAAACAGGACAAAGGCAGGAGAACTTAAATGTAACGTAGCTAAAATTTGCTAAATTTGTCCAAACTTCACCTTCTGCGAAAGAAAAACATTTGAACGCTTAGACGGACCTGTGCATAAACCACTTTAGTCAAATTTGATAAAAAAACCACTTCATCAGTAAAAATTCCCAAACCTAGAAAATGCTGAATAAATCTAATCCCTATCTCCCGGTATACGGGGAGATTTTGGCAATAACCTGAAACTTCTTACTTTTTCTTAATTTTGTCAAACTTTAAACTTGGCAAAAATAAAAGTTGGTAATTTAGGAAAAATTGAAAAGAACTAAAAAAGCTTCTTAAATTGCCTTGATTTTATCATTCTTCAATTCAGAAAAAATTGCTTCAAATAAAAGTAAATTTGAACAAAACTTGTCAACTCTTTTGTTATATGATGAAATTCGGGCAATCTCATGGAACTCCTATTTAACTGCCTGATTCTTTTGACAAACAGCGAAATGTAAGACAATTACATCAAACTTCTTCATATTTCCCTGATTCTATCATAATTCCACTTCAGCAAAAAGCATAAAATTTGAAATTTAAAATTAAAATCCCTCCAAGCTTTTGGTAAACAATGAAAATTCAGGCAATTAAATAATAGTCCTGAAAGTCAATTCTGTCCAAAATTTCAAATCTGTTAAAATCAAATTTGGTGGCAAAATAGATTGATATTCTTTTGGCATACGCTCAAATTAAGGAAATTAGAAAAGAATTTAATCTTGACTGTTACCAAATTTACCAAATTCTATCACTGTTGCCTTCTTTTTGACAAATTTAATGTCATTCTCCAAACAACGTTAAACATCAATCATCCCAATAATCTTTCTTAAAAATTTCATCAGAATAACAGATGTTACCTCTCCAAAATTCTTCAGATCACTGCATACTCTTCTAACAAGAGCCGCATACTCCTTTGATTCCCAAACCCTGTTAACGCACGGTAAAACAAAATAAGTCTAGCGCTTCTGAAAAAAGGTCACGATTATGTATGTTTAGGCAAATTGGTCATATTTCCATTCAAATACGTAAAACTTAACACACATTTCTTGGCAAAGAAAAGCAAAATTCATGCAAATTTCACCAATTTTTTCGCAAAATAACAAAATATTTGCGAAATTTTCATCGTTTTTTTTTCACGCAAAAGCAAAAGTTGAGAAGCCTGCCCAAGAGCAAAAATTTGTGCATACTTCACCAAAATTTCACAAAGTTAAAACAAATTTCACGAAATATTGAGCATTTTTTTCCAAATTAAGACAAAGAATGAGGTACCTGCAAAGCTCCGCTGAAAAGCAACCAAATTTTCCCAACATAAAGTAAAATCCATTTAAATTTCACCAATATTTTCCAGAGTTAAAGATAAAAAATAAAATAAAAAAGCAAATTTCACCCATTTTTCCGAACTTAAACGAATCTTTTGCAAGTTTCACCAATCCTTTTTACTAAACATTCAGGGAATTTTCACCACTTTTTCCCAAAATTAAAAGAAAAAATAGTGCAAATTTCGAACTATTTATAAACTAAAGCAAAAAAGGGGAAAACCTGCAAAGTCAAGAAAACGAAATTCCACAATTTTTTTTCGAACTTGAAACAAAAATCATGCAGATTCCTCCACTTTTTTCTAAATTAAATCAAAAAGTGGAAAGCATGCAAAGCTCGCCTGAAAGCAAAGATCGTGAAAGTTTCCAAAAACAACAAATTACCAATGAAAGCAAATACAATTTCAGCATTTTTTTCACAAACGAAAGCAAAAATCCTACTAACTGGGCCAACAAAAAATCAAACTAGACTCAAAGTCCGGCAAGTTTCACGATTTTTTACTGTAAATCAAAGCAAATAGTGGAGACCCTGCAAAACTCGCCTTACTTCTTCAAATTAGGTCTAGCATTCTGTTAAAAAGGTAACAATTGTATCAAAATTCTTCAAATTAATGCAATTTTTCACTTCATTTTTACTCCAAATTAAGACAACTGCTATGGGCAACTTGATTTTTTGGGGGAGCAAATTAAGCTGAAAATGTATAAACCTGAAACCAAAATTTGCCACGAATCTTTATCCTTTCGACTTTCAAAATTGTAGCGGAATTGTCGTGTCCTCAGTATACTTAAATAGCCATAAAATAGAATATGGATTCTTCGCAGACGAGCTTCGACAGTAATGAGGGTTTCTTTTTCGGTCTCCGCTCTATTTACTTCTGTTCCTTTTTAAGACTATCTTATGCTGTTTTCACCGCTAAATATAGCGTATCTCTAAATACGCCTTAAAAGACGACCTAATGAAGCGAAACGTTTTACCTTTTAAGAGTTAAATATTTGGCGTATATAAAGGCAAAATTTATTTGCCTCGAGAAGGATAGTTGTCACGGCGGTCATGTAATAATTTAATTCTTTCAGAAAGAGGATATGATGACGATCATGCTATAACTCTATATATATAAAATATGAAAATTAAAAAATAAAAAAAAAAAAAAAAAAAAAAAAAAAAAAAAAAAAAAAAAAAATATATATATATATATATATATATATATATTTTGGGTCTAAAACTCTTAAATAGTATATAATAGCTATAATAGTAGAGACAATTGTCTCAAAATTACAACAGCAACAAGACTTGGGCAGCATTTTCTCTCTGTGGAGATGTCAGCTAAGGATTTGTCTTTTGGCCTTCTGATGGAGGTGAACCTGTTTTATTTTGAGGTGGAGACAGGGTTGGCTGGAGATGACGTGTCTTGTCGTGCTAGGGTTGTCGATGCTCTCTGTTTCAGTGGTGTCTTTTACTTTGTTTCGGAGGCCACTCTTGAGGTGGAGTTTTGGTCTTGTTTTGAAGTATTTTGACCTGTTCAACGAGGATGTTGTATGTTCCCTCTAGCACATCTTCACTCTTTCTTGCAGGTTGTTCTCTTTGAGGGGATGGTTGAGTGGTTTGGTCCCCCTGGTGTTGTTTGGAGTTCTTTCTTTATGGGTTATTTTGATTGTTCGTATCCTTTTTGGCCGTTTGGTTGGCTTCCCATTTATTTTTTGGCTTCTTCCTCAACATCTTTGGTCTTCTCTGGTTATTCTTATTGAGGTGGCCCTATCTTCTTTAGAGGTGAAGATGGATGGTGTTGGAGATGACCTATCTTCTATTGAGGTGAAGGTGTTTGTTGCGGTTGATGT